>NC_056035.1:37080772-37413796 GCF_004379255.2 Salvia splendens
CTTAATGGAACAAATATTATTTATTTTAATAATATAAAATAGGCTAAGGGTATTTTTGGAAATCTATTTATGAAATGCATAAGAGGCAATTTTGCTGAACTCCATCAACATGATGACCCTCCAGCCACCGCCATGGCCGGCCTCTCCGCCGCCGCCGCACATGTGCCGGTTCTTCCCCTGAAGGTGGCAAGGTTTCTAAGAAAGCGATCAAGTCTCCCCATGCTAAGAGTAAGAAATAGAGGTCTCCGCCGCTGGCGGCGGAGTCGGAGGCGAAGGAAGGATCTGCAGCTGCGGTTGATCGAGAATGAGAGATGAGCAACACTTCTCCGAAGCTCAGGAGCTTCTACGAGTTCTTCTCTCTGTCTCACCTCACTCCTACTCTTCAATGTAATCTTATTTCCTTTTCATTTATTTTATTTTAAACTTTGCTGCTACTACGTTGTGATCTTGTTCAAGATTTTCATATTTACTGATGTAGTAGTAGTAGTTTTTGGAATTCCCATTGCTTAATGAAATGTACATTATTATTTGAACAATCTTCATATTCTTGTTTGTATTGCCAAGGAAGAATTTCATGAAATGCACATCGTAGTTGAAACGTTGGTGCGATGAGGAGATGGTGATGGTGGGATATACGTGTTATTCTATGTGGCTAGAGAGATTGACGCATGTTTAAAAAAATTTAATCATTTTTTATATCACATAAAACACTTTCTAATAAAATACACTATACACTTGCACTCTACTTTAATTTTGGTTCATTTTAATTTTTGTCTATTTTGCCTAACAAAAATTATTAGAAATAAAAATCTGACATACATTTTTAGTACAATTTCGTATTGTAAAAGCGTGATTTTACTTGTTAACAAAACACATCACTATTAGAATTATTTTACTTTAACAAAACACATCACTCTTAGCATGATTTTACTTCAGTCTTGTTTACAAAACACATCACTCTTACTCACTCTTGTTTACAAAACACATCACTCTTAGCGTGATTTTACTTAACTCTTGTTTACAAAACACATCACTCTTAGCGTGATTTTACTTCACCCTTGTTTACAAAACACATCACTCTTAGCATGATTTTATTTCACCCTTGTTTACAAAACACATCACTCTTATTCTGATTTTACTTCACTCTTGTTTACAAAACACATCACTCTTTTACTTCACTCTTGTTTACAAAACGCATCACTCTTAGCATGATTTTACTTCACTCTTGTTTACAAAACACATCACTCTTATTTTGATTTTACTTCACTCTTGTTTACAAAACACATCACTATTGCAAAAAAATCAAAGAAACACTTAACAGAATATAAACTCATTATTTATTAATTCACATAGCAGAAATGGAAAGATAAGAACGAATACATCTAAATATCAAAATGAGAATAATGTGCATCAAAAAATAAAAGAATAAAAGTAGCAGTGATAATCATAGAATATTAAAGAAAAAGAGAATCGAAGCGGCAGAAACAATGAAGCGCCGATCATCAATTGAAGAGGCGATAAGAAGCTTAACACCAATCGAAATCGCACTCGTCGGCTCATAAACCTTCGATGCCGTGCTGTTCGAACTCAATGGAATTTTGAGATCACAATCGATATTCGGCTTCATTCTGGTGGATTTCACGAACGCAAACTTCATCCTGATGCGCAGATACGGCGAAGGCGACGACGATGGCGATTGCTTGAATGCGGTTTGATTTCTAGAACAGAGCAGAGGAGAAGTGAAGACGCTCGGTTGAAGACGCGGTTTGCAATTGAATTCAATTTTTTCGAACTACCCTCATTTTGGAGTTATTTCAATTGGTATGCAATGACCATAGTACCCCTGCATTTTTATTATAGAGTAAATTTGTGATTAAAGGAACTAATATCTCCTTAAATTCAAAAATTAATACTAGCCACTGATTTTTTTGATCTTGTGGCTATGATTTGTTCTCTAGTTATTTGATTAAGGGGTATTTGCCATAGATCACTACTATATATATATATATATATATATATATATATATATATATATATATGGGTGTGATAAAATACAAACTCTCTAAAATACAAACTATACAAACTTTAATCATACTCACTTAATACAATTAATCAACGGTTAATATAAGAGATTTTTCTAATGTCAACATTTTGACATCAAAAAATCAGAATTTGGACACCCCTGTCGGCAGAATTTGTACACTCCGTACATCCCCCCGGTGACATAATTTGTACATTCCATTGACATCGACCCCCGGTGACAGAATTTGTACAGTCCGTTGACATAATTTGTACACTCCGGTGACATAATTTGTACACTCCGGTGACATAGTTTGTATAGTTTGTATTTTAGAGAGTTTGTATTTGATCACACCTATATATATATATATATATATATATATATATATATATATATATATATATAGAGAGAGAGAGAGAGAGAGAGAGTCGTGATCATATGATAACCCCTAAATATCGTAATAACCCTATAACCAAATCTGGACCACACATATTTCTAATCATGCGGTTGAGATTCAAACTTAGATTTACTTCATAAAAAAATGCGGGGGTAAAACTGTCATTTCTCTCATTTAATTTCTGAATTTTGCCAAATATCACGTAAAATGATAAAATGATAGGTTTATTGCATAGAATGATAGTTTTGCCAGATAGAATGATACTCTGAGTTGATAAAATGATACTTTTAGCTTATAAATGTTAGGTTTACTGCATAAAATGATAGTTTTGCCGGATAAAATGATACTTTCAGCCGATAGAATGATACTTTCAGCCGATAGAATGATAGGTATTTTTGGTGTATAAAATGACATTTTTGTTTAATAAAATGATACTTTTACCTCATAAAATGATAATCTAAGCGGATAAAATTACAGAAACCTTATAAAAATGATAATTTTTCCGGATATGATACTCTGATTTGATAAAATGATACTTTTAGCTTATAAATGTTAGGTTTACTGCATAAAATAATAGTTTTGCCGGATAGAATGATACTTTCAGGCGATAGAATGATAGTTTTGCCGGGTAGAATGATACTTTCAGCCGATAGAATGATAGGTATTTTTGGTGTATAAAATGACATTTTTGTTTAATAAAATGATACTTTTACCTGATAAAATGGTAATCTAAGCGGATAAAATGACAATAACCTTATAAAAATGATACTCTGAGTTGATATAATGATACGTTTACTGCTTTGTAGGTTTGTATATTATGTATTGTGCCGATTATATTAGGTTTATTGCATAGAATGATAGTTTTGCCGGATAGAATGATACTCTGAGTTGATAAAATGATACTTTTGACTGACTGATAAAATGATAGGTTTATTGCATAGAATGATAGTTTTGCCGGATAGAATGATACTCTGAGTTGATAAAATGATACTTTTGACTGACTGATAAAATGATATATGTTAGGTTTATTGCATAGAATGATAGTTTTGCCGGATAGAATGATACTCTGAGTTGATAAAATGATACTTTTGACTGACTGATAAAATGATAAAATGATATATGTTAGGTTTATTGCATAGAATGATAGTTTTGCCGGATAGAATGATACTCTGAGTTGATAAAATGATACTTTTGACTGACTGATAAAATGAGCGAAATTCAGAAATTAAATGAGCGAAATTTGGATACGTAAATTTTATCATGAGCGAAATGACATATTTACCCCCGCGCTTTTTTTTATGAAGTAAATCTAAGTTTGAATCTAGACCACGTGATTTTAAAAATGTGTGGTCCAGATTTAGTTATAGGGTTATTACCGAAATTGGGGTTATTATTATAATACACCCCTATATATATATATATGACTATGAAAAAAATATATAGTGGAGCCCTTACTTGACAATTTTTTCTGAATACGCCCCTACTCATTGCTAACTAAATGCGTTTAATGTAGAAGTAATGAATACACTGAAGTTCCATTAAGACACTCTAAATTTATAACGTTATATAATTTACACAAAAGAAGTTGCAATTACACAAACGAAGTTACAGATCGAATTAATGAGTATAATAAGAAGTTACCTAACGGATAGCCTTAGTTTTTCTATCTCTTTGTTTAATTTCATATTTTAATGAACATTATAAATTCTGTAATGTTTATGTATTTTATTGTAATTTTAAATACATGTATCAAAGCTTGATTTGAAGTATTTTTAGTAATAAAAAACGTACAGATTTTATTTTCTTAAATCAAAATAGATTATAACATAAATATTTAAATATTAAATCAACCTTAAAAAATAAAAATTAGTAAAAGTACTAGTATAATATAAGCATATAATTAGATTTTATAAATATTTTTTCATAAAATAAAGATTAATTATACTTGGAGTGTATTTTTTTTTCCTTTACAAAATACAAACATGTTTTCACCTTTACAAAATTCAAACATATTATCACAAGTCAAAGAAAGTGATATCCTACTATAGTAGTATGTAGACCATCCACAATAGGCGCCCAGCGACCGCCCAGCCGAGCGCCGGCGCTGGGCGGTTCGCTGGGCGGTCTATTGCAGCCGCCCAGCGGCTGAGTGGAGAGAGAAACCGCGCAGCGCTGGGCGGTGGCGTGGCGCTCGGCGGTCGGCTGGGCGGTCCGTTCGGCGCTATTGCAGCTCCCGGATCGCCCAGCGCACCGCCCAGCGCGAAATTTAATTTTTTTTTTTTCTGAAACACTATATATACGCGCTTTGCTCGGCATTTTCATTCGCACCACTTGTTTTAACGAGTACTCTCTCTATCTTAATTTCTGTTCAAGATCAACAACGCAAAATGAGTAACGCTGGTGGTAGTAGTGGTGGTAACGGAGGGGATGCTGAGGAGTACGAACGTCGTATGGCCGAGGCGTTGGACGCCTATACGACCAACGCGATAAACCAATGGATGGAAAGTGCCTTGCAGCCGGCGATACCTCGACCTCCCCCCGTGGTCCACCGCCGCAGTGTGATTGATCGGGATCACGTAGCTGCACATCAGCGCCTATACGAAGACTACTTCGCACAGGAGCCTCGGTTCACCGCCAACCTTTTCAGGCGTCGTTTTAGGATGACCAGGGACCTGTTTATGCGTATTGTCAACGCTTTGGAGTCTCGATATCTGTATTTCCGCTTCAGACACGATGCGTCTGGCAGACCCGGCCACACACCTATTCAAAAGTGCACTGCGGCAATCCGGCAGTTGGCCTACGGAGGCGCGGCAGACATGTGGGACGAGTATCTCCACATCGGTGAGACGACTGCCCTGCAATGTCTGAAGAATTTCTGTCTGGGAGTGATAGAAGTATTCGGTGATCAGTATCTGCGAAAGCCTACCCCCGAAGACTGCCAAGATCTGTTGCGGATGCACGGGAGTCAGCATGGGTTCCCGGGTATGTTAGGCAGCATTGATTGTATGCATTGGGAGTGGAAGAACTGTCCCACAGCCTGGAAGGGGTTCTACACGTCCGGCTACAAGGGAAAGAATCCCACGATGATCCTGGAGGCCGTAGCTGATTACCGGCTTTGGATTTGGCACGCGTATTTTGGGATAGCTGGTTCGAACAACGACCTCAACGTCCTCAACTCGTCGCCACTTTTCAACGAGCAGTGTCAGGGCGTCGGTCCGGCCATCAGTTTTGTCGCCAACGGCAGCCAACATGATATGGGCTACTACTTGGCGGATGGGATATACCCTAGGTGGCCCGTCTTTGTGAAGACGATCCGATGCCCAGGAGATGAGAAGAAGGCCTACTTTGCGGCACGGCAGGAGTCGGCGCGCAAGGACGTGGAGCGCGCATTTGGTGTGCTCCAGTCTCGATGGGGGGCAATTAAGGGTCCAACGCGTATGTGGGATGTCCAATGCATTGCTGACATCATGTACGCATGTATTATCATGCACAACATGATTGTCGAAGATGAAGGTGGCGAACTGACCAATTGGGTCAACGACGAAAATGAAGCCGGTCCAAGCCACGGCGTGGCCGCCCCCAACGTACGGAGTGGGGTACCTAACGATGAAGCCGGCCTCTTACAAGCACATGCCGACATGCGCCAAACGGCGGCTCATATTCGACTCCAAAAGGATTTAATTGAAGAGTTATGGGCACGGAGGATTGACCGCCGTTAGTTTTTTTTAATTATGTAATTTTTTTTAATTAATGTACTTTTTAAATTTTATTAATATTAGTGAATTTTCTCGTTTTTGTGTCGTAAATTAAATTTCGCATATTGTGTGATTGTTAATTATTTCATTTTGTATATATTTGTTTATAGTGATGTGGATATTATGTGGCTGGGCTATGGCTAGGCTATTGCTGGGCTATTTGCTTGTTTTGATGATGTGGCAGGAGGATTTTTAGTGCTGCTGATGTGGCAGTGGCTGGGCTATTGCTGGGCTATTGCTGGGCTATTCCTATTGTGGATGGTCGTAGTAATTGAGTTTTTAAAGCATAGTTAATATGTCAATCATATATGGTCAACCTATTTCACAATTGTCGGCCCATCCTCTATCTAAGGCCATCCACAACGCTGTCTCTATACCGTCTCTTAAACCGTCTCTTAACTACTATTTGAGCACTATTTGAGGGCCCCGCTGTCCTTTTTTCCTCCATCTCTTAACTAAGAGACGGAACCTGCAACGCTCCGTCTCTTAACCGTCTCTATACCGTCTCTTAATTACTATTCATTCAATTTAATTTATAATTTTTTTTAAAACCCAATTCAATTTAAACAAACACACTTTATTAAAATTAAAACAATATTACAACTTTCGATTCCGATTGATGTACTTCCGGGAGCGTCGTGGGGGTGGTGCGGCTTCCTCCGCCTCTCGTCGTCGATCTTCTTCGAGTGATTGTTCCATTAATTGGCGCATTTGCTCAAAAGGATCTATTTGTTTGAGTTGATTGAAGATGGAAATTGGAGTGATAGAGAGGATTTGAGAGGAATAGATGTGTGTTTGTGTTTGAAATGAGTATGGAATAGAATTATTTATAGAGTAAAAAAATTAAAAATTTAAAAAATGAAAATAAATATTTAACGGTAATATTACCGTTTGAAAAAAAAAATTATTAAAAATCGATTTTTTTTTAAAAAAAATGAATTATTGCGTCATCAGTGACGACGCCCACTCGCGGGCCAGCGAGTGGGCGTCACGCACGCATGGGGACGTGCCACGTGTCCCTGGCGCGTGGCGAGACAGCTCGTCTCGTGTCTCTCCGAGACGAGCTACGCGACGAGACGGTCGCGAGCTGGAGACGAGATGGGCGCTGCAATGCGTCTCGCGGGGGTCTCGTCTCTCCGAGACGAGACGCGAGCCCGGCGCGAGACGCGTTGTGGATGGTCTAAGTCTCAGTCTCAGTCTCACCTCAATAAAAATTCGGTCCAATTCGCTATATTTTAAAGGATAATTTGGTGAAATTATAAATAATTAAATCACACAAAAATATACTACTATAATAACTGAAATCGTGTATAGTTGTTTAATTATCATAAAATTATATTTTCATTCGCCAATTTATCCTTGAAAGAATTATTTTTTACTGGTACTATATAATAACTTTAAAAAAATTCTACAAAAAAACCTTCTCTCATGTTCTAAAAAAACATTTCTCCCCTGTTTCACTAGACCATTAATCTATGAGTCATCGTAGAATTTGTCGACAAATGAGACAATCAGATAATACAGAAGAGAAAAACACACACATACACCACAACCTTGCAACAAAATTGCATTATTTGGTTGTCCAAATTAAGTTCACAACTACAAAGGTAAATTGTAAGTGCCTACGTAGTAATTTTACTTAAATCTTCTTGAAGTGAAAAAAATGAAAAAATTATAGTAATCCAGGATTATAGCACGAAGAGTTGAAAAGACTATAATACCCCTGCAAGAAGATTAGCAGCAGTGGACAAAGCAGCTCCTGTTATAACACACTGCACTACCTTTTCGTGGGAGCCATGGTCAAGCGTTAGCGCCAGGGCCCCTCCAGTGAGGGCCCCGGCCAACGCGCTGTTTTTCTGCATTGGAGAAAAGAACCAATGAGAATGTCAACAAATATTCAGAGTTGTGTTGATTTGAACTCTTAACCTCGATTCTTCCATATTTTTACATGAAATTTAAAAAGTAAGGTTCGATTTTATACCCAATCTTGGGTGCCTCTAGCCTCTTTCAACCCATAGGTGAGCCCTGAGTAAACTCCGGCTACCATACCTGCATTAGTAATTCTACGATTATTTATTATACTCGTAAAATTTCAAAAAAAAGACACTGTTTTTATGAAGAAATAATTTTTCTTAGGTAGAGAAAAAGATTAATGCTATCTCACCCCATTGTAGTGTTTCCTTCCCAGTCCTCTTCATCTACATCACATTACAAAGCAAAAGCATTAGTATTTTTTATTGGATCAAAATCATCTTCTTCTTTTTTTAAGACTAAACATCAAACTCGAAGGAATTTGTTGTATTCTTCAAGAATACATTTTACTATTAAGATGATTGATGAGCTCTACTACAAAAATTTAGTAACTAGGCGTTGTTGAAATTGGAATCTAAATGGTTAGTTTAGATTTACCAATGCCTCAACTGATTTTTGGTTAGTTTCCCCTGCACATAACCAACAGAAATAACAAAACGTCATGAAACTATTAGGCAAAGAAACTTATTTTAAAAAGCAATCACACTAAATTACTCTAAAATACAAATTCATACCTCAAAAAGTTGTGCAAATTCATATGTATATGTGACATCAAAATAAGATGGTCAAGTTTCATGGTTTTAGTTTAATATTGGTTTTGGGTAGTAACAATCCCATCACACAGCTTATAACATGTTAATGCGTACTAGTACTGATTTACTGATAGCAAGAAATTAAATATAAATCTTATCCTCATCTCCTTATTAAAAATCTCATTAGATTAAATTTCCAAAGATGAACCAATTTTCGGTACCTCTAAGGGCTGCTACTTGTTGCGCCTTCTTCGAAGAAGCAACGGTGTCGCCATTACAACCTGGAAAACAGTGGCAGAGGCAGAAAACATTTATTCGGGTCTATTGTCCCATATCATTAATTTGTATAGAATTTTGTTTTGTTTTTGGATAAAAAATAAAAACAATTTTTCTTTTTTGTGTGTGGGTGGGGTGGATAAAAATATAAATTGTGCAACCAATAACATTATTGGTCATTGGATAAGACAAGAAAAATAAAATGGAAAATGTTTGAACCTTCTACAGCAGTGAAATATGCTTCTTTTGATAACGCTTGAACTGCCCCAATCTGCAGCAAAAACACATATATTTAACCATGGAAGATGTGCATTTAATTACTCGTAAATTGAAAAATGTATTGTAAATCTTGTTATACATAATGAGTTTTACTTTAGTTTTAGTATCTATCGTCCAGTTGCATGTCAATTAATATCTCATCTCATGCATGCAAATGGACTAAAAATAGTAATATACTACTTACATATTGCAGCTAGATGAAATTTGCTTCTTGATTGCAAAATATATCGTCCGTGATTTGTAGTCTTATTTTGATTTGGTGCGAATTTTAAGAAAAGTTGGCAGAGAAAAAGTTATTACTCCACTAGAACGTGGATTTCTCTTTCATATGTTAGTTGTATAGTGAAATGTGTGTTTAATGATTTAGTAGTGTGGATGGATAAGATAGTTACCCCGGCAGCTCGGACGAAGCAGTCAGCAATGCGGTTGAGGAGAGGGTGGCCGAGATCGAAGAAAACATTCTTCTCAAAATTCCTCAGTTCATCCAAAACTGATCGAGTCTCCAAATTTTTCTTGTCAAACATTTCTTTTCTATCTATTTCTAGTATTAATTTTAGTTTTCTTATTAGGTAACAGAATAAAAGGTCTATAGAAAAAGCAATGAATTGATCAGTGAAACAGAAATATATAAATGGCGAAGAAGCGGAGACTATTACTAAGGACGAGGACACGTGGCTGTTAGATGCGAGGTTCCTGCCAATCTTCTTGAATCGAAACCCCTTAGTCATTAAATAAAATTTAATCTTAGTACTAGTATTTTATTTATCATCTTAGGTTTCTGTTGGAAATTTATATTTATTGTCTGGGTTGGAAAGTGGATCTGGTTTGAAGGAGATGCTAGTTGATTTTAGTTCGGTGTAATGTAACAAATTAATAATTGCAATCTAAAGTATTAAAAATAAGAATCTAAGTATCAACGGAACACTTTCCAAATATGACATTAACTTTTGATTAATCGAATGACATTCAGTATTAGGCCAAAATCAGCTCACTCGGTATAATAATAAATGAAGCGTAGCATCATGCCAATTCATTTATTACTTAATAAGTTAATAATCCAAACACGTCAATAAACTTTTGCTTTAGTAAATTTGCTAAAATAGACCAAAATAATATTAATATAAATTAATTGCATACTGAGATGGATAGAAGCTTTAACATACCTAAAAAGTCCGGATAAATTTATCAATTGAACGAAAATAAATACCCCCTCTAAGTAAACATCAATAATTAGTTACGAAAAAAAAATCAGTGGCTCCTCTCTTCTACAAAATTCTCCTATGGAGCAACTGTCGATTTCATCGCCAAAGACAAGAAGAAACTAGTCAATAGCCTTTTTAAGAAGATATTTTATCTCGAATATAAAATAATGTACATTTTTCTTACTAAGTTAGATACAATCGCATGAAAAAGAAACGCAAAATTCTGCCTCAACAAGGTCCCTAAATGTGTTCCCTAGCTTACACAGATCATGCAAGGACAGGATTTGCTTGCTTCCCTGTCTCTATCACATATAAACGCAGACACGTGCGACGACATTACAGGTAAGCAGAAAGAATCAAGCAAAGATGATGATGTATTAGCAAAAGGCTGTAGTTGGTGCTAGTCTTACAACGACGAACAATACTCGGCTGAGATTTGCCCGGAAACTTAAATTAAGGAAGAAGCTTACAGGCAAGTCCTCTGCATCCTTGCGACAGTACTGTACAGTATGCTCTCCCAGTATCGGAGGGGGGCTCTGTTTGTTTGTCTCCCTCTTTTACTCATGCTATTTGGTCGAGTCCGCTAAAGAATATGGGCGATGTGGGGACTACTCCGTGTGGAAGTTGAAGCATGTTGAACTCTTTCGAATATATTCAAGATCCTTTCACAGCCATCTCTGGCGAGGACTTAGGTGATAACAAAGGGCGCTCATCTCCAAGATTTCTTGTATCGCTAGAATCATCCAAACCGTCATTGCAGCTTTTGGAAGAGACTTCGTCTTTGACAGTGTGTTTTGCCACTTCTGCCGTTTCAGAATGCCCCTTCTCAGGATTTGGTGTGACGGAGTTCTGGTTTACACTTGGAGGAACATTTTCGGTTGCTTGTTTGTTGCTGGATAATCCCCCGTCCTTTAAGGTAGAGCAAAAGACAGCTCTGGGTTTTAAACCTTTCGGAGAGAGCTGCAACCTTTTTGCCTCACTATCCTCTTTTGGAACTAGTTTGCGTTTCAATGGGAACTCTGCCAGTCCCCCATCTTCATCAGACGAGCCTGTAGTCTTTTTTGGAGGCGGCCTGTAGTCCTCATCATCTTCATCATCGTCATAATCAACCAGTCCACCAGACCTTCAATTTTAGACAGAATAATTAATGTAGTTCTTCCAAGGGAAAGATTTCCGACTCAGTCTGGCAGTAAAATACCTAGGTGCCGGATTTTCTGGAGCAGACCCATTAACTAAAATGGGAGGTTGAGGTTTTCCACGTTTAATGCTTGCTGAATGAGCAGATGCTGAATCCTCCTCATCACTGAAGCAAACAAATCAAATATTTATTATCATATCAAGATCAAATCTTTTAGTTGCGATATACACCATGTTATATACATGAGCGGAGAAGCACCCACCTGTCCTCATTGAAATAATCCTCTTCCTCTTTCTCCAGAGCTCGCTCGTCAAGTCGTTTCCTTTGGTCTAACAATGTACCAGTGCTTGCTGTACCAACATTTTCAAGCGACTGCAAGTGGCAATATGTTTCAGTTGCAGAACACCACCAAGATGAGGTGCATATATCACAGAGAAATGACGATACCTGTTCATATTTAACTTTCAGTGCATGAATAGAAGAGAGTGTTTCAAATTTTGCCAGCTGATCCCAGAAAGTATCCACCAGATACCGTAATAATATTTTCAAATTCTCCTGCAAAAGCCATGCATGAGAAAAAAAGAGTTTGGAAAAGGCAAAAGACATGCATATCCCAATTAATCAATGCAACGTAAATACACATATATAAATATGAAAAAATTAAAACCTTCCGGATATATTCAAAGAGTTCAAGAACCGCAGAATTTAGAAGATTATAACGATCCCCATTGGCCACAAAGGCGTCTACAATTGGTTTGAAAAGGTTGTTCTTAACAACATGATTCATTAGGTGCTCATCCTGCAAAATCCAATAAGAATATGGTAAAATATCAGTCCCTGTAGAAGAATAAAATGGGATCTCCACCCTATGATCGGCTCAGGGCAAACAATAATAATATCTCACAAAATCTGTAACACAGTCGAGATAGGGAGTCATTATATAGCAATACATTTTTCAGCACCTATTTTTAGCAAAGATTACTTCTGAAAATGGGTTATCAGCCAATAATATGGTAGAAAAAAAATTGCATCAAGAAAATAGAACTAGATATATATGCCTAAGGATCTTTGTTTACGTAATCTGCCACTTCAGAAAAATCATATATCCATAGATCAATAAATTTACATTAGTGTCAGAAAGTAATAAGAGTGAGAATGCAATACTATTTACTTACACTGCGAGAAACAAGCGCTCTCACAAATCTAATAGCAGCAACAACAAGGTACTTTTCTCTTCTTTTTGTCAGGTATAGAACCTTATCGATCACATTGTTAAGAAGAAAATCGCATCTACAGAGAAAATGAAAGATAGATCAGAACAGGGTTCTTGATCGCATAGACATAGTCAAGCAGAGAGGAAACCTTACTTTATCCTGTAAGGATGCTGCACAACGCAGAAACATAGCAAATCACAGGTATTTAACAAAATTTCAGGCTTCACGGATCTTTGACTCTCGGGTCCTCCAAGTGAACTATCAGACTTGCTGCCAGGACCATCACTATTTGACTGGCATGATGATAATGCATCAACTAACTGATTCAAGTGCTTTTCATAGAAAATCTCCACAATATTTTCTCTCTGCAATAAATGAGACAGTCAAACACAGGCTATAATCATCTAAACGAGTTGAAGTGTAAGGGAATATTCATAGAGAATATTACTACTCCATCCATCCCGCCATAAGCGAGGTCGAGGGAGTACATCATTTTACAAAATTCAAATAAAGAGACTCCCATATTGTGAGGAGAAAATAATGTGGAAAAAGAATGAGGAAAACAGTTGTAAGAGTAATGTACCTGTGCGCCTGGTGGAGAATCCAAAAGACTGCGAAGAATTTCAAAAAACTGGCAATGCATATTATCTCCATAATCTGTAAGCATATGTTTCACCTGCATATTAAGAAGCACGTTACCTTAAGCTAGGAGGCTAAGATACTACCACACCAACTGCTGATAGGAAAGTAAATAATGGAGGGTATGCACACACAATACGAAAGACATTTAAATGATGATAATCGAGATAAAATTGAGTTTGATGATCTTAATTCGCAATTGTGCTTGGCAACAACCCACACAATGATGAATAATGTCAGGGCCATTATAGCACATGAAATAAACAAGGACTGTACTACATATATAAAGTAATGGAGTTAAGTTTATGGATCTATCAGGACTTTCTTTCTCAAGGCAGCCCTATTTCATTATCATGCTATAGTCATATTTCCAATTTACTCAATCTATCAATATTCTTCCAACCCACCTCCTCCCACTAAAGAAACAATGATAAAAATCTAAATATACTAAAGATTTCCCTCACAAGGATAATTATTTAAATCCACTTCTGAAAAGGAGCTTAAAGGAGGCTCAAGTAATGCTCCCTCCATCCCAGGGAAGATGCCCCCTTTGTGTGACGGCATGGGATTTATGCACACTTATTTTAAGGAGTTTAAGGAGAGAGAGAAAAGGTTGTTTGATGTTTTAAAGTAGAGAAAATTTTGTTGAGTGTTTATAGTAGAAAAGAAGAATAAAGGGAGAAAAAGTTGTTGGGTGTTTAAAGTTGGAAGGGAGACATAAAGTAAGAGAAAGAAAAGGTAATTGAATATATTAATCATTTTCTAAGTAAGAGGTCATCTTGGTTGGGACTGATGAAAAATGAAAGTGAGTCATCTTCGGTGGGACGGACGAAGTATAATGAAAATTTTGGAAACAAGGATCATCTGCTCATAAGCTTTTCCAGAGCATCTTCTTGCTTTCATTTAAATCCAACTTGAACATATGACAGTTATTTGCCCCATTTAACAGGATTTTCTCAATAAGATAAGACTTCTACATGGTGTGGTCAATTAACACAACTAATCTGACTAATATCTGCAGCCAAATGAATCAGGTATGAAATCACTCAAGTAGATTAGTCAAATTCTCACCATGAGTCCAAGAAGAGCTCCTTCCTGCCGACTGACATAAGAACGCAAAATATTCCCATCCAGACTCTGAAAAAGAACGAGGATGTCTGTCCTGCATCCATTATGGCAAACAATCATGGAGCGATCCTAAATGTACAGAATACAACATAGAATACCAAAAATTTTTAGTACAAGTTCTTGATTATAAAGACTGATTTATTTCATTACCCTGTCAATACAAGCTTATAGTCTTCACTTTGCAAGACATCCGCTATGATGTCAAAAATGCCTTCACTCACTAGATCCCTACAGCATAATATAATTATCTATAATCAGCAAAAGTTGTCAACATTTGAGCTATAAGGTGGACAACTAGGCAAATATATTATTTATCCTGCATAGAATGATATTTAGTTTTAAGAAAAAAACAGACAGGCAGAGCTTAACATACCTAAATAGCCGATGCTGATGTACCATCTGCAAGCTCTTACTTAAGGTACAGAACTCGCGCAAGAAGTCTACCTATTTTAACACAAAAAAAAGGTGTTGATTTCTGGCTTACTATTTTGACAACACAGAAAAAAGAAAGGCAGTCTCTCCATTGGCATGCATAATCCATTGAATATTAAACTCTAGAATTGAAGTATATAGACTGATCTACTAAAAACCAAAAGCAAGCTGGAAGCAACATGATCGGTGATACAAAAACATCCAAGTCAACAACCAATACCTTTTATCTAAATGCTCACAGAACTTTACGTGAAATGAATATATTAAACTACATAGACCAACCCAGGCATATTGCATAGAAGCTGATACTAACTTTATATCAAACTGTCATACATGCCAAAAATTGTGAGTTCATACTGAACAAACTATACTAAATATTTTCTAAGAATGTTCAACATTCCTATATGAATATCAAGGAACAATATTTGTGCACATCTCCACCAGGAATTCTTAAACACGAGCAATACGAACACTGTAGGTTTCACATGCATCTAAGAACACCACAAATATTATACTTACACTTTCTGAAATTATTTACTACCTATAGCTCCTGAAATTTCAATAGACATGGGTAATATACCTTTACAGCTCACGCTTCCAAGATACCAATATGGTTATTAATAATCCATAATTCCATAATCCAATACTCAAGCTGATAACCAAGAAAACTCGAACTTCATGATGCAAATAAAGTAGAAGTACTTTTACCACCACATCATTCCAAATTACCAATGATGAGAAATATGCAAAAGCAAGTAGACATGTGTACTTTAGAGAAGATTGGGTATTCAGTAATACGCACTACACTGTAACTGACCAGTCATTGGCAATTTTTTTTTTAAACCTAAAATAATTTGGGAAATGTCTTAAGGTAATGTTATATACTAGGAAAATAATAGAATATCACAGAGAACAAGAAACGAACAAAAAATTATAAAATACAATATATTCATAAATTACTACTACTATAAACTGAAAGCAGGTTGAATGTAGGTTTAAGCATGTGTTATGTTAAGCAGGTAAGAGATTGCTCATGGACAATAATGAGCAGACACATTAGCAAGTTATAGTCCTCGCAACGACTACAAATGAAATGATGCATGCTATGAAGCACAAGCCACAGGGACGCCCCCAAGTCCATGTAATCGGTCCGGGACCAAATACGAAAAAATACACCCTGGGACATAATTTTATTTTCACAACTTTTTTTACTTTTTATTAAAGAAAATACATTTTTCATCCGATTTCTTCTGTGCGTGCTAAGACCACTAAACCCTATAAGTTTTATGGCGTACTGTCTCCTCATTTTTGAGCAATGATATATTTATGTTCCCCTTATGATATTGTACATGTATTCCGTGTTCGTCCCCATATGCTTCCTAGGTTTGCCAAACAGGTACCAGTGGATTCCCCAAGACATTTAACAAATAAAAGTGATGTTCATCAGTGCACACAATGCAGCCTGGATCTTTTTTGTCTCGAACCCCATACCCCTATAATAATGAGTAGGGGGTGGTTCCAAAGTGGAATTAAAATTTAAGGGAATCCAATGTGTACCACAGTTCTCTTTGATTCTATTGAAATGGCTGGAACCTTCATCCTAGCAAATAAATCCTTGATAAAGGCGCTATCATCTTTCAGCAAGGAAATAATCTGCAAGGAAATAACTAAAATTAATGAGAAAAATAAGCATTATAAGAAGTGCTGAACCAACTGATATAAATCTTACAATTGCATTATTTGAATGAATAATAGAATTTAGATTTCCAACTATGCCTTCATCCAAAGCTCTGGGCAAAATGACATCCTAGAATGAGCAACGCAATCATCACATTTCATTCTTCAAATCAGTCAGTCACAACGAGAATATGTGATATGCAGTGCAAATCACAAAATGATACCTTCAAATACCCAACTCGGTAAGTTTGGTGTATCTTTGAAAGAACTACAGGATCCTTGATAGGTACAACCTGAAACAACACACACGAAAAATTAGCACTGTATCTTCAATAAGAGATTTCTTCAGCATCCCCTTTGAAGTGGCCATAGATGGAATGGGTATTGTTGAAGTATAAAGAGGTTTTACCTCCTTAAAAATTACATGCTCTTTTAGAAAGTTGCGGTGATGGGTGAGAGGTCCCTGTGGGTCATCTGCAAAACCATATGAAGCACCAACCAAGATATTCAGAGAGGTGCCGATGGTCTAAAACAATTGGAGATCCAATTCATATGTATACTTTAGCATGGAGAAACACTTACACTCTAAGCATCCCATTATATCCATAATCAATTCATCCCCGAAAATTTTCTCAAAGATCTGAGCACTGTTTAGCAGAACTGCACGTAAATGGTGGATTAAAAACGTTCAAAATGTTGGCATGGCTCGAATACAATACTATGCCAAGGAGAACAATAATCCTACTTACTGATTCCCCTAACAATTTTGAAAATTAAGTGAAGACCATCAATGTTTTCCAAATCCTCACATATCCTAAAAAGTTCCATCAACTTCCGGAAAAAATCTTGCTGCACCACAAATAAGCTTCACTTAAGTCAGCATCAACTGATAATAAAGTATAAGTATCAAGCAACAAGAAAATCAGATACAAGAGAAGAAAGGCAAGCAACACCACAAAATCTGAAAAATGGCATACAAACAACTTATCACCTTCACAGGTTCACATAAACTATCGAAGTATAAAACAGTGTATCATCACTGTTACTAAATACTCCCTCCGTCCCCGATTAATTGTCACTCTTTGACTGGACATGGGTTTTAAGAAATGTAAAGAAAAGTTTGTTGAAAAAGTTAGTGGAATGTGTGACCCACTTTTTTATATTGGTTTTATAATAAAATGTGAGTGAAGTGAGTTAGTGTAATTTGGGACCTACTTACCATTTATGGTAAAAATGAAGTGTGACAATTATTGAGAGACTGATCGAAATGGAAAAGAGTGATAATTAATCGGGGACGGAGGGAGTAGCATAAATGAAAAGTTTCTAGATTAATGTGTTATAGTATCAACAGATCTGACATGAGACCTTTTTCCAAGCGAACAAAAAAGTTTTTCATTATTACAATTACTTACAGATGCACAAACATGTGCACCATAGGCAGGAGCATGATAAAGCATAAAAGTACAGAGCACTTACATCATTCAATATAAGTTCAGTCACACGCACTTGATCTGCTATGCCACTCTCAACAATCTGCAAAACCAGAACAAACATGTGGATAATATTGGAATATGCAAAGAATAATAAAGTAACTCGAGAGTTCAAAAAGAACAAAAAAATAACAGGACTATCATCAAAATATATAATGAGAAAATTCAGGGGAATTGATCAAGTACCTTAAGTATCGAAGGGAGGGAAGACAACTCAACTGGAGGCAGTTCCCTCAACTCACTGTTGATGTTGTTGAAAGTTTCACCTGAAAGAAATAAATTATTCAAAATATCAACCAACACGGCTATTACCAAATTCTGTTGGGACTAAATTTCTCAAATTACGTATTTCCAATCAATGTTGTCAAATATCAGCCATGGCGGATAGCGGTGGCTGTTTTCCGGCCAAACACCAACGCCATGCTTTGGCGTGGAAGTTTTCTGTGGCAATCTATGGCAGCCGCATAAGTATGGAGACATGTCACATGTGGTCCATGGCGCCTAAGTAGGGCTTGCCTAACCCATTAACCCAATACCCGACCCATTTAGACATTTAAGGTATGGTTTAAGTTAGGGGATTCCCTCCAGCAACCTCAACAAAGTAGTTTCAATTTTTGTTGTGGAATCTCATTATACAAGAGTCCACACTGAGGTAACTACCCTTTCTTTCAGTATGTACAGGTGTGGACAGTGTGGTAAGAAAACATGGTTTTGGTTTTCTAAGATAATTTCTTAAGAAGCACAAAAAATCATTATTCTTAAGCATTCTGGCAGGACTTTTTTTGAAATATAAGCCACAGAAAGAAGAATTTATAGGAATGGTAACTCGTTAGGAAATTTGTCAAATTTAATGACATGAAAATTGTCAATTAAAATGTTAACGTACGAGGGATTATAGAAACAAGTACATGAAAGATTCTCCCAAAAACAAGAGCATGTAAACCAAACAAGTAACACATTGTCCCTCAACAACCATCGACACTAGAATCTCATTCTCTTTACACTTTAATGTGCTTCTCCAAAAGACATTCAGATTACTATACGGCACACATAGCATGGGAAAAATTACAAAACTTACGATAATTACAAAGACATGGATAATAATTACACCAACCGTAGGAACTTACTGGCTAGTGAGTTAAAGTGCATGTTCCTTTGCAGACTACATATGTGATCCCTGCATGGATCGCAATTAATATGATGTGTAAGCTGAGCAGCACACTTTAAATAGTTATGCACTAAAAGGAAGTTGACTTAAATCACAATAAGGTTGATACTAACCATATGTAAGAGCAACCAGTTGTCTCTTGGAAGCTAAGGGCCAATTCAGTTGAAAACTCAGGATCCCGCCAGGAAATAATTGTATCTGAAAATGTAAAATGCAGTATTATTGAAGGGAACAAGACAAGAATGATGAAATTTATGAATGAAAAAGAACAATTCAGAAAAGGACACCTTCTTGCTTGCGATAGATATCATCTGAGCTGATGCGGTGCAGCAGTAGTGTTTCATTGTCCTCCTCATCAATAACAAACAGACCTAGGTCTTCCGATCTCTGCACCTCAAGGAATAATGTTCAGTAAAAATATAATATGCAGTCATCATGCCAAAAAAAGCATGGTAAAGAGAAATATAGTAATAAAACCTCCAAGTAATCAACAGTGACATGTCCAGTGCCTTGATCATCCCATTTCCCATCTTCATTCAAGCGGTATACTTTTACACGCTGGAAACCAGGAGACGTGTGAAGAATTATGAAAAGAAAGATTTATACGCAGCAAAACGGACTTACTAAAACTATCAATCAGTCCTTCAAGAGTTTAAGAATGCACTCAACAACAAAAATCCAAAAGAAACATCTATTATAAAAATTTTATGTGAGGCTCTTGGTTTCAAGATCTGGGCTTACCCCCCAAATAAGTTGGCACTACAGGAATTGTAGAAAAAACCCAACTGAATGGCTTTCCAGTCTAAAACTCAAATCGGTACTACGAAGATTTAATTTAAATAAATAATTCAAACATACACCCCTATATAGATATCAAATAATCCTCCATCCTATATTACTCACGAATTACCTCTTCCATCCTGGTTGCTCTGCTCAAACTTTGCCATACTACTTCCCTTAAACAGATTCACAATAATCCATAATATACAGATCACAATCTTAACTGTTACTTCCATTTCTAAAACATTAAACTATGAATTTAAATAATAACACTGAGAAATGTATTTAAAATATATAACCAGGGAGATCTGAATACCTAGTTTAATTTTAACCTCTCTCATAGATAAGACAATACAATCAAGATATACACTACCAGAAGTGTTGGAATCTCATTTAATAATAGGTTTAATCTACGGCTAAAAGAGAGTGGTCCGATCATCAGAACCACATAATCAATTCTCTGTCATAATATTACTTTTTCTTTTGTGCAAAAGAAATTGGCTGTTATATTCTAGAAACATGAAAGTCCAAAATGCATCACAAGACTTGTGATACTCTTTAATAGCAGAGTTTCTAAAGTTCAGTTGGGAGTTGAAATAGATATTTCATGAACTTCTGATTAAAACATCCTTGGAAGAAGGCCTCGGATTTATTCTCCTTCTACAACCCTCTGATATAAGCATATGGCAAACTTCGAAGAAACTAAAAAGACATTGTTTAGTTAATTTCATGATTACCAAGACATAGCCTTCAAAATATATTCATCCACTTTCTAACGGAATTTCAGAATGCTGCAAGCCTTGCAACTTCTCAAGAAAATCAATTACACTGGACCAAGTAGTAATGAAATCTCACAGAACTTAAACTACGAGTGATCAAAACATCTTACGAAAAAAGATATCAACAGAACAAGATTGTCTTCTCTTCCCCTACTTACCAGTCTAATCTATTATCAGAACTGGAGACAATTAGCTTGCTTGTTTGCTACTAATACTATCACTTAATCTTCAAACTCATCTACATTGCAGCTAAGCATACATATATTAAACAACAGAACAAGCAAAAAAATTCATACATTAAACCGTATCAGAAAACAACTTTCAAGTTAGGAAATAATTATTGCGTTGTAAACTGGGAACTTTTAAGCGCATATAATGATTCTACCCCCCCCCCCCACAGCAATTCACGCCAGTTATTACTTAGATCAACAAGTAAATCATCGCAATGAAAAAAACACGAGAGCTCTCAATCGAAACCTGAAAAGGAGCTAACCAACTCCAATTCAAACCTAAGCCTAACATACAGAAAAAACTTCTTTCTTCGATGGTGTGAATTTTCCTTTTACTGACCTGCGTGGTATTGTTCGGTGATTTGTCCTGCGACCCCATTGAAAACACCAAGAAGCTAATCTCGATGCGAATTCCGCGCGCGAACAGCACGGGGCAGAACTTGCTGAGCTGAAATCACCAAACCCCCGAACGCGAAATTAGGGTTTTGAAGAACAAATAGGGCAGGAGACGAGCTGTTCCGACGAAATCAGGAGCTTGCACGGGTGGGGCTACTGTATTCGAATAAGTGGAAAAACCCTAACCACCATTGGTATTGAGAGTGAGCTTCCAGCCTCCCTCTCTCTCCCGTCCCTCTGTCCTATCTGTCGCGGGTTTCTCTTTTCTTTCCTTCTTTTTCTACCAAGTCCTTTTTTAATTTTTGCCCCGACCTTTGAACGCAGAGTATGAGTACTGAGTTGGATGACGATTTTAACCTCGTTTGTCGATGGAAATTACTGTTCTGCCACCCCGCCATTTTCCGACATTTACGCGCTTTTCCTTTGTGGTCAAACAACAAATATGGAAAATGTGATCATTTTCTATTTTAAAATTGTTTTTATTTTGGGTTTTGTTTTTATTTTTTTGTATATAAGGTTAATGCTTATTACTCCCTTCGTCCCACAAAAATATACACTATTTCCTCTTTAGTCCGTCCCACAAGAGTATTTACTTTTTAATTTTAAAATTATATTATTTCTAATGAGGTGGAACCTATTCTCCACTAACAATAAGTGCATATTCTCTGTGACGGAGAGAGTAGTATATGTATGTATCTTGTTGTTTACATTTTGGTAAATTATCATGAACTCTTCTAAGAGCATCTTCAACCATTTACACTCTATTCAAACTCATTTTAATGTTAATGTTCCATCAAATATGATAATACTCCAATCATTTACACTAAACTTAAATTTAAAAAAAACATTCTATATATTATGTTTTTTTTACTCATAAAATTTTTAAAAAATTGTGTTTGAGTTTAGTATAAACCTAAAAATAAGTTTTTTTCCCAAAAACTGAGATAAGATTGATTTTAGAATACTATTAAAACTAATTATCTATCTCATTTTAACTTTTACTGTACCTTAGAGATGGTCTAGGATGAGCAAGCGAGTAACACCAAACCCAATCTTAATTGATTATTAAAGTCAATTCATGATTATTTCCCACCTTTTTAGTCAATGATTATTAAAAGGAATCACTATTCAATGTATATTCTCTTTGTTTCATTCATAATGATATACTCTTTGTTTCACGTATTATCTTTTCAGTACGGAGTAATATATTTCACTCATAATAATAGTATATATTATTTTTAAAAAAATTCGGCAAAAAATTTAAAAAATTATGTTAAAGGAGAATTAAGTGAATATAAAATAAAGTAAGAAAATAAAAAGATAGATAAACAAAGATATAATAAAGTAACAGAAAAGAGATATATTTATTTTTTGTTAACAAAATAAATTACTCAACTATAGATAAACAATCCAGAAAGGAATATGTAGGCCGGGGGAAGTATAATTTGTAAGTACTATTGAATTAGTATTTTCTTAGTTTGTGAATATGTGTCCTAATTTAATTTAGCTTCGATTTTAAAACATAATACTATAAATATTAAATATTATTTTCATATAATAAAATTTGAGTAAAATGGAGAAATAAAATATGTGATCTACCTACTAATTATAGTAAGAGATAAATGAAATAGGTAATGGTGAATGGACTGAAAATTAAACACGAGACGCATATTTATGGACATGGAGAGTGTTATTTATTGATTTATCCGTCTCAATTTATTTACTAAAATTTTCTTAATTCTTGTGCTAAAAGAATCGTCTCAATTTAAACCGAGACGAGGGAAAAGGGGAATGATTCGTTTTTTCAGTAGATATTAATAAAAGGGATATTAGTCCCTAAATCTATAAACTATAGTAAAATATCATTAACTTAACATTTGGCTTGTAATTTCCCACAATAGACCAGTCACCATGACCATATCCGACTTACATGGCTTTTTATTATACTTGTCAAAGAACTTAAAAAATGATATAAAATATTATAAATGTTTTCACGGTTGCCCATGTAAAATAATTTTTTACCCAAAATTTCTTATTTGAGTCGAAAAACAAAATATACTTTCTCCATCTGCCATTAAACGTCGTTTTGACCCAACATGGGTTTGAAGGGATGTACTAATAGAGATTGGATTTGAAAAGTTAGTGGAATGTGAATCTTATTTTTATATATTAGCTTTATAATGAAATGTGAGGAGAATGTGTTAGTGGAATGTGAGATTCTTTACTAGAAGTAATGAATAAAAAGTAAGTGTGACGAATATTAGCAGATGGACTGAAAAGGAAACTAACGATAAGTAATGGCGGTTGGAGGAAGTAAAATTTATAGTAATACTATAAGCTAATTTTAAAATTCATAAAAAATAAATGAGACATGCAATACTAGTAAATTAGAATAGAAGGAACATATTTTTTAGTACATCAACTATCTCAAATGAGTAAATTTGGTTCGTAACATTTCATAATATCTTTTGATGTTCATTAACTATGAGTTAATATAAATTCAACTACTTTTTGGCTATTTTCAATATTTTCATGACCAAAATACCCTTAAAGCATGAAGGGCAATTCAATCTATTTATTCATCACTTTTTTCTTTCTTCTAATTTATTTAGGATTAAGTTTAATAGATCTCATACTATTATTATTAATATATATCATACCTTATTTGAATATTATGATATTACTTTCTAGTGCTAGTTAATACTTTTATATGGTTACATTATCAGTTATTTAGATAAAACAAAGATAAATATTTTATTTTAATGAATCTCGTAATTTTATTAAACTCAAAATTTAAGTTAATCCTAATATATAATCTATACTACATTGAAATAAAAATTTAATAAAGTATAAAAAATATGATTCACGAATAGTCAATGGAATAGATACGAGAACTATGAATAGTTTTCATGATGTTGTAAATGACCTAATGATAATATTAAGACGCGGCATTGTGAATTGTGATATTAAACAATTGATAGCAACTATTAATTTTTTATTTAATTAAACAATCATAGATTTAAAGTAATCATATATTCAACTAAGAATGTCATTGTCTTTTTTATTAAATTGATTATTGATAAATTCAACTAATTTTTTTAGACTACAATTACTACATAAGAGTAGATAAAATAAAATTTAGCTCTTTTAATTATTTAAGATTCTATGTATGTTAATAAATTTTAATTTATTTTTAATTATCAATTTTGTATTGCACTTAAAAATAACATATTCTATGTATAGCTTTAAGATTGAAAAATTAATATTCCATCTAATAAATTGAACTACTTTTATATACAAATATTGTGTAAGTATAATGTTTACATATATTTATATCTAAGTTATTTCACAATTAATATTAAATATAGTACAATGATTTAAAATATTACAATTAAGTAAAACTAAACGTACATAATTAATAGTAATAGAATATTAATATCATTAAGATATTTTTATTTTGAAATTAAAATTAGAGGGGACATCTTTCTTGATACATCAACTATCTCAAATTACATACTGTAATGAAAATGAGAGGATAAATAGATTGAATTGCTCTCATTGGCCTTAAGGGTACTTTGGTCATGAAAATATTGGAAATAGCAAAAAAGTAGTTGAATTGATAATAACTTATAGTTAATGAACCTTAAAAAATATTATGAAATGTTATGGACCAAATTTGCTAATTTTGAATAGTTGATGCACTAAAAAAGATCATTGGAATAAAGTATCAATTGGAGTGTTAGGTCATCCGCAACGCTGTATCTTATCCGTCTCTTAACTGTCTCATCTATTAACTATTCATGGCCCTCACTGTACTTTTCACTCCATCTCTTAACTGAGAGACAGAACCTCCAACTCTCCATCTCTTAACCATCTCTTAACTTACTATTCATTCAACTTCATTTTTTATTTTTTTTCCCAACAAATTCAATTAATAAAAAACACACTTCATTGAATAAAATAAAAATACAACTTAAAATCCTAAAAAAATACTCCCTCCGTCCCATGCTACTCGCACTTTTCATTTTAGGCCGTAAATTTGGGATTGATTTTTTTGTGTAATTAAAAAAGAATTTTAGGTGTAATGAGACATCACTTAATAAAAGAGCTCTTAACTTAAACTAACATATTAATTAAATGCATTAATTCTAACTTAAATTATAAATAGTGTAAGGACTTTGTGACGAGCCGAAAAGCAAACGTGCGAGTAGCACGGGACGGAGGGAGTACATGATTAAATTCGTGGCAAAATAAATAAATAAAAAACATAATTTAAAATACAATTTTATAGAAATTAAAAAAACTACTCCGCCGGCGAATCATCTCCCGAAGGCGGTGGCGGTGCACTCAAGCTACCTAGAGGCAGAATATCAATTTGTCTTGCCATATACTCAATTCCGGCAAGATAGGCTTGGTATTGTGGAGGCGTCATGCGGGAAGTGTCAGCCATTGTGGCGGTCAAGTACATGGACAATAGGGTGTTTGAGCCCGAGCCCGAGCTCGCCTGGCTTGATTCGCCTCGGCCCCTACCCCCTCTAGCCGCCTTGGTCCCTTGCGGCCGACGGCGCACACGGGAGGACCTCCAGGCATCGTCTGCCGTGCCCTCAACCTCCTGCGAGGCAGCCTCTTGTGCGGCGCTGCCCGAACCTCCCCCATTAGACGAGTATTGGCCACCCGCCGTGTGCTTCGTGCGCTTCGAGGTCGAGCCCGAGCTGGAACGCACACCGCCGGCCCACCTTTCCTCGTCTTTGACGGCCTTCCAGACATCGACATGTCTGAATTCTTTGTCGGCGTCGTCGAAGTAGACTCGTAAGGCCGATCTCAGAATGTCGGCTCCCGTGGCTCCGCTTTGGTAATGAGCCACTTCGTTCTTGTAGATGCCGCATATTTTTTTGACCTCCCTGTCGACTCGGTCAAAGTGAGCGCGAAGCATCTTCAATGTGCGGCGGCGGGACCCTCTTGGCTTGATCTCGTTGTAGGCCTCGATGACCTTTTCCCAGAAGCACTTCCGGGATTGTTGATTCCCGGCGATGGGATCGTACGAGACGCTAATCTAGGCGTTGTACACCACCATCGTGTCCTTGCGACTGTACGGATGCCGACCTACATCCTCATCCTCCTCGGCCGCCTCCGCCTCTTCCTCCACGGCGTCGAATGCCCTGGAGCTTCCACCGCCTCGTCCTCCTTCCGGATGGGGTTCATCCGGATAATCCTCCCAAATTTGGGATAATCCCTGTGAATACCTCGGTGCTGAGGGACAAGCGTATGCATCCACATCAAAATGGGGTGGTTGGTACCCCCCGGCGTAGACGAACCGGAACCGGAACCACCCAACACGTTGTACATGCCCCCCGTCGCCAAACGCGTTGATGTCAAACCTGCCGGAGCCGCCACCGCCAGAGTTTCCGTCGCCGGACATTTTGTGATGAGAGGTTAGATGAAAATTGGAGAGGAAATGAAGATGATTTGGAGGATTTGATGTGTATTTGTTTGTGAAATGAGGATGAAATAGGAGTATTTATAGAGTAAAAAAAATAAAAATATATAAAAAAGGAAAACGGTCGAAAAATGCTAATATTACCGTTTTCGATTATTTATTTATTTATTTAATTAAATTCGATTTTTTTTAAAAAATGATTTATTGCGTCAGCGTGACGAAGCCCACTCGCGGGCCGGCGAGACAGCCCGCGAGGTGTCTCGGCGAGACCGGGACGAGACGGGGCGCTGCAACACGTCTCGCCACCGTCTCGTCTCGGCGGGACGAGATACGAGCCACCCGCGAGACGCGTTGCGGGTGGCCTTACTCTTATAATTGTGATCACTATTCTCTCTTTTACTACGGTACATGGACAGAGTGTAGTAGCCTAGTAGGATAAAATTTCAGAGCGTTTGCCACGTCAGCATCAACGGGGTTTATGTTTATCCCCAACTGTCGAACAAGATGATTCACATCTCTCTCACACACTCGAACTTTTTCTCTCATCACAGCTACTGAGCTCCGAGATGCATGCTTCAATTTCGCCTCTGTCGACCTCCATCCTGCCGTATTCCACTCTCCGGCCACATTCGAGTTCGCGACTGTGCGGCCTCCGGAGAGAGGCGTTTGGATTTCGCTCGCCGCCGCAGTTCCGGAATCGCGGCGTCGGAGCTGTCTCAGCGAAGGCGAATTCTCGGCGGCTGTCAGTTTTCTCGGCTTCGAATTCAGCTGCGGGCAATGGAAGCAGCGCTCCGGCATCGTTCGATTATGATCTCGTCATTATTGGAGCTGGTGTCGGCGGCCATGGGGCTGCGCTGCATGCCGTGGAGAGAGTAGGAGATTTGATTTCATCTTTAGATTGTGCCTTTATGGTCGGGTGATGACTGATTTTGGTGGTTAGGGCTAAATTCGAGCTGAAAATCTGTGGTGTTAGGCTGAATTTGGAGTTTTGAGCTTCATTATTGATTACTAATATGTGGAGTTTGGTTCTCTATACCTTAACTTCCAGTTTTAGTTTATTATGACATTTGTTATTTCCATTTTGAAGTTTTTGAGCCAAAAAATTAGCTGCATTGTTGAATAATAGTAGCACATGTTATAAATAAGTTAGGCTTTTGAGTTGCATTCAATTTCATAACCGATGGATAAGCCTCTATTCTCCTGTGTGGTTTTCAACCTTTGAGCCTTAGTTGAATCATGTGCGGATTGAGTTTGAACATCACTTGGATCTTCACTTAGCTTACCATGAAATATTACTTCCAATCTTTATAATTTTATCTCTCTATAGATGTATAGTTGTAATAAAACCTCAAGAATTCCATGGTTACTTTCAGGGTCTCAAAACAGCTATTATTGAGGGCGATGTGATGGGTGGAACTTGTGTAAATCGAGGGTGTGTTCCTTCTAAAGCCCTACTAGCAGTAAGTGGTAGGATGCGTGAACTTCAAGATGAGCATCATCTGAAAGCTTTAGGTTTGCAGGTATTTCCTTTACTCTTTAGATTGAAAATTTTCCTTTACTCTTTAGATTGATAATCAAAATCACAAATTCAATAGTTTCATTCAGAAGTTGTGGAACTTTATTTGATACCTCACCATAAGTCTTTAAAAATCTATTTGTGGGAATAACAGCTGACTTTGTTCTAGATTATTACAATTGTGGACAGTGTTTATTACTACTAGTACTACCTTTCATATGTAGTTCAAATTACTCACCAGACGCCTATCTGTACTTGTTTGTCTGTAAAATGAGTTGAGACTGGCCATCTAGTCCCTGGAACAATGATTACCATAAGGAGTTAGTGGTTGAAGTTTGTGTTGAAATTAGATTATTCTTCACACTTGATGCTGAAATCGCTCTTAGCTCGTAATTTGTTGGGTCTTATTTTTCATTGTATCGTAGTTACTACAGTGACATTCATTTGACTGTACCAATACTTCCAAAGATTTATTACGCCTCTATAGTTCCTTGAAACTGCGTCATAACTCGGGTCTTTTTTTCTTTCCGGCCTCTAATTATAGGTTGCTGCTGCCGGGTATGACAGACAGGCAGTCGCTGACCATGCTAATAATCTTGCTTCAAAAATCCGTGGTAATTTGACTAATTCACTGAAAGCACTTGGCGTGGACATTTTAACAGGATTTGGCACCATAGTGGTATGCTCTAATTGTTATCCTTTAATATGTATATAAATATCGACTGAAAACTATTCTCTTATTCTAGATAAATTGGAGGACATGTAACTGATGGGACTGCTTATTCAGTTTGAATCTTCCATAATGAGGACCGAGTTCGTATGATTCACTCTAGAAATCTCTTTAATTATTTCAGGGCCCTCAGAAAGTCAAATATGGGAAAATTGGTTCATCTGACAATGTGGTTACTGCAAAGGACATAATTATTGCCACGGGGTCAGTTCCTTTTGTTCCTAGAGGAATTGAAGTTGATGGTAGATACTCTCTCCATTTAATTACTATTTTGATATCCACACTCCCTTACAGATCTTTTGTCTATCTAACATTTATTGATGCCTTAGGAATGCATTATCTGATACTTGTATCTTTATCACTTGCTCATTGTCTATTTTTTTGTCAACTGAAAATGCTGTAACCTGCACACACTTATGCAACAGCGTGCTGTATAGATCTTCCTGGCATACTGTATATGTAATCCATGTTTTTCTTATGGATCTGAATGGTGCCGTAGTTGAGGGAGAATGAGAGAAGAAAAATAGATTAGTGAAAAATGAGGTCATGTTTTCTCCTTTTCTTTTTGTCCTCTGTTTTTTGGAGCATTATATGTCTATAGGTGATATCTCTATCATTCTCTTTAAACATTTGATCGGTATCAAATAACCTGATGCATCCTAGTATCCCTAATCTGCAGGGAAGACGGTAATAACCAGTGATCATGCCCTTAAATTGGAATTTGTTCCTGATTGGATCGCCATAGTTGGAAGTGGTTACATTGGGCTTGAGTTCAGTGATGTATACACTGCTCTTGGTAGTGAGGTAATGGCAAAAAAAATGCATTCTTCTCTGAGTTCTTTCAAGCCTGATAAAGGGTAGTTTAAAATTTGTTTCCCAAACTAAAAAATTTCTATTTTGGTGAGAATTTGTAAGAATGTGAGAAATAGATAATAAAACCCAGTTCCTATTCTTGTCAACACCTTAACCTTTTTTTGGACAAACTCAAAAGTCTTGCTAAGACAAGATCCCCTACCAGAGATGGAGATGCTCCTTCACGCAACTAATTATGCAATGTTATATAGGTTACATTTATTGAAGCTATGGATCAACTTATGCCCGGATTTGATCCAGAGATAGGCAAGCTTGCTCAACGAGTTTTGATAAATCCACGAAAAATTGACTATCACACCGGAGTATTTGCTACCAAGGTACAGAATTGTTTCTTATTTTGCACATAGCTTCCTCTAAAGCATACTGATATTTTTTTTACTCCGGTACTTTTGAAAGATAACTCCTGCAAAAGATGGGAAGCCAGTGACTATTGAGCTTATTGATGCGAAGACAAAAGAACCAAAAGATACATTGGAGGTGACAAATACTTTTCCTGGTTACCATCTTCCATGCATTCCTATAAACTAACGAATGTACAACCTGGGACTTGCCGCCTCTTTCACCAAACAATATCAGAAAGAAAGTAAAAAAGTTCACCAGTACTCAAGTTTAAACAGTAACCAACTGAGCCAAAGAAAATTTGAATTTCCTCCGATATACATGTTTTACATAGAAATCTAATGATTTGCTACTAGAGCATTCGATTATGAAATATTGTTCTATCTGGATGGTTACACGAGGATATTTGAGCTAACAGACAAAGAAAATAGTTATATCTGTCATCTAAAAGCGATTTCCGCCATTTCATGCAAAAGTAATGTGAGATATGAACCATTTGTGAGCAAGTAACACTGTTTGATGTAGGTCGATGCAGCCTTAATTGCAACCGGAAGGGCTCCATTCACAAAAGGCCTTGGACTGGAGAATGTAAGTATTAACCTATCTTAGTACTATAAATTTGTTATCAAACCAACTTACAGTCCTCGTATTATGGTTCAGTTTCTCATACACTGTGCATTGTTTTCAGTGCACTGAATGAATTTTCACTTTATCAGTCTAAAAGTATAAAAGACGGTCTGGTCTGTCTTCACATGACTGCAGATTAATGTGGAGACACAAAGAGGATTTGTTCCTGTTGATGAGCGCATGAGAGTGATTGACGCAGATGGAAACCTGGTTAGTTGGCCATGTATTTGTCACTAGAAACTGTTTACGACAACCTCTATTGTGTTTGACACAACACTTATGCCAATAGATCCCACACTTGTACTGCATTGGTGATGCAAATGGTAAATTGATGCTCGCCCATACAGCAAGCGCTCAAGGAATTTCTGGTTTGTGATTGCACTTAATTAAATCAGTATGTGAGCTTATATTTTATTTAACATGTTTCTTGTAATATTTTTTCTAACAGTTGTCGAACAACTTACTGGAAATGATCACGTGCTTAACCATTTAAGCATTCCAGCAGCCTGTTTCACTCATCCCGAGATCAGTATGGTTGGACTGACCGAGGTAAATTTGTTTCATGACTCACATAGGACTTGAATTGGATTAACTCTCAATTTAACTTATTACACGAGCCACTTTCTAGGGACTGCACACTATAATTACAATTATTTCATTTTTAAAAGTAAAAACCTGCGTAGTATCACTAAATTCTCCATAAAATTTAAAGTGGCACAGTGGATTTCCTAAACTCTGCATAACATTTGTGGATAGGATTTTGCCTGTATGTGCCTACTCAATCACTACTCGGTTGTAAGATTTCATTGTTGATTTTATAATATGCTTATATGTTCCTAAATCTCAATTGTTTTACTTTGCAGCCTCAAGCAAGGGAAAAGGCTGAAAATCAGGGGTTTGAAATAAGTATTGCCAAAACGAGTTTCAAGGCCAACACCAAGGCCTTGGCTGAAAACGAAGGGGAAGGGCTCGCAAAGGTCTGTCTCCTTTATCTTCTTTTTGCTTCTATACAAACATGTGAAAACGTTACACGAGTTGTGGCAGTTAGCATGCATTTGATTGATGGATGTTAGAAAATCTACTTCATGAGAATCAAGGAAAAAACAGACCAAAGTTCCTTGTCTGAAAGGAAAAAAATAGCATCATTTGAAGCAAGAAACCCATCTTCATTTGTCTTCCATGACCTATAATAGTCATTTGTTGCATTCTGTTATATGTATACAACATCTTCCTTAACCCTCATATATCACAATTTTGATTTTTTACTTTTCTGCATATCATGAAATTTCTTGGATATGCTTTTTTTTTTTGCAGTTGATATACAGACCTGACACTGGTGAAATTCTTGGCGTTCACATTTTTGGGATGCACGCTGCAGACCTCATACACGAAGCATCTAATGCTATTGCACTAGGAACCAGAGTTCAGGTATGGGAATGCTCAAAGTCAGCAATCTTGAAAAGTCTAACATGGAAGTATTGGAATATCACTTATGTTTGTACATTGATACCTCACAGGACATAAAGTTTGCCGTTCATGCACACCCAACATTATCCGAAGTTCTTGACGAGCTATATAAATCAGCAAAGGTAAGCTTATGAGATTTTGGGATCCAATTATTATCATTGAACACAAACAAACTCACAAATATTGCATATATGTACTAAAAAACTTTCTTCACTGAAATCCCATGGTGCAGGTAAACTCCCATAATAATAAGCCAGCTAGTGAACCAGTCGCTGTATAACCACTTATCGCTGTATAGAACCCTCATTCTTGTAAGAGATTTGTGAATGTCACTGTATAGGATCTTCGTTCTTGTAAGGGATTTTTTAGCTATTACAAATGAGCAGGGAGTTTTTAAATCCTCCAATGATTATGAAAGTTTCAGAAAGACAACAGGCATTGATGCTAGCGGAACAGCTGTGTTTGGTTTGCAAAAACTCTTCAATTCGAGCATTCACTCCTCGAGGTACGCATCTTCTAATCTGGTATAATATCATCATTTGGTTGATAAAAGAAGTTCTCATTGATCCCATGATCAAATGAGGCAGTAACAGTCTCTACACTGAAAGATTCTGAATATTCGATCAAAGAGCTTAAACAGAGGAATAAGGCAGAGAAACAATCCTTTGCAATGAAGTATAAAGGCATAAGAAACTGAACAACCTGACAACGTTGATCCTCTTACGAGGCCGCTTACAAAACAACACTCGACACTCTCCTTCTAACCTCCAGAGAGTGTTTAACCACACCCATAGACCCTCAAAATCTGAAATTCATTATCCAACCAAATCGTTCCCTAGAAGCAATAATAGCTGTGTTGGAATTCAAGATCAATTTGCTACATATTCTGAAATTCTCAATCTTAAAATTTGCCCAAGGAAAATAGTTTGCTGCAAGGCATTAAATTCAAGATCAATTTATAACAACCAATAACAAAAAACAATCAGCAACTAAAATCCCAAAAATAGTTCTGGACAACTAAAATTCCACAAATAGCTAGCACCCTTTGCATCTTCTCTCTCTCTGATCTCTTGCTCGCTCACAAACACCAGCAAAACCTGCAGCAATACAACCTAAATCAAGTCAATTTTTGCATTAATTCAAGCTTTCTTAGAGAAGATGAAAATTCACCCAACAAATTATAACACAAGCTGAAAACAGTAGTAACAAGCAAGAAACATTGGTAGGGATAACGAGATGTTTAAGAGCATATTGCAAGCAATGTAACAAAGGCAGAAACTGAAAAACACGGGCAGATTGCTATCAGATTAACGAAAAACTACATACTAATACATAGCTAGATAAGTCTTAACAAAAATAAATCTATACACATTTGATTATACTACATATATTCAGCTCAAACTATTAGAAATGAACCACATAGATTGACAAAATTTAAGAGATTTTAACACGCCCCCGTATGTGTGGGGTGGAATGACACATTGGACTTTCTTCACAAGGGTAGGCAAGACAAGAGATAAAGAGGTAAAATTCATCATTTGGGCTCTGCTATGATACCCTATTAGAAATGAGCCACGTACCCCCTTAAAAGACCTCATAAGGGAGAGGGTTGTCCACTCTTATATAGATTCAATTTGATCTTCATCAAGTCGATGTGAGACAAAATTTAAAAGATTTTAACACAAACCAAGAGTGATTCTTGCGTTTGGTTGAAAATATACAAATTGTTACACCATACAAACGACATACTTACATCACAAGTTGTAATAAAAAAAATAAGTATACAAACGATGTAAGGGCGAAAAGGATAGTAAGGAGCAAATAGTATAGTAACAAATGGAGCATATATATTTACCTTTTGGGTTCTAACGTATATACAATTTGAGGTCGTAGTTCCCGTACTCTTCTTGCTGCACCTTTAAAATTTTTTGTGCCGAGGCCACTATAGAAGTGCCACATTCATAGATATGAATTCGTTGGAGAGCTGGGATATCTCCCATGGCGTTAGGGATTTCCTCTAGCTTATAGCAGCCGAATACAAACAACTCCCGGAGTTTAGGGAAGTTGGTCGCATCGGCTTTCCAGTGCACCAGATTTAAGGATTCTAACTGTAGGAACAACAGTGAGCAAAATTCATCTACTTCTGTCGCCTCCCATTCTTCCTCTGCCTCTCCCTCTCTTTCAAATACACATTTAAGTATTCTCAGCACTTCCAGATTCGGTAGTGTACACAGAGTTGTGAACAAACTCCTAAATACTACACAACTAGCAAGATTTAACTTTCTAAGATTAGATGGAAATTTGAGTTTGTGCAGAAAACAGATACCATCTTTATCCAATTTAGATTGGCAATGCAATATTTCGAGCTTGTGAAGATGGCTAAGATCAACTTCAATGTTTGGTGAGTCTTCATAATGGATTCCCAACTTTATGATATTTCGAATTGCTTCAAAAAAGCCACTACTAATCAGGTTAGGAGTTACCCACACAGTGAAAAGAGTCTGCGGCTTCTTGAGATCAAATTTTATCTTCCTGATTTTGAATAGTGTCCACGCAAACCTAACGTGTATTAGCTCATAAATATCCCATAAAGCAGATGGCACATAGGGCATAAAGTGTGGACAAATCAAGGTTTGCAGATTATGCAATCTTGATATTCCATCAGGTAGCAGTTGATAGCTAAGTAGAGTAAGTTCACAAGTTGTAATATTTCTTTTGGGAACTCCTCCAATAACGTACCCATTAAATCGAGCACCCTAACTAATCTTAATATGCGAAAAACAGGAGATATATTAATCTGATCATTAGTGCATATAAAAGATCGGGTAAGTGACATTAGTGGTGGTGAAGCACACACATCTTCCATGTCATATGATGACTCAACACTTACACGTCGCATCGAATCCTTAACGTGTAAAAACTTCTCCTCTTTAGCATTCCTTATGCATAAATCCCTCAAAAGATCATGGATTGAGTAAGTCAATGATTTCCCATTAGACTTTTTTCGTGTAACCAAAAGTAGATTCCTCTCCACGAGAACTTTTAAGTAATCCTTAGCCTCTTCCTCCAAACTCTTATCACCATTAGATTTCACAAATCCGTTAGCTATCCATAGACTCGTAAGTTTAGATCCCTTAATCTCATGATCTTCAGGAAAAACTCCCATATATAAGAAACATGGTTTCAAGCAAATGGGTAAGTGGTTATAACTCAAGGATAATACATTGGAGAATTGCTCATTTGATTCAACAATGGAAGCTTTCACATCTGTTGAAAATTGTTCCCATACATCTCTTGGTCTTTGGACCTTTGACAACAACCCTCCAATCACATGAAGGGCTAGAGGAAGCCCACCGCAATCACTCGCAATCTTAGTTCCTTTCTCTTGTAATTCAAGAGGGCAATCCTCTTCTCCAAATACAGTTTGGCGAAGTAGATCCCAACTTGCTGACATATTAAGCAATTGCAGGTTATGATGCAAACTCTTGGAGTTTACAATGTGTTGGGCTACATTAGATTCCCTAGTGGTGATCACAATTCGACTCCCGTTATTGTTGTCTGGAAAATACATCCTTATCTCATCCCATAACTTGTTACTCCATATATCATCTAACACAATCATGTATCTGCGCCCGAACAACCTCTTATACAATATATCTTTCAACTCATTTTCATTACATTCATTTAGTTCAGCATCAATCTTTTCGTTTTGGCGACGAAGAAGACTTAATAGAATATCTCGTATATTGGGAAGTTGTGAAATTGCAGCCCAGCCACGATAATCAAAGTGAGTAGTGATGAGCGGATCGTCATAAAGACTTAAAGCAAGAGTGGACTTACCAATCCCACCCATCCCAGTAATGGGAATGATCTCCAGCTTGCTCTGCATGTTTGTAAGCCGATCCTTCAACTTCAACAGATCTGCATCAACTCCCACCAAATTGTTCTTGGAGCTTGACAAAGCCGGCATCTTCTTTTCCACCACCTCCGCGAGGTTTATAGATTCAAGTTGTTGGGCTGCTTGCTGCACTTCACCATGTGAGAAAGAAGCACCACTTAACATGGTGTTCCTCGTCTCCTTGAGCTTCAAGACTTGTTCCATTGCCAAATCCAGATCTTTAGTTACTTGCTGCAGATCTGATGTGGGAAAGGCCAAGCTCACGCGGTTGGAAACCACTTGCTCAAACTTAGTAATCCGGTCTTGCATAAGTTTTGAAGAAACAATTCTTGTTTCAATAATATCTTCTGTTTTATATGAAATGTCTCTGATTTGGCTCTCCAAATTACTTGGTATATTGGTGAGTGAAGACTTTTCAAGAATCTGTAGCAGAGATTCAGCCTTTTGGAGTAGGGATTGGAGTTGTGGTTTGTTGCGATCAACATTCCAAAGTGATTGGTGAGGATTAAGTATTCCTTCAAGGATGGTGATGAGCGATTGAAGATTGTATGCCATTTTTCAAAACTCTCTTTCTCACAAACAAAACACAGCAAGAAAGAAAGATTGTTGCAAACACTCAAAAAAGAAAAAAAAGTGATGAAACTAAACATCACAGCTGCAACAAACTTGTTGATCAATTGAAATTTCTGGCAGCCAGCTCAATGTTGACCTCGAGCATATAATACAACTTTTTTAATCTTGTTAATATATTGGACAGTTGGCAATTAGTTTATTACGATAAGGATGCTATACTTCTAATGATATGCCTTGAACCTCTCCAAGATTGCATTGTTTAGTAGTTGCATCAATTATAATCTCTTGTAAGAAATTACACTACTTGTTAAATTAATTGTGTTGAGATATTTGTCATACATGGCTTTAATTGCAGCTTTATGATATTTGGAATGATTTCAAAGAAATCAACAGTTAAGGAGTTATTATAACATAGTAGAGCGTTTGCAGAGCAGCTTCTTACGAACAAAATTTACCTTGCATCGCTCTTGAATAAAACTAACCTGCGATGTATTAACTCAGACGTCTCCCGAATTTCAGTTGGCAATATGTTGTTTTGAAATCTAGGATTGCAGACATCCATGGGTTTGTCAGTCATAGGAGTGAAAGTTCGAATTGAAGAGTTGTTGCAAACCAACACAGCTGTTCTGATAGCATCATTTGATAATATCATCATTTGTTTGATAATAGAAATTCTCATTGATCCCATTATCAAATGAGGCGATAACCGTCTCTACTCTGACCAAAAGTGTAGATAACTGTATACAACACTGAAAGATTCCAAATATTCGATCAAAGAACTTAAACGGAGGAATAAGGCACAGAAACAATCCTTTGCAGAATGAAATATTAAGGCAGAAGAAACTGAACAACGCATTGATCCCCTTTTGAGGCTGCTTACAGACTCAACACTCGAATATAACTAAACTGACGGGCTGCAGACATCATCTCGCCAGTGCATTTGAGAAGTAGGTACCGTAGAGGGCTGAACACAAGCGGCGCCCAACTCCCTACTTTCCAGTATGCGGTCTTTGGTATCGAGAACTTCATAAATGGTCTTGAAGTTGATCATGAAGTAGTGGAAATGGTCAGATGAGATTTATATGGAAACAGAACGCATGAATAAATGAATGAACTTGGGTTTTACCTTTTTGGCAGTGTGATCACGTGTCATATGATACAAAGTTTGAGGTCGTTATTTCCACTATCTTCATGCTGCACCTTCTGAATTTGTTGTGCTGAGGCCACAACAGAAGTGGTGCATTCATACAATTCAATGAGTTGGAGCGTTGGGATTTCTTCAAAGCCGCTAGGGATTTCCTCTAGTTTCCCACAGTAATTTACACACAGGTGGCGGAGTCTAGGGAAGTTGGTGCAATCAGCTTTCCAACGCTCAAGAGTCAGTTCTTGAAGAGTTAGAAACTGGAGTGAGCAGAACTCGTCTTCATCTTCTGCCACCCACTCTTCATCACTTGTTCCCGCCTCACTTACAAACTTGCATTCACATATCTTGAGCACCTCCAGCTTATGTAGCGCACACAGAGCCTTCAACACTCCTGGATTTATTTCATAGTTAACCAGAATTAGTTTTTTGATATTACAAGGAAAGCTTACTCTGGGAAGACAATCCGAACAATCTGGAAAGGTTCTAGATGTGCAACTTAGTACTTTGAGCTCCTGAAGATGGCTAAGATCAATTTCCGTGGATGTTTTCTCGTCAGTAACAATTCCCAACTTTTTGATATTAGGAATAGTTTTGAAGAAACCTCTCCTATATACTGAATCAGGTACAAACACACTTGATATCATTTGCACCTTCACCAGAACACTGTGTTTCAGTTCCACATCGTTAAGCAACTCGAATCCTTTCACATTGAGATTTCTCAACTCCGAGAGCTGCCATAGCTCAGATGGCACATCAATCCCCAATGAGCGAGTAATCAAGGTTTGCAAATAGCACAATCTTGATATTCCACTAGGTATTCTTGCATTGCAGCTGAAAGCTAAGAAGCGTAGGTTGGCGAATTCAAATATTTCTCTTGGGAATGCTGCGAACCACATATCCATTACATCCAACACCCTTAGCAATCTTAATGTGAAAAAGGCGCCAGATGGAAGCTCACGACAACCAATGCCTATAAAAGATCGAGCAGGTGACATGGACTCTGCCGAAGCATTAAAATCTTCCATTCCATGTGATGCTTGAACACTCACGCGGCATGGGTTAGAGAATGTGACCTTGCGGCCTTTCTGGACATGTAGAAACTTATCTTCATCGGATATCATAATGCATAGATCTCTCAACATATCATGCATGCTGTAACTCTTTGGTTTTCCATACTTGTATTCTCTAACCAAAAACAGATTTCTCTCTACCAAATCGTGCAGGAAGTCCTCCGCCTCTTTCTCCAAACTTCTGTTACAATTTGATTTCACAAATCCTTCTGCCAACCACATACGTATGAGCCTGGAGCCCTTAATCCTGTAGTCCTCAGGGAAAGCTCCCATGTATAGGAAACATGGTTTCAAGTGATTTGGTAAGTGGTTATAACTTAAAGACAATATACTGTTGAATTGCTCGTCTGTTTTTGCAATTGCAGCTGTTACGTCATTAGCAATTTTCTCCCAAACATCTCTTGATCTTTCGACCTTTGACAAGAGCCCTCCAATCACATGAATGGCAAGAGGAAGCCCATGACAACCACTAACAATCTTTGTTCCTATCCCTTTTAATTCATGAGGACACTCCTTTTCTCCAAACACAATTCGGCGAAGTAAATCCCAACTTACAGACTCGCTTAGCACCTCCACCTTATGCTGCTTTGTGCCTGCGAAATTTGCTACACCTGATTCCCTAGCAGTGATCACAATTCGACTCCCGTTATTGTTGTCTGGGAAGTAGTTCCTCATCTCGTACCAAAATTTGGTGCTCCATATATCATCCAATACGATCATATATCTTTTACCAAACAAACTCTGATGCAAAATAACTTTTAACTCATCACTTCCCTTTCCAGAATGTTTATCAAAATCTTTTCCAATTATGCAACGAAGAAGGCTAGCTAAAATCTCTCGCATATTATAATCTTGTGAAATCGTGGCCCAAGCACAAGCAAAGCAAGAAACAATGGATGGATCTTCATAAAGTTTTTGAGCTAGAGTTGTTTTACCAATGCCAGCCATTCCAACGATGGGGACGATCTCCAGTTTGCTCTGATTTGCGAACAGCCAATCCGTCAACAGCTTCAGATCTGCATCAACTCCGACCACAATGCTTTTTGCACTCGTGGAAGAAGCACCACTTCGTGAACTGACCTTCCGTGTCTTCTTATCGTCCCCGTCCATGAGCTTCGCCACTTGATCCGTTATATAGTCAATTTCTTGAGTTACTTGTTGTAGCTCTTGTGTGATATAAGAAAAGTGCAGAATCATATGTGATTCAATGATGTCTTCTGCTTTACGTGAAACTTCTCGAATTTTTCTCTCCAAACTTTTCATAATTGGGAGTGAATGTTTTTCAAGATTCTCCTGCAGATTAGAAGCTTTTTGAAGAAGAGATTTGAGTTGTGGTTTGTAGTAATGCAAAATCCAGTCGCTTTCTTTAGAACCAAGGCTTTGTTCAATGATGGTGAGGAGGGATTGAAGATTGTAGGCCATTTTCAGATCTCTTTCTCACTCACAATTACAAACACAGGAAAAATTGGGGCAAAAACAACAATAGGCTACAACAAATTAGCTGCAGTGGGAGGACTTCATTGATTATTTTGACAGGTTGCCATACTTTGACTTAGAGTAATATATATATCTGGATTTGCTAATATAAATATTTTGTTCAGTTACACACACAATTACACTTTTATTGCTCAATTAAAACTCCGACAGCTAGATCAGTGTTGACTCTGAGCAAATAAACAAGTGATTTGATAATGAAATGGTGATTAGTTGGCTATAATTTTATTAGAGCATCTCCAATGGCGGACGTCCGGTCGGACATCCGCGACGGGCGACCGGGACGTCCGCTATTGTAACGAAGGCACTCGGATACGGATGTCCCGTATGGACGTCGCATGTCCTCGGACGTCCGGGCGACGGGCGGGCGGACGTCCGCCATTGTGGCATGGGTCGGACGTCCGGTATTTATTTTTTTTTTTTAAAACTCTATATATACGGTCGGACGTCCGGTATTTATATGACTATGTATTTTTTTCTTTTTTGTATGACTATGTATTTTTTTCTTTTTTATTATGTAATTTTCCCGTATTCCGTGTCAAAATTACAATTCCGTTACGTAATTAAATAATTGTGATTTTTTTAATTGCGGGAAGTCCTAGTGGGAAGGACGATGGGAAGAGCGGATTGTGCAGGGGAAGTCCTAGTGACGTGTCAGTGGGATGAGAAGTTCGAGTGACGTGGCAGGAGGTGTTTTTGGGAAGTCCTAGTGGATGTCCGAGTGGGACATCCGTACATTGGAGATGCTCTTAGGGTGGTTGTACTCTGCACAAGATTCATACGTTTATTTTACATGGGGCATCAATTACAATTATGATCCTGAAAAGAAGGCGTTCAATGTTTTTTTCCAGAAGGATGCAACAACGCATTAATTAACATGTAAGCTGATATCTTTACATATTTTTAGAAACAAAAAACCCAATTTTGATGAGAAAATATTCAGTGATTCATCCACATCAAAGTGGCAAAATAGGTGGTGCGACCAACTAATGAATTTTTGACAAATGGAAGTAATAAAGGAGTCCACCTCCACTAGACATGCACACTTGTAAAGTTATTTTTTGAAGATATTCATTAGACTATTTTCATTAAAAACTACTTAATCTTTAAATATGGAAAATCAATAGCTCTTAAGTATAATATACTATGTACATACTTTTAAATAAAAAATTTATTTTCGTATTAAGCTCCTGACTCCATGTATAATTGTTTATATGCGTTAAAAAAATAAAATTATTGTCATGCTTTTTTATTTGTGCTGATTTTTTAATTATATATGTACTTATCCCCATAAATTTTAAAAATAATAGTATCAATTATTTATTATATGATTATCTGTGTAGAGTTTTCAATTATGTAATCATCACAGTAAAATTTTATACAATACTAACAAAGTGTATGGTTATAATTTTTATTGCGGCTAAAAAAGAGATGAGTATTATTATTAGTAGTAATTTAAGTATGCAATATATTATATACAGGAGGCGACTAACATTTTATGGCTATAATTTTTTTTTCTTATGTACTTATGTATATAAATTTATATATAATTGAAAATTCTTCAAAAATAAAAAGTATAGCCATTATTTCATTTTTCTATCTTCTTTTTCACAATCATGTAAACGATTGTATTATGCCTATATTTAAGTATGGACAAAAACATAACGTTAATATGAAAATACACATTGTATTATGCCTATATTTAAGTATGGACAAAAATATAATGTTAATATAGTATTTAATTATCATGCAATTTTCCATATAATTAGTCTAATGAATATCTTCTAAAATTAACTGCACTAAATTTCAAGTGTAGTTGGATGTGGTTCTCCATTTGTCAAATATTCATTGGTTGGACACACCACATATTAATCCACTGTAGATTTTGTTTTGTAGATGAGGATCTGTTACTCCGCTTATTTCAATAGATAACCATCTAATGCTGTTTCATCAGGAGGAATGCTCAAAGTTAGCAAAATATTGAAAGTATTGGAATATCAATGTTTGTACATTGGTACCTCAAAGGACATAAATAAAAAATGAGACTAATTTTGGTGAAGGGATGAAAATGGAACTATTTTTCATTGATGAAGGAAGCAATAACTAATACAGTAAAATCCAATAATGCATATCAATATCAATACTATACTTGGGCTGTCGAAACAGCCTTGTGGGCAAGGGTGGAGTGGAAACCAACGACCAATGTGACTATATTCATGTTTGAGAACATGAGTCAAAGTGTAGATCAAGCAACGAGAGCAGTGTTTGATGGAGGATAGTTGGTGGAATAGTGGCAATGCCGAGTGGTTCCGATTGGGGCAGTGGCTGCAGACCTTGCTTCCAGTTCAGTTGAATTGGATATTTGCTCAGGTCAGGAAAGTTGTTTTTTTAGAAAAGTTGAAATAGGAATTATCAAGCTAAGCCAAATTCACTTTCGCAATTTTAACATATTATTCTACAAATTGACAATATCACTACCAAAAGACGCTCATTAGTGACGGAATTAGTGACGCAACCGACAACTCAAGAACTTCTTACAGATATATGACTTGAAAGCGTCAGTCGCTGATTAGTGACAGATAATTCCGTCACTAACGCGAAACTTACCATGCCAGCCGCTACGTTGAGGGGCACGCTAGAATGCTTGTCAACATTGAAGCTGCTTATGATTATCAACCTTCCTGCAACTTAGCATGCATGGAATCTCCAGCTCAATGTCTCAATCAAAACCGCAAGGATTTCATGGCTCACGCTGCATAATATTCTATGTGGTCGACACCACAAGCTCAAAGATTGGCAAAGCGTTATCCATATTCATTTGTAATGTATTGTCTGCATTCGGTTTTGTCATCTTGTTGGCTAGGTTTTGAGTTAATCACGTTGTGGCATCATCCATTCGCTGAATTTAAGGAGACATTAGTGAGTTTGATACTCATGCAATAATATACAATCCTTCTTTGTTTTAGAATTTGTTTTCTTCTATTTAGACTTCAGATGGACAACATTTAATTCTAAGTTATTGTAATAACATACGTTAATAGGAATGATATGCTACATACCTTATGTGAGCATCTGTTAAGGACACAACAACATCAAACAACGATGCGGCAGACGATCACACAGCAGAGCAGTAGGTCGAAAGACAACAACCAAATCAGGAGGAAGAGCAGCCGGTACCCGACACCGAGGAGCAGCCGGCGATAGTGGAGAAGAGCACAACGACGACAAGAGAGTTGAGGCTGAGAGACAAGCTCAAAACGCCGGCCAAGTTCAAGAATTACAAAGCCAAGTAGCCGAACATAGCAGCAGCGTCTTTTTATGTTTTTCAATGTTATTTTTGATATTTCCTTTTATTTTGAATTATTAATGTAATTTCTTGAGTCGGGCCAAAACTATAAGGCCCCGTTCAGGTTTTCTTCGTTGGTTCTTTCTCGGATGTCTAGGCTAAGTCGAACCAACCCTAGGGTCCTAGAATTATACTCCTCCCGTCCCACAAAAATATGTGCACTTTCCATTTTCGTCCGTTCCACAAAAATATGTGCATTCCATTTTTAGAAAGTTATATCAATTAAATAATATAGGTCCCACTATCTACTAACACTACTTTAACTACCATTCTCTTCCTCTCTCTTACTTTACCATACATTTCTCCTCCTCTCTCTTACTTTACCGATTTTGTCTTAATTTGCGTGCCATATCCAATGCTCATATTTTTATGGGACGGAGAGAGTATAAATAGGCTATTTCATCATTAATCCTTTTTTATGAATGAAGTATTTTGCGTAAAACCTATCGTGTTTAACAAGTTTCACACTCCAAAGCTGCCGACGGAACTCGAGTTTCGCGTTCATTACTATTATTCTTCACGAGATCTCAATTCCCAAATCGTTACGGAAGACGTCTGTAACATCATCACTCTTGTTTGACGCATGTTTAGCGTTGATAATTTAGTTTTATATATTTAATTTAATTCTAATACATTAAAAAATGTTATTGAAATTTCTAATTTCACAATTTCATAAAAATCAAAGCTCGATTTGCTCATTTTCTTTATGATTTCAAATAAATTAATAAAATAATACATCGAGCTTTGATATTTATGAATTTTTTGAAATTAAAAATTGCCATAATATTTTGTAATGTATTAGAATTAAACTACATATATAAATCAAAACGAACAACGCTAAACATGCGTCAAACGAGAGTGATGCTCAAACCTAAAAGAATATTCTCCACTCACTTATTTTATACTTTCAATCATACAAATACTACCTCCGTATTTTAAAAATGGCAACTATTCCCATTTTAGTTTGTCTCTTAAAAATACTCCCTCTTGCAAAAAAAAATCGTCTCATTTGTGGACGACACGAATTTTAATGAGAAATCAGTAAAGTAAGAGAGGGGAGGAGAGAAAGTGAATAAAGTAAGAGAGGGGGAGAGAAAGTAGGTAAAGTTAGGGGTGTCGAAACGGGTACCCGCGGGTACCCGTACCCGGAGAACCGGGTACCCGTACCCGTTTGTAGCCAAAATCTTTGTCCCGTTACCCGACCCGCACAGTGACGGGTACCCGCCTTGTCGGGTACGGGATACCCGTACCCGACAGGTGGGTACCCGACCCGTTTAAAATATATTCATCACGATGTCCTAAAAATCATTCAGATTCGAATTCGCCCAAACACTTACCCTACCTCATTCAAAACTGAAATTCAAAGTTAGCACCAACAACTTCTCACTAATAATATTACCCAATCAATCAATATATACAGAACACCGAGGTTCATAACACATATTATAGTTTCCCATGATATATTCTTATATTAACAGAATAGTATCAATTGCTGACAACCAACTCACCATGCACCAGCTTGATAAAAAATTAATTTACCAAATACTCATCCAGCACATAGGTTACGTGTTATAATTCTAAAACTCATTCCCAAATACTTGCCACCTAAATCTATATTTTAATGCATAAAGAGGTTGCATGAAAGAGTATGCAATATTTTGTAAACACAGAACAAAATCTTGTTTCAGTTTTAATAATTTCCAACGCAGTTTCTTAGGAATTGGGGCAGCAATCTGGAAGTTATTGACTTGAGCCCTTACCTTCTTTGCGGCAGGGGTCGGTGGCTGATGTGGGTGGTGGCGGGCGGCGGGCGGCGGGTGGCGGCGCGGGTGTGAAGAGCAGACAATTTAGGGTAATGGACAAAAGACGTCAGAGTTAATCCTAAAACGTGTATTAATTAAAATTACGGTAATGGACAAAAGACTTAAACGGATATTAATTAAAAAATTTAATACAATATTTATATTTAAACGGGTATATAAGCGGGTATCAGGTATACCCGTTCGAGTATCGGGTATACCCGATACCCGCAAAAACCTGAAACTCAATACCCGTACCCGAACCCGTTCCCGCTTATGTCAGGTAGCGGGTACCCGAAACCCGACGGGTAACGGGTCGGGTGTGCGGGTACCCAATACCCGCTACCCGTTTCGACACCCCTAGGTAAAGTATGAGAGAAAGGAGAAAAAGTGAGAAAGGCATGAGGGAGAAACTTTTCATTTTAAGAAATGAGACTATTTTTTGTGGGCATCCCAAAATAGCAAAATGATACTATTTTTCATGGACGGAGTAGAAACTTTCAAACTTTCTATTTTAGGAAATCTTTAAACCCTATACAGTACTAATAAAGTGGACCCACAATCCACTAATATTAATTCCATTACTTTTTCGCTTCCTCTCTCTTACTTCACCAATTTTTCTCTTTCTCTTTCTTAAATACTTTACCAAATTTTCTCTTCTTTTCTCTCACTTTACCAATTATGCATCAAAACTCATGTCATTTTAAAAGTTTCTATTTTTAAAATATGGAGGTAGTATATTTTAGACAAAAGTCCGATTTTGGTCCCTTACATTTTTGTCCTAAAATTCTTTTTGGTCTTATACATTAAGTTTGTGGCCTTTTGGTCCCTAACATATTGTTTTGGTACATTTTCGTCCCAAACATATTGTTTTGGTACATTTTCGTCCCAAACATATTGTTTTGGTCCAAAATAACCATTTTCTACTAAAATTAACAAACATAATGATTGATCGATTTAATAAATTAATTATAATCTAGGACTAAAGTCAAATTTTGATCCTGTACATTTTTCATAAAAAAATTTCGGATCTCATACATTAAGTTTGTGACTTTGTTTGGGACCAAAATGTACCAAAACAATATATTAGGGACCATAATGTCATAAATTTAATGTATGCAACCAAAAAGAATATTATAGCAAATGTAAGAGACCAAAATTGGACTTTAGTCTATATTTTGTCTGAATTACACACTTTTTTCTATCTCTCTCTTATTTTACCAACTTTATGTTAAAACCCGTAACTTTTCAAAAGTTCGTATTTTTTGAAAGGGTATAGTACTATTTTGGTCCTAAACATATGACCGATTTACGATTTGGTCTAAAACATTCACTTTTAGAAAATCGAATCCAAAACATTTGAAAATGCTATCGAATGGTCCTTTTTTTACGGTTCCGTCAATTCTTGACAGTCAACCGTTAATTAGCCCAATTTTGACAGATTAGTTGATTTTAATTATTGTAGCTAAGTATATATATTTTTTAATTTTCGGATATTATATGAGTAATATTCATCGACTTCTCTCTTTCAACACTTCATTTCAACCTTATTTCTTCCCCTCTTTCTTCTCCCCAAGAACCCTAATTTTTTGTTCTCATTTGAATTTTGAATTTAAAAGAAGTTACCAAATTAATCAAGTGAATGCTTCTTCTTTTTCTTCTTAGACAATGCGGCAGAAATCAAATTGATTCAATAATTGGACAACCCTAAATTACAATGCGGTAGAAATCAAATTGCGTTTACAACCAAAAAAATTTGTAGTTGTTGGTTTCATACATTATGTGATTGTTTCTGACAATGAAGCAATAATCTATGTCAATAAACTGACATCAAATTGAACCAATAAATTGACAACAAAATACAATACAAAGTGGTCCTTCATATTCATTTTCTACTTCGAATTGGTCCTAAACATTTCGACCATCATAAAAACATTGTCATAAGGCACTGGGGAAGCTCAACGGTCACCGTCTGAAGACCTAGGGAAGCTCGACGGTCACTGTCATATGCGGAAACAGACGGGGATATTAGGACTTTTTCCTCCTCTCAAAATCGGGGTCGCTTTCTGGAGAAGCTCGACGTCTCAAAATCGGGGTCGCTTTCTGGAGAAGCTCGACGGTCACCGTCTGAAGACCTAGGGTTCATTGTCCGCCTTGCTTCCTCTTCGTCGTGACGGAGTTCACCGTCGTCTTCAACTTCTAGAATCAGAGAAGAATGGACTTCCGCGCGAGAGCTAAGGTTAGAACCCACAAATCCCGACGCCGCCGACGGTCCTTGTTTGTTGCCTTGTACGTTTTGCTTCGAGGAATCAACTGACAGACCATCTTCGGTGTCAGGCGGATGTCCATGTGTGGACTTCCTCTTCCTCGCAAATGCTTTTTTTCACGTTGATGAGACCTTCGCTGTACGACGACTTCCAACTCATGGCAACCAACAATAATCGGTCGGAATCGGGTTGTTCTTGGTCCGGATCAAAACTAGGGTTCTTCTTCTTGGGAAAGTGATAGGAGAGAAGATAGAAAAGAGAGAGAGAGACGGTTCATTGTTCCAAATGAACACTTAGTGATATTTTAGGTGAGTTTTGGAAGATTGACTTTTCAAATTCAAAATATTAAAAATTGAATTATTTAGCAAAATAATTAAAATTATATTGACTAACTAATAATCTCAGATTAAGTCTAATCGGGTCAAAATTGGGCTAATTGACGGAAACCGTAAAAAATGACGGAAACCGTAAAAAAGGACCTATTCGATAGCATTTTCGTATGTTTTCGATTCGATTTTTAAAAAGTGAATGTTTTGGACCAAAATCGTAAATCGGCCGTATGTTTAGGATCAAAATAGTACTATACTCTTTTTGAAAAGTGAAGGGAGTATTTATCTAAAAGTTGCCCAAAGGAAAATAATTTGCATAGCAAATTCAAGATCAATTTATTACAATAAAAAATAAAAACAATCAGCAACTAATATCCCAAAAAAGGTACAACTAAAATCCCACAAATAGCTAGCAGTCTAGCACCCTTTGCATCTTCTCTCTCTGATCTCTTTCTCGCCCACAAACACCAGCAAACCTTGCAGCAAGACAACCTAAATCAAGTCAATTTTTGCATTAATTCAATCTTTCTGAGTTCTGACAGAAGATGAAAAAAACACCAACAAAATTACTAACACAAGCTGAAAATAGTAATAACAAGAAAGAAACATTGGTAGGGATCACGAGATGTTTAGGAGCATATTGCAAGCAATGTAACAAAGGCAGAAACTGAAAAACACGGGCAGTTTGCTATCACATCAAGGAAAAGCTACACATTAATACATAGCTGGACAAGTCTATCAAAAATAAATCAATACACCTTTTATTACACTTCACTACATACATTCAGCTCAATGTTATTAGAAACGAACCACATAGATTATATGGGATGACAAAATTTAAGAAATTTTAACACTCCCACGCACGTGTGGGCCGGAATGACACATCGGACGTGAGTAGGCAAGACAAGAGATAAGGAGGAGGTAAAGCCGGAATGACACATCGGTTGTGAGTAGGCAAGACAAGAGATAAGGAGGAGGTAAAATCGATCATCAAATTGGCCTTGATCTAATACAATATTAGAAATGAGTCACTCACCGCCTTAATATGCCTCACAAGGGAGAGGGTTATCCACTCTTATAAAGATTATATATGATCTTCATCAAGTCGATTTGAGACATTGATGTGTAATTTTCGAGCTTTTATATTAATGAATTATTAACACACAAGTTTAATAAAATAGCTCTAATATTACAATCTATCTGCAAGAGTACAGAGTCGACTGTAGTACTTCGAGTGTCGAACCACAGGGAGGCGTACGATTATTTAACAAGGTTTGACAAGGTTAATAAACTAAATTTACAAACTAAGGAAGACTTTTCAAATAGGAAAAAGATGTCACTCCAAGTTGCTCAATAGGCTTGTATTGTTCTACACCTATATTAAAAGCACATATTTGGGATTAACTAATCAACCTAATCGCGTGCACTGAACATGTCTACGACGTATAGTTCACAGTCAGCTGAACACTTGTTCCATGAACCAACTTTCAACGACATTTAATTCCTGCAGATGCGCGGGAACGAACGTCGTCTACTATAATCACTTACCTAATCCACTATCAATTTATCCCCTGAACAGTTCTAAATCGATAGCATACCAACAAACGATCAATCCTAAGCTATGTTAAAGAGACGACAGCAAAGGAATTAACATCACTACATCGTTAGCCAAAAACATAGTGAATAAAATTAAGCACATTGTAGGACACAAACATATGATATTGATGGTGTAAAAACATCCGTACAAGCCTAGATTACAACTTGGAGCAACAATGAGAGCTTAGCCTAAACACATGGTGAATTTGCAATTAAAACCGTAGGATTCAAGCTCTTGATGAGTGGAGTTGGGATTTGGAGTCGGATCGTCGGAGAGTAGGCCGGACCTTCCTCCTCCCTTTTTCCTCCTCTCTTTCTCTCCTTTTTCCTCTCTGATTTGTCTCCCCGAATCCTCAATATTTTTTTGGGCAGTCAAAAAATCCTCCAATTAAACTTTCCCCACTACTTTGTAAACTGCCACGTGTGTGGTGGCTCCCTCAATTGTCCAATTTCCTACTCCTATTTGTCTCAGCCTTTTTCTCCCTCACCTGTCACTTCTAATTCCTCTCTCATCTCTTTAATGCTTCTGCCCCTCTTTTCCATCATGAAACGCCCGAGAAACTGCTACCCGGCCGGGTAGAATTTTACAATTGCAAAATCACCCGGCCGGGTGGACAATTTCTTGTACTTGCTGGAATTTTCGCACAACTTTTTCACCTTCCGAGTTTCATTTCTTATTTCACCATTCATTCATCTTCCTACACCACAAAACATACTTTTGCAAGCATTAAACTATACAAATCATGTAAAGTTAGGGGAATAAAAATGTACAATTTGATTCACATCAAATACCCCCAAACTTATTTACTTGCTCGTCCTCGAGCAAGATCACAATAAACACAAAACTTTAAAGCTCAGCTCACAAAAGTTTTCATAAGAGTGAATCACATAGAGACATGAATGACAAAATCTAAACCCCCAACAATTCCAATCAAGATTTCCCACTCTCATGAACCATCACTTATCAACCTAGAACTTCAAGTCAAGGTGCATTTCAAAGTAAGTCTAAGCATAAGATCATACAACTCAAACCGTCGTCATTGACTCGTCAAGCATTACTAATCACATAGACTCGCGGATTTCAAATCAAACTTCTTTAACTTTACCAAGCTATTTACAAAACATCCACAGGCATCAACAATAAGGTCCAAGGTCTTAATTCAAGGTTGTAATGGGGCTAGGGACGAGGTAGGATAAGTATGGATAGTGAGCTCAAAGGCTACACATTTGAGTGTCAAATTCTTCCCTCCTACAACATCATTCCAAAGATTAGACAAGATAAATTTTACAACCAAACTCACACTCCCCCAAACTTGAGATCTATTCTAGACAAGATTACATCAAACAAATGTAGAAGCTCTATCTTTATTCCATCAAGCTTATTCTTTTTTTTTGTAAAGACCTCGACTTTTACGAATTTGGAGGTCGTCTTTTTCTTTTTTCTTTTTTTTTTTCTTTTTTTTTCTTTCTAAGAACTTCATTCTTTTCACTTTCTATCAAGTTTAGAAAAGTCTACTCTTTATAGTTCACCACCCCCACACTCATAACTCAAAACACCAAGCTCAACTTGTATTTAGCACCCAAATAGTAGCAAGGTCAATTGATGAGGCTAAAACTAGGCTTATTTAAGTAGCTAAGTGTTTGGCTAAGTGTTTGCACAATGAATAGGGAATTAAGCTCAAAGTGGCTTCTAGGGGATCATTTGATGGACTAGGCATGTGATCATTTGGCCATAGAGTTCATCCTAGTGCCTTATCCTCCCATATCATTAACACCAATGAATGCAAACAGGCAACTCGGTAAAGCAAATCAATCCAAAATAATTTCCACAAGACAAGCGATTTTCATACTCTCCTCAACTCAAGAAATCGATTGTAATCACAACATGCTCTTTCAAATAAATTCATGCGCGAATTCCATTCATCCTAGGCTTCAAAGATCAAGAAAAATCAAGCAAGCATTCCCAACTAGAAAGCCAAAGATCTAGCATGCATCCGTCAATTACATGATTCAAAACACTTTAGCATATAATACACCCAATAACATGCATCACAAATCATTCACAACCCCCCCAAACTTAAATGCATCATTGTCCTCAATGCATGCAAAGAAGAACATAAAAATAAAGTAAAGGGAAAGAGAGCTCCCCCAAACTTGACATGATGTCCATAGTGCATTCGGGTGGGAGGGTGGGTGTATTTTCCTTTGTAGGTGTGCTTCCTCCTAAGCTCGAATAAGAATCCTATCTCCATGTTGCTCCTACAAAAAAAAAACCAACAAAAAGAAAACAAAATACTCAATTCAAAAAAATACATCGAAGGAAAGAATTGAGCGAACAAAACCCTCGATTTATTAAGAGAAAAAAACTAAAAACTCATTGGGTTGCCTCCCAACTAGCGCATTTGTTTAAAGTCGTTGGCTCGACTTAGTCTTCTAGCTACAACTCTGAAACAAAAATAAAATGTTAGAAAACTATACAAAAAAATAAAAACAAAAAGAATCCTAAATTAAATAACCAGTTGCCTCCCCGGCAACGGCGCCAAAACTTGATGTGTAATTTTCGAGCTTTTATATTAATGAATTATTAACACACAAGTTTAATAAAATAGCTCTAATATTACAATCTATCTGCAAGAGTACAGAGTCGACTGTAGTACTTCGAGTGTCGAACCACAGGGAGGCGTACGATTATTTAACAAGGTTTGACAAGGTTAATAAACTAAATTTACAAACTAAGGAAGACTTTTCAAATAGGAAAAAGATGTCACTCCAAGTTGCTCAATAGGCTTGTATTGTTCTACACCTATATTAAAAGCACATATTTGGGATTAACTAATCAACCTAATCGCGTGCACTGAACATGTCTACGACGTATAGTTCACAGTCAGCTGAACACTTGTTCCATGAACCAACTTTCAACGACATTTAATTCCTGCAGATGCGCGGGAACGAACGTCGTCTACTATAATCACTTACCTAATCCACTATCAATTTATCCCCTGAACAGTTCTAAATCGATAGCATACCAACAAACGATCAATCCTAAGCTATGTTAAAGAGACGACAGCAAAGGAATTAACATCACTACATCGTTAGCCAAAAACATAGTGAATAAAATTAAGCACATTGTAGGACACAAACATATGATATTGATGGTGTAAAAACATCCGTACAAGCCTAGATTACAACTTGGAGCAACAATGAGAGCTTAGCCTAAACACATGGTGAATTTGCAATTAAAACCGTAGGATTCAAGCTCTTGATGAGTGGAGTTGGGATTTGGAGTCGGATCGTCGGAGAGTAGGCCGGACCTTCCTCCTCCCTTTTTCCTCCTCTCTTTCTCTCCTTTTTCCTCTCTGATTTGTCTCCCCGAATCCTCAATATTTTTTTGGGCAGTCAAAAAATCCTCCAATTAAACTTTCCCCACTACTTTGTAAACTGCCACGTGTGTGGTGGCTCCCTCAATTGTCCAATTTCCTACTCCTATTTGTCTCAGCCTTTTTCTCCCTCACCTGTCACTTCTAATTCCTCTCTCATCTCTTTAATGCTTCTGCCCCTCTTTTCCATCATGAAACGCCCGAGAAACTGCTACCCGGCCGGGTAGAATTTTACAATTGCAAAATCACCCGGCCGGGTGGACAATTTCTTGTACTTGCTGGAATTTTCGCACAACTTTTTCACCTTCCGAGTTTCATTTCTTATTTCACCATTCATTCATCTTCCTACACCACAAAACATACTTTTGCAAGCATTAAACTATACAAATCATGTAAAGTTAGGGGAATAAAAATGTACAATTTGATTCACATCAGACATAATTTAAGGGATTTTATTGCCAATATTTTTGAAACTCTAATATTCTATTTCCAGCAGTAACCATGGCAGAAACTGAAAAACACGGGCAGTTTGATATCATGTTAACGAAAAACTACATACATAGCTAGACAAGTCTAACATACATAGCTACATTTGATTACACTACATATATTCAGCTCAAACTATTAGAAATGAACCACATAGCTTGACAAAATTTAAGAGATTTTAACACGCCCCTGCAATTGTGGGCCAGAAAGGCACATCGAACTTTCATAGTGAATAGGCAAAACAAGAGATAAAAAAAAATTCATTATCAATCTAATACCATATTAGAAATGAGGGAGTTGGATCCCCTGCTATGCTCCAACCATAGCAGGGGCTGTCGTGCCTCATCCACCACCATTATTGTAATATTAAATTTTATTTTATTTTTAAATTTTTTTTTTAGTAAAATACATGATGTTTGTGTGTGCGCAGCCCCTGCTATAATTGGAGCACAGTAGGGGATTCAACTCCTAGAAATGAGTCACTCATCATCATAATATGTGGGACCTAATTGAAGAGATTTTAACACAAACCAAGAGTGATTCTTGCGTTTGGTTGAAAATATTTGAATCGTTACACCATACAAACGACAGTACATCACAAGTTGTAATCGAAAAAATAAATATACCAATAGGGGGAAAAGAATAGTAAGGAACAAATAGTATAGTCACAAATGGAGCATGAATATTTACCTTTTGGGTTCTAACGTATGTACAATTTCAGGTCGAAGTTGTCGTACTCTTCTTGCTGCACCTTTAGAACTTGTTGTGCCGAGGCCACTATAGAAGCGCCACATTCATCTATATAAATTTCTTGGAGAGTTGGGATATCTCCAATGGCGCTGGGGATTTCCTCTAGCTTATAGCAGCTCGATACATACATCATCCGAAGTTTAGGGAAGTTGGTCTCATCGGCTTTCCAATGCACCAGATTTGAGGATTCCAACTGTAGGAACATCAGTGAGCGGAATTCATCTCCTTCTATCACCTCCCACTCTTCCTGCATCTTCCTCTCTTTCAAATACACATCTACTTATTCTCAGCACTTCCAGATTCGGTAGTGTGCACAAAGCTGTCAACAAACTCCTAAATACTACACACCTAACAAGACTTAACTTTCTAAGATTAGATGGAAATATGATTTTGTGCAGAAAACGGCTACCATCTTTATACAATTCAGATTGGCAATGCAATATTTCGAGCTTGCGAAGATGGCTAAGATCAACTTGAATGTTTGGTGAGTCTTCATAATGGATTCCCAACTTTATGATATTTCGAATTGCTTTAAAAAAGCCACTACTAATCAGGTTACGAGTTACCCACACAGTGAAAAGAGTCTGCAGCTTCTTGAGATTAAATTTCATCTTCCTGATTTTGAATACTGTCGTCAACTTAACGTGAATTAGCTCATACATACCCCATAATTCATATGGCACATTGCGCATAAAGTGTGCACAAATCAAGGTTTGCACATTGTACAATCTTGATATTCCATATGGTAAACCCAAGGGGCAGTTGATAGCTAAGTAGCGTAAGTTCACAAGCTGTAATATTTCTTTTGGGAACTCCTCCAATAACATACCCATTACATCAAGCACCCTAACTAATCTTAATATGCAAAAAACTGGAGATACATTAATCTCATCATTAATGCATATAAAAGATCGGGCAAGTGACATTAATTGTGGTGAAGCACACACATCTTCCATGTCATATGATGACTCAACACTTACACGCCGCATTGAATTCTTAAAGTGTAAAAACTTCTCCTCATTAGCTTTCCTTTTGCATAAATCTCTCAAAAGATCATGGATTGAGTAACTATTTGCTTTCCTGTTATTCTTTTTTCTGTGCAACAAAAAGTAGATTCCTCTCCACAAGAGCTTTCAAGTAATCATTAGCCTCTTCCTCCAAACTCTTATCGACATCAGATTTCACAAATCCCTCAGCTATCCATAGACTCGTAAGTCTAGATCCCTTAATTTCGTAATCTTCTGGAAAAGCTCCCATATATAAGAAACATGGTTTCAAGTAAATGGGAAAGTGGTTATAACTCAAGGAAAGTATATTGGAGAACCGCTCATCAGATTTAACAATGGAAGCTTTTACATCTACTAAAAGATGCTCCCAAACATCTATTGATCTTTTGACCTTTGACAATAGCCCACCAATCACATGAATGGCAAGAGGAAGCCCACCGCACTCACTCGCAATCTTAGTTGCTATCCCTTGTAATTCAAGAGGGCAATCCTCTTCTCCAAATACAATTTAACGAAGTAGATCCCAACTTGCAACCTTGTTAAGCAATTGCAGGTTATGATGCAAACTCTTGGAGTTTACAAAATATTGGGCTACATTAGATTCCCGGGTGGTGATCATAATTCGACTCCCATTATTGTTTTCTGGGAAACAAATTCTTATCTCATCCCAGAACTTGGTGTTCCATATATCATCTAAGACAATTATGTATCTTCGGCCAAACAATCTCTTATGCAATATATCTTTCAACTCATTATCTTTGCATTGAATTAGTTTATCCGCGTTGAGCTTTTCATTTGGGCCACGGAGAAGGCTTAATAGAATTTCTCTCTTATAAGGAAGTTGTGAAATTGCAGCCCAACCACAACAATCGAAATGAGTAATAATGAATGGATCACCATAAAGATTCCGAGCAAGAGTGGACTTACCTATATGCCCCCCATACCAGTAATGGGAATAATCTCTAGCTTGCTCTGCATATTTGTAAGACGATCCTTCAACTGCAACAGATCTGCATCAACTCCAACCAAATCGTTCTTGGAGGTAGATAAAGGAGCACCGACCGGTATCTTCTTTTCCTCCACCTCCACTAGGTTTACAGATTCAAGTTGTTGGGATGCTTGCTGCACTTCACCATGTGAGAATGAAGCACCACTTAACATGGTGTTCCTCCCCTCCATGAGCTTCACCACTAGTTCCATTGCCAAATCCAGCTCTTGTGTTACTTGCTGCAGATCTGGTGTGGAAAAGGTCAAGCTCAGGCTTCCGGGGTTGGAAAGCTTTTGATGAACCATGTGTGATTCAATAATATCTTCAGCTTTATAACAAACATCTCTGATTCGGCTCTCCAAATTACTTGGTAGTATATTGGTGAGTGAAGGCTTTTCAAGAATATGGAGTAGAGATTCAGCTTTTTGGAGCCGGGATTGGAGTCGTGGTTTGTTGCGATCAACAATCCAAAGTGATTGCTGAGGATGAAGGATTTGTTGAAGGATGGTGATGAGCGGTTGAAGATTGTATGCCATTTTTCAGATCTCTTTAATTCCAACAAGCAAGGAAAGCTTGTTGCAAACACTCAAAAAGAAAAAAATAATGAAATTAAGAATCACAGCTGCAATAGATTTGTTGATCAATTAAAATCTCTGGCAGCCAGCTCAGTGTTGACCTCGAGCAAATAATACAAATTCTTGTTAATATATTGGGTAGTTGGCTATTAGTTTATAAGGATGGTTTACTTCAAATGATAAGATTTCCATTGTTTATAGTTGCATCAATTATGATATCTGGACTGATTTCAAAGAAGCCAACTCCTAAATATGGTGTTATTATCACATAGTAAAGCGTTTTCAGATTGAAAAATTATCTTGACTTTTTGTAGCTCAAATTATAGGAAATAAGATCAATAGGTCATGGTATCAATTCCATAAGGTGATCAAATTGGTGAAGATTGAGATATTAAGAAAATTAAGAAAATAATTATGCAAAACAAGAAAATTAAAAAACCATCAAATAAAAGTGGTTTTAACGGTAACTTCGCACAATATTGAAAGTTAATAACGAGTATAACCATGTCTAAAAGAACGGCAAAAAACTGAATCGAAAATGAAAGAATGCTCAAAATATGCCAAGGATGTTAAAGATTGAAACCGAACCAAACAAACACAAATAAAGCACATTCAAATGGACAGACAGCACAGTGCAACCATCATTATCAAATCCTAATTGAATTTAGAAAATACTGATAAGAAATTAATAAACCAAAACACAAATAGATTTTCAGTGTAAACAGTCAATATATTTAAATTTATCAAAAAGTTTACTCAAACTAAAAGCAATAAGCATCGTCTTATACTCTAGTCATCTGAAGCTACAAACAATAAAGTAATGCAAGATCAAATATAAAATTGAAGTTCCCAAATGTGACCAACATAAACATACATGGTGCATGAAAGCTCCCAAATTTGATGAGCATCTAAAAACATAACTACAAAATAATAATCATCATCTTCTTATACTAGTTGTGCATTGGCTATTAATCACAGCCTAATAACAAGCTTGGAACTGCAAGCAACAAAGTAAACACAAGAGAAAATGGACATAAACACAATTCATTAAATTAAACACAACAAATCTACATAACAAGCAATACCAAGATATCATTTCACGCAAATGATAATATGCTCATTTTGAACTCCAAACAGCAAAGTAATCAAGAAATACATAAAAAGTACTCTCTCTGTTCCATAGGTGAATACTCTCTCTATTCCATAGGTGTAGAGTCATTTTTCCATTTTGGAAGTTCCATAGTAGTAGAGTCATTTCCTTTTTTGGTCAAAAGTTACAAATTTCCCGCTATTCCTCTCTTACTTTATTATCTCTACTTTTTACTCTCACCTACTTTATTATCTTTTTATTTAATTAACTCCACTACTACGGAATAGAGGGGGTGGCTCCAAAGCAGATCACAAAATTAAGCTATGTGTAATAATACAAATAGGACAAACAATATGGCATCACTAAACCTACTAAAACAATTACACGAGCATCAACATCTTATAATAGTCATGCTAAGTGAAACCTAAAAGATGATCATTTGGAGCTACAGACATCAGGGCAACCAAATGTAACAAGGGAGAAATCAAGATCATAGAAGAATAGTACTACATATTACATTACAGCACAAACATATTACAAAAGCTCACGAATGAAGTACTAATTTTGAAAGTAAAGGCTCATAATACACAGTCAAGATCCTAAAAACAACTAAACATTACTAAACAATAACGTAGGCATCATCTTTTATAACTAAGACCCTCGTTGAATATCAACAAATGAAGAAATTAAGCTCATAAAAATGAAGACATGTGTAAAAAGCTTCCAAATTTAAATATCTGATAACTTCATATCAAAAAAGAGGTAAAATAACACTATATAATCCAATACAACGCCACTTCAAAAATCCTAAAACAGATATTAAAACCCCTAATCCCTGATATCCCCAAAAATCATCATTTTTGCCCATACTAAATGACTAAGATGGGATTAGGATAGATACGTAATTTGGAGAATCTATTCTTCCCCGCTGGCGGCCTCACCGCTGTTCTTGTTGTGCTTCTTCGCATACCTCTGGTTTCTCAAGAACTTAGGATCCATCTGGACAAATAATCGAAACAAATAAGAGAAATTCCAAATCTAAACAGAGAGAGGGAAGAGAGAAATGCATACCCCTTTGGTGGAGGTGTGGGGGTGACGCTTGGGCTTCTTGATTCCGTTCCTGTGGGCCTTGTGCGACTGGTTGTGGGCGGTGTGATTCTTCGACTTGGCCATTTCTCTTCTCCTCTGAGTTCAGAAAAACACTGCAAACAGAAAAGAATCATAATTCAAAGAAGGAACGAATAAAATTGATGCAAAATTGAAACTTTCGGGAGGGGCAGCTTCACCTGGCTGAAGGAGATGCGACGGGGTGAACTTGTGAATTTGGTTTATGGTGTTTTATAAGAAGGTTTCAAAACCCTAGCTATGGGAGTGCAGCTAAAACGACGACGGAAACGTGGCCCATTTGCAAATGATGTATTGGGCTCAACAATGTTTGATGGGCTGAGTCTCATTACACCTAAATTATTAACTACTACTTTTTTTTCATAAAAATCAATATATTTAATCTATTTTTTCATCTACTTTATTTTTTCACATATCTATTTTTTCTTATCTCATTTTATTATATGTTTAATTAACTAAATATTCATTTAGTGAGTATTTTTTTCACATATTTATTTTATCCTATCTTGTTGTATCATTTAAATAATTAAAAGTCGAACTTGGACTAGTCACGGTGGAAATGGAAATAAAATTTGTTATTGTGCGATCTTAAAGTTAAGTGATTTTACGAATTTCATTATTTTCATTCTCATTGGGGGGAATCAAAGCCAAGGCAATGGTTGCTTGAGTTATCAGAAAACAATAATAAAGAAATCAAGAAACTTGAGAAAGCAAATCTTTGTTTCGACTTGTTGATTTGCAAATTGATCTCTCATCTTTATTGGTTGAGGATTATTACAAAAACTAACTAAAATTTGTATCTCTTCAAAACATCATTTGTAAAATTTTATAACCCACCAATTGAAGATTATATGATACGGTCTAAGACATAAATTGATACATAAGTGGAATTACGAACTATTATACACCAAGTGATTCAATCCCGCAACCTACCAACCTCATACACACTAGGTGAGTCGGACCGACAACCTAGTGATGAGAAGGGACCAACTGAATTGCATTTCATTGTCATTTGCTTCATTATACTGATTAGGTTAAAATTATCTTTCCAAAACAACATTAATATACAAATTGCAATACATAAGTATTAAGAAAGGAGTACAATACGCATGTATAATGTGACATCATCACTATACACATGTGTACAATATGACATCATCAATATATACACAACATATGCAAAACACTAAAGAGGCACTATATTAGTCATTTGCTTCTAAATAAGAGGCCATCAACAAACAAGATTCCTGAGAATCAAGATCAACTTAGTAAGAGAAGTGACAAGATTCATGAGAATCAAGATCAACTTAGTAAGAGAAGTGACCTACTCAAGCAATTATCCAAACAAAAGGGCCTACTCAAGTTCAAAAATTTACAAATCTACGCAGAGTCCAGTCGAGACGAGCTTTTTTACCATGTTAGAAACACCTTTCTCATCCCATTTCAGTATCAAGGTGGAGCAGTTGTTCGTATTCCAGCTGTAAAAGAGCAACATTCATGACTATTATCAGAGCTCTGAGAAATTTTGATGAAAAACAAGGTGAAAAGTGAAGAATTATCCATCTAACGTACTTGACTGCATTCTAGTTTCATCCTTCTGTACTCTTCCTGCGCTCGTCTCGAACGGAACATCGCCTGCACTTTGACAACGGACCTCTCAACACGCTCCTCAGCTTGCTTCCTGCTGGCCTTGAAGAAGTCCTCTTCCGCATCACTTTCTTGATTTGGATCTTGAAGAGTCTCATCCGCTTGGATTTCAAGTCTGCAGAAGCCTTTCCTTTTCCGGCGCCATCGCAGTATTGCTTTCTCGAGGATACCAACAGACCAACAGATTTTACGGTATTGCCTCCGAACATTGAAGCCGCGGAAGTTAGCCTGCATCAAACGAACTCGAATGAGTATCGGACCATTACTATATTGGGCAATGCGTCAATTGATGCTAAGACGTCACATCATAGTGGAACATCTCGTATTGCATGTACGGATGTTTGCCACGTGTCAAGGAAGTCTAAGGAACTACCAAATTTTGCTTATGGACATTCTTAAGTATCTCTAATCCATGCAAAATCTTACCCCCATCCCACTTCACTTGGAAGTGATTTTTGTGAATTTTCATAAACAAAATTAGGTAAGTATCTAAATATCCTCGATGTGTGGCCATTATTTGCGGATAGAATATGAGAAGTTGCAGGATGATGCAATAGAGGATCCGGCTTAAAACCGGAGCATAAGTAGCTCAACTTACCTGAATTCTAATGGCCTGACGGCGCATGTTAAGGAAATCTTTTCGGATCTTCCATGTACGGAATCTGTACTGGATCCTGGCGGCGGCCGCAATCTTTTTGCGTGTTTCATAGTTGCGGAAAGCATGCTGGATCCTCATCGCTGCAACTATGTTCTGTGCTTCGATCTCTGGGTTTGACGCCTCAACTGCTAATGTCTGGACTTTGAGAGCATGTTCTCTGAATGCAGCCTGGATACGTGCCGCTGCATCAGCTGCTGTTCGATAAGCTGCAAGGGTATCCTTCAAATACACCTCCTCCTCGGTGAAACTCCCGGTGTCCACCATGTCATTTGTGGTTGTTTGCAGCGAGCCACTAACGTTTCCAGCCAACGTCATATCCTTAAATTGGGCAACCAAAGCCTTCTCAGCCAGAAAGCGGCCAAACCCTCATGACCACTCAAAGAAGCAAGATCAGCAGCGGTGCATCCACCGGGGTTTTGTGAGGTTGGATCTGTGACTAAATTTGGCTTCGCCCCGACAGATAAAAGGACTGCAACCATTTTCTCCCTGCAATTTAAACATAAACTGGATTACAAGGAAATATTTGAAGCAATTGCAATACACTCCCCATAATAAGATCCTAATTGTGATTAATAAACCATAACTTGGGATGAATAAGTCCCAATTCGGGATTTGTAATCCTAATTGAAGAGGATGCACCGTGCATCCAGATGTGCACAAGTTTTTGCCAAAAAAACAAGCTGTTGAGGTAATATGGAGCATGGAATTAAACATAAGAGACGTCTATATAATTTTTTTTAGGATGGTTAATTTATTATTATTATTATTATTATTATTATTATTATTATCATGAACATCAGATTAAAGCACCAATTCACCATTATGACGCACCAAGAATCCGTGACCATACCTCCCATAATATGCAGCCCAATGCAGGGCCGTCCATCCATATTTGTCTCGATAATCCAATGATAAGCTAGAACGCGAAAACAGGCGAACTGCCCACGTATATCCAAGGACAGCGCACAAATGAATAACACCTTGACCTTGTTCGTCACGATCAGTAATATTACACCCAGTCGCCACTTTTTCTAGCAACCATTCCTGTAGCTTATTCTGCAAAGTCAATTCAAACAGCCTTTCTTTTGCCCGAGGAAAAGACATTTTCGCTTCTTCGATCATTTTCAACAAATCCCCCCACTCATGAGAAATGCCGGAAGTGTTCTTAGCAAAAACTTTGGCTTCCTTTAAAGCAGTCTGGGATGGTTTAGACGAGTAAATACTCAACAAGTCCTTGGATGATGAAAACAAAAGACGAGAAAGTCTCATCTGGAGCTGAAATTCCTCCCAATTGTCGTTTTCACCTGAAACGAATCCTTTGGGTTGTATAGGAGCACGGAATTCAAAATTGAGGACTTGGCTGACGGGTGTATGACCATCGAAAGTCATGAACAGATTCACCAATCCAGGAGCTTGAGATGAAATTAAACATCGGAATACTCCTGCTTGTACAACTTCGACTGGAATGACCAAATCTCCACAAGCAAGATGCAGCTTGGAATCTGCAAGGTGTTGGTGCCCGTCACTGAAAAAACCCACTACAAAGATCTGCATATCAATCATTGAGTCAAAACACTATTTCTTGCAGAAAAACTAGTTCAGAAGGTCAGCAATAACGGGGTAAATTTGAACACGAAAACAGTATTTTTATCTTTCACGGCAAATTGATGAATCTTATATTTTTGCATCCAATTTGCAGATTTTTGTGCAGCTTCTCTACTCTATTTTTTGTATATATAATTTGAACATTTTACTCAATTCTTACATGATTGATGATATCTAGAGACAATAATTATCCCATTTTCTCTGGCATACCATTCAATCCATGAATTTCTTGCTTCATTCTCAAAGACTCGAATAGTACTTAGAGTAGGAAACAAATGGTACTCGAATAATTATCCCACTTTACTATTGCATTATTGGAAGTATACCTTTGTCTCCTCAGTCGAAAGGGCCCATGACGGGGAGATATCAGTTACGTTGAATATATGCCCCAATGGAGAGTGGTGGTGATTATCCTTCATGTCATACGAGAAGGATTGATGTGGATTTAAAAGTGAGGATTCCAAGGATTGATTGTCAACTGATTCCGGAGATCCCGCAATTACATGTGTTGTTCCAAAACTATCAGGTGATAGTGAACTGTCTGCACCCACGGAAAGCATGCCATTACCAGCTCCACCTAACGCCAGCAGTCCGGAAATTCTAGTATCCGAACTAAAAGTCGTCTCATTGCCCAGTGTCTGGTAGGACGAATTGTTGGGGATTTTGTAATTGACTGAGTAAGCAACCTGTCCAGAGTAACTGTTGTCCGAGCTTTCTGGTGATAATTTATTAGTTGATCTTGCATCATTCTGCAATCAAAATGCTTACTAGTAACTCTTCATAAATAAAACCGAGAATAAGTGGTCCGTTCTGCAAAATTTAACAAACACCATTGATCTACTTACACTAATTTTATATTTGTTCATGTGATGTTGATTTGGCAACTCAAAGCCTGCACTATTACCTGCTAGAAAGATAAATAAATAAATAAAACTGAACGCACCAAAGTTAGCTTGAACAATTTCTCAAGAAAATAAGCATGTAAGGATCATACCTTCTTGTGGTGAATTGTGCTTGTTGGGATCAATTGGCACCACAAGCTCATCCCAGTCGAGTGTATTGATCTCATGAAGTCTCTGTTCATGAGTTTTAATCACCACACTGTCATTACGCTCTGAAATATCAAGAGATAAATTGAACATTAGCGTCACCTCAAATCATGTAGATTCAAGTGCATATTTGACAAGTAATATGGAACTTATGACTATCTGTATACAATAAGGAAATTCAGGGGCATTGCTAGACAATAGTTTCAATCTTTAGTCGAGGCTAGCCGGAGCCTCAGTTCCTCTAAGAAAGAATACATCTCTTTCGAAGAGGAATGAACAGCTTAAAGTGCATAATTTGAGCAAATTTGAAATTACCTAAGATTGGCATGCTGCCATCATAATACAACGAGTCTATTGCAGGCTCGGACCCTTCGGGCAAAGTCCAAGTAGCAATCGGCGACTTTACCGTTGGTGCTGGGGAGTTCTGCAGCTACATGAAAAGACAAAAAACACTAAATTGCATTCAATGCAAATAAATGTTTGATTGAGAGACACAAACCTCTTGAGTCTCACGATAATGCACAAGAACAATATGTTCCAGAGACCTGCAACAGATGCAGGAGTTACGGAAAATTTACTTTTAAGCGGAGTACTAATTTACACATCAAAGAAACTGTCTAAACTCCAGTGGAGTTCAATGGTTACATACTTGTCGAGAAGCCAATAACATCTGCGAACAAAAGTAGTATTGTCTTCTCCGTGAGCATAGTATACATGGATTCTTTCTTCGTTGCCAACCTTCATGACAACCAATACAATGCTGGCATGTCAGTAGATGACCAAATAAAGCAGAAATTCCAAGTATCAAGTAGTTCCTCTTCGTGCAGAATAGAGAAGCGAAAAATCTTTAATTTATCTTAATACATATAACCCAAAAAACTGTTTTTAAAAAACGAGGCAATCAAGAATAGACGCACTAGAGCTCATTAGAGTTCAATATTCATTTTCCCCTACAATAAACAACATTTAACTGTCTCCGATATTAAAACAAAAGAAGACCATACTTTTAAGTGTTCATGAGCTTCTTTAACAGTTTTTCCATCCTTCTTCTTTTTCCAGTTATGGCCATCTTTCCGAAAATTCCGGAGCATCTTACGATCAAACAACACAATTGTGCCACCTATCTCACCACAACTTCATCAAGTCAGTCAACCTGATACAAATCTCTTCCATGTCCCACTCCATCCCACACAACCATGTCCATTGTTGATGTGTAGAGGAATGATTCAAGCAATTACAAATGTGAAATAAACACATTAACATAAGAAAGTGTAGTATTACTTTTTGGCAAATTCAAGGGTTTGACGAGAACAGGAAAATACTTGTGGTTGCTGAGAATCGCATGAATCTCATTTGGTCGGAGCCATCTTGATGTAGCCTCCTCCGAGATATTCGCGAAATCCAAATCTGTCCAATGTTACAGTTAGCCAAAGTATTCAACATAAGTAAGACTAAGTCAGCTTCAAGTCAATCTAATTAGAATCTAGAAAAGAACCTCCTGAACTGCTGAACACCAACAAAAGAACTAATCACATAAACTAGCAAGAATAAGATGACATCTTAATTAGAATCCAGAAAAGAACTACACAATCAACAGCTCTCATTAGAAAATTAGTATCTTTCCTCTGGAAAGTAGGTCGAGGCCCTAACTTCTTATTGGTCAAAATCAGACCAAAAATAGCCTAAATACCAAAGCAGCAATAAGATAAGCCCCCCCTAAATCTCAAGATTGAAGGACAATAAATCACTGAAAACCCTAAACCCAAATGTTGACCGGCAGAAATCAATATCCCCCCAAAAAATACCAAAATTGATCAACTATCAGCACATGGAATTTATACAAACACAACGCGGGCATGCAGAGATGAGCTAAATCTGCACCTTCCATGGTGCGGAAGCCATGAATCTCCGACCCAACGAGTCGACTCTGCCCACTGTGACCCTCCATCTGTAGTCAGCAGATCACTCCACGCCACCAAAAAACTGTAAAATTCTCGAGTTATTAGATGATTTATCGGGAAAGTATCGAAAATCGGCAAAAAGGCGATCTTTTCTTCATTTTATGCTGAAGAATTCATGCTGGGAGCAGGGGCAGATTGAAAAGATTGAGAGCAGAAAAAAGGGTGTCTGAAAATAATGGATTGAATTTATGAGTGTGACGAACCGATTGTTGACGTACAACAAATCTTGTCAATAAATAATGGAGTTCTTTTTTCCTGGCGTTTATATATTGCATTTAATGCTTATTATATCGAGATAATGTTATTTAATTTGCAAAATATAACGACCTAAATGACTAAATATTGTTGGTAGCATTCTAAGGGCATCTCCAATGCACGGATGTCCATTCGGACGGACATCCACTAGGACTTCCCAAAAACACTTTCTGCCACGTCACTAGGACTTCACATCCCCACTGACACGTCACTAGGACTTCCCCTGCACAATCTGTCCTTCCCACTAGGATTTTCCGCAATAAAAAAATCACAAATTCACAAATAAAACAATTTACGTTTACGGAAATAAAATTTCAACACGAATACGAACGGAAAAAATTAACAACTTCATTAAAAAAACATACATGATGCGAATGAAATGAAGTTCAACGAGCCGTATATATAGACTTTTTTTATAAAAAAAATTATAACTCGGACGTCCGCGGTGGACGCCCGACCCACGCCACAATGGCGGACGTCCACCCGCCCGTCGCGCGGATATCCGAGGACATCCGACGTCCATACGGGACGTCCGTATCCGACTGTATGTGTTACAATGGCGAACGTCCCGGTCGCCCGTCGCGGAAGTCCGACCGAACATCCGCCATTGAAGATGCTCTAAATTGATTACATCAGTAATTCCTATGTGGAAAATGTGAATAAATATTATAAACTCAATTATAACTGTAAGCACACATTGGTTTAGACTTTGTTTGAATCTTCGTGAACGTGCTTGATTAAGAGCGTCCACGACAGGCCCGGCGCGCCGGTCTATTGCTGGACAAGGGGCGCCTCGGCGGGGGAGGGAGCGGTGGCTTCCGCGGTTCCGCCGCCTCTGCCGCGGCGATCTTCTTCGGTTTTTTTAATTATTAATTTTCTTAATTTATTTTGTGATGATGGGGTGGAAGAGATTTTTGTGGATGTAGACAAATTATTTGATTTCAGCGTAGCTGTTCCGGACTACTGTGGACACTCTAATAACCTCGACTGCTCGATAATAACAAGGGCGGGTGTAATATATTATTTTGATAGTAAGTATGCATTCTATATACTGTCTGTAAATTCCTATTCATACATTTTTTGTGATGATAGAGGTGTTTGCCCAATTAATAAAAAAGTGGTTTAATATGGATGTGTATCCGCTAATGCTTACAGCCTATTGGCCACTTTTATTGATTTGAAATATTTTAAAGATTTTGTACTCTATTGACTATTCATGTCTTTCACCTTGATCGGATATGTAGCGTGAATTAATTTTCATATTAAGGTCATTCTATTTATTTATAGTGTTATTTTTATTGAAATTGTCTGAAATTATTTAGAATCTTACTAAGCTGGCGCATATTAAAGTCAAATGTTAAATATTGGAGGATTATGGGGAACTTAAATTCGATAAATTTAGGAATAAAAAATACTCCGGAGTAGCTAAAAATGATAGTACAAAGAAGAACTAAGAAAATATTAAAATGAGGAATATAAAATAAATGATTTTAAGTTAAATTAATATATTATATTATTACGAAAAAATGTACCAAATATATTATTAATAATATTTTATATTGTAAGTATATTATATTTAATCTGTATAACTTATTATACAGTACAAAATAAATATAATTTGTTACCAACATTTTTTCGTCCGGTCACATGCGTCTACAACGTGTATAATAACATCGTTTTCCGACGAATCAATTCACTATCAAAATTTACCGGACCTAAAATATTATTGACGTGTTAAAGTTGAATTCCTTGTTTGTTCTCACGTTTTATTATATGCATATACACTATTAGCTATGACAAGACTATTAATCCAATTTACCTAATTATATAAAAAAAAAACAAATATGCCACTCTGTTTTATAGAAATAATTTACATTATTAGATACGACCAGACTATTAATCCACATTTACATAATTGTATAAAACAAAAATATGTCACTATGTTTAAAGAAATAATATACACTCGTATGTATATAGTTACAATTCGAATTAATTGAAAGAATGAAAACGTATTATAATTAAGTTGTGATATGTCATCATATCAATAGTCACAGGTCTTCTTCTTTGTAACACAATTTTGTATAATAAGTTAAAAGGGCTAGAATGGCAGCTGCTTTATTGGAAAGGAATGAATTTTTAGCTAATATCATCCGACATAATAAATATCAAGATTCTACAAAAAAGAACAAAAAGGAAAAAAAAACATTTTATTATCAAATACTCATAATTATCTTGCCCATTATAAAATTTTCAGGGCATGTGAGTTTGTGTCGGAGGGGAAAAGGTGAAATAAAATACTGTACATATCTTACACTGAAATTATTAGAGCATTCACTATAGACGGTCTTCCCCAATAGTCCCGCCCCTTTTTTTTCTACAGCCCCAATTTTTTGTCCATAGCCTCGAGATGTTATAACCAATTTTCATTTTAATTTTTTCATTTCTTTTTTAAATCAACTGAATTGAAATAATTATAAAACGAGGTAATTGTGACCGAATACTCGTTGTATTGATAAAGGTAAAATTATACAAAGGTTGGGGGTGGGAGAAGACCTCCACTGCTGAGATGGTGGAGGAGTTGGACTCGATGCCCACGGCGGGGGAGATTGATTCCAACTCCATGGCTGGGACGGAGAGCCGCCATATCCCGACGGCTGAAAAGGATAGTCGCCTGTTAAGAGCGAAACTCCTAACGTCGATTAACACACGAGCAAGAAACACGACCGGGAATTTTTCGGCGCCCAGGAGGTCTGGGTCGGCGGCGATTTCCGGTGAGAGAGGCTGTACGCGAGCGAGAGTCTCGTCGTCAGCAGTAGGGTTGCGTTTCTTGTTGTTCAAGCTTTGGGCCAGAATATTTGATGTATTGATGTTCCAAAATAACGAAAGAATGGCCCTGTTTATACTAAGACCCTAGGGTTGATTCGACTTAACCTATACGTTCGGGAAAGAATCAACCAAGAAAACCCGGACGGGGCTTATAGAACGCCCGATGCAATTACAATAAAATAATTAATAATCCATAACTAACTAATTATAAAAAGAAAAGAAACGAAAATAAAGAAAGGAAAAACAGAGCAGCTCCTCTTTAATTACGTCGCTACTTGGCGACGTAATTTGCCAGCTTCTGCGGTGGCTTGATTCGGTCCCTCGGCCTCAACAATCTTGCCTCCGTATGCCTCTCGTTCTTTTTCTGTTGCCTCTGCTTCCCTGCTTTCTTGGCTGTCGCCGGCACTTCCTCATCTGCGGATGGTTCCTCGTCGTGCATTCTCGAGTTGTTCTTATCATCGCCATATCCCGACGGCTGAGAAGGATAGCAGCCATATCCCGACGGCTGGGAAGGATTGCCGCCATATACCGATTCGTGCGAGTAGGGGGGATCCGTCGTCTCCACTGTGCATTTTTAGAGAGTGAAAGTGTAGATAGTGAATGAAGGGAAAGTGTGTGAAAATGTGGTAAATGGATGGTGGAGGAGTAGTATTTATAGGGGTTGTTTTCGAAAAAAAAAATTAAAACAACAAGGGAGCGGACGCCTATCACCCCGTCGCCCCACTATAGATCGCCCAGCTATCGCCCCGTCCTCGCCCCCTAGTCGCCGAAGCCTCTTCCGCTCCGTCCTCGCCCCCATTTTTTCATCCCCCATTTTCCCTAGAGTGGATGCTCTTATGCAACTATTATGTCCAATCAATGGGTTGGTGAAATTCTTCCTCACTTTAATAATAATGTGAACCCCTAAAGCCAAATTAGACACGTCGAAAGTTATGCTCAGTTGTACATAAAATAATAATGACCGATGTCTATTGTTAACTAAGATGAAATGACTATCGACTATTGAAATTAAATATATACTCCTTTATAAAAATATTTGGCCGGTTCATTGCACCTGAACTAAAATTTAAATTCAAATTTTCATACTATCTTGGTCATCACTCTTTGGCATGGAGGACCAAATTATTAATGGGTAATCCTTAATCTGGTATGTAACAGTAGTAATTAAAATTTATACTATCAATATCCGCATTTATTTGATTAGATCATTAGTTTCATGTATCCCTAAAAAAATAATATCGAAGAGAAATGTCAGTATCTAACTGTACTAACAAAAAAAATTGCAATACATTAGACTCAAAATTTTGGGTTTGAAATTCAATTTCATACTCTTTGATAATTTTTTGGGAACATGTGGTCCTAAAGTTTAGAGTACATTTCAAAAATGTTTTTTTATTATAAAAAAGTTTCGAACTTTTAGTGAAGTCTAGTTCAAGTAGCTAAAGCTGAGCCAACCATGAGACTCTTTTTAGAAAGATATTTTGAGTTTAATCCTGTCCGCATAAGTGTATTTTTCCACCTGTTGTAGTGATGGTGTTCAAGCTTTCATGAAGTGTAGTGATATCGCTTGAATCAACGCACCATACTCTTCTACAATTTTTTCTCCAAGCATCTTATCAACTAAATTGTGTGAATTATATGTGCTGCCTAAATTTATTCCACTTCATTTTAGTGTAATGTTGGTAAAAATAATTTAACATCATTTATTATAAAGTCGTGTAATCTTTGAAAAAATTAAACAAAATTCATGTATAATTTCTAAGACCATCCACAATAGGCGCCCAGCGACCGCCCAGCCGAGCGCCGGCGCTGGGCGGTTCGCTGAGCGGTCTATTGCAGCCGCCCAGCGGCTGAGTGGAGAGAGAAACCGCGCAGCGCTGGGCGGTGGCGTGGCACTCGGCGGTCGGCTGGGCGGTCCGTTCGGCGCTATTGCAGCTCCCGGATCGCCCAGCGCACCGCCCAGCGCGAAATTTAAATTTTTTTTTTCCGAAACACTATATATACGCGCTTTGCTCGGCATTTTCATTCGCACCACTTGTTTTAACGAGTACTCTCTCTATCTTAATTTCTATTCAAGATCAACAACGCAAAATGAGTAACGCTGGTGGTAGTAGTGGTGGTAACGGAGGGGATGCTGAGGAGTACGAACGTCGTATGGCCGAGGCGTTGGACGCCTATACGACCAACGCGATAAACCAATGGATGGAAAGTGCCTTGCAGCCGGCGATACCTCGACCTCCCCACGTGGTCCACCGCCGCAGTGTGATTGATCGGGATCACGTAGCTGCACATCAGCGCCTATACGAAGACTACTTCGCACAGGAGCCTCGGTTCACCGCCAACCTTTTCAGGCGTCGTTTTAGGATGACCAGGGACCTGTTTATGCGTATTGTCAACGCTTTGGAGTCTCGATATCTGTATTTCCGCTTCAGACACGATGCGTCTGGCAGACCCGGCCACACACCTATTCAAAAGTGCACTGCGGCAATCCGGCAGTTGGCCTACGGAGGCGCGGCAGACATGTGGGACGAGTATCTCCACATCGGTGAGACGACTGCCCTGCAATGTCTGAAGAATTTCTGTCTGGGAGTGATAGAAGTATTCGGTGATCAGTATCTGCGAAAGCCTACCCCCGAAGACTGCCAAGATCTGTTGCGGATGCACGGGAGTCAGCATGGGTTCCAGGGTATGTTAGGCAACATTGATTGTATGCATTGGGAGTGGAAGAACTGTCCCACAGCCTGGAAGGGGTTCTACACGTCCGGCTACAAGGGAAAGAATCCCACGATGATCCTGGAGGCCGTAGCTGATTACCGGCTTTGGATTTGGCACGCGTATTTTGGGATAGCTGGTTCGAACAACGACCTCAACGTCCTCAACTCGTCGCCACTTTTCAACGAGCAGTGTCAGGGCGTCGGTCCGGCCATCAGTTTTGTCGCCAACGGCAGCCAACATGATATGGGCTACTACTTGGCGGATGGGATATACCCTAGGTGGCCCGTCTTTGTGAAGACGATCCGATGCCCAGGAGATGAGAAGAAGGCCTACTTTGCGGCACGGCAGGAGTCGGCGCGCAAGGACGTGGAGCGCGCATTTGGTGTGCTCCAGTCTCGATGGGGGGCAATTAAGGGTCCAACGCGTATGTGGGATGTCCAATGCATTGCTGACATCATGTACGCATGTATTATCATGCACAACATGATTGTCGAAGATGAAGGTGGCGAACTGACCAATTGGGTCAACGACGAAAATGAAGCCAGTCCAAGCCACGGCGTGGCCGCCCCCAACGTACGGAGTGGGGTACCTAACGATGAAGCCGGCCTCTTACAAGCACATGCCGACATGCGCCAAACGGCGGCTCATATTCGACTCCAAAAGGATTTAATTGAAGAGTTATGGGCACGGAGGATTGACCGCCGTTAGTTTTTTTTAATTATGTAATTTTTTTTAATTAATGTACTTTTTAAATTTTATTAATATTAGTGAATTTTCTCGTTTTTGTGTCGTAAATTAAATTTCGCATATTGTGTGATTGTTAATTATTTCATTTTGTATATATTTGTTAATAGTGATGTGAATATTATGTGGCTGGGCTATGGCTAGGCTATTGCTGGGCTATTTGCTTGTTTTGATGATGTGACAGGAGGATTTTTAGTGCTGCTGATGTGGCAGTGGCTGGGCTATTGCTGGGCTATTCCTATTGTGGATGGTCTAAAAGAGGCTCCAAATTTGGACATGAGACGACAGCAAAGGAATTAACATCACTACATCGTTAGCCAAAAACATAGTGAATAAAATTAAGCACATTGTAGGACACAAACATATGATATTGATGGTGTAAAAACATCCGTACAAGCCTAGATTACAACTTGGAGCAACAATGAGAGCTTAGCCTAAACACATGGTGAATTTGCAATTAAAACCGTAGGATTCAAGCTCTTGATGAGTGGAGTTGGGATTTGGAGTCGGATCGTCGGAGAGTAGGCCGGACCTTCCTCCTCCCTTTTTCCTCCTCTCTTTCTCTCCTTTTTCCTCTCTGATTTGTCTCCCCGAATCCTCAATATTTTTTTGGGCAGTCAAAAAATCCTCCAATTAAACTTTCCCCACTACTTTGTAAACTGCCACGTGTGTGGTGGCTCCCTCAATTGTCCAATTTCCTACTCCTATTTGTCTCAGCCTTTTTCTCCCTCACCTGTCACTTCTAATTCCTCTCTCATCTCTTTAATGCTTCTGCCCCTCTTTTCCATCATGAAACGCCCGAGAAACTGCTACCCGGCCGGGTAGAATTTTACAATTGCAAAATCACCCGGCCGGGTGGACAATTTCTTGTACTTGCTGGAATTTTCGCACAACTTTTTCACCTTCCGAGTTTCATTTCTTATTTCACCATTCATTCATCTTCCTACACCACAAAACATACTTTTGCAAGCATTAAACTATACAAATCATGTAAAGTTAGGGGAATAAAAATGTACAATTTGATTCACATCAAATACCCCCAAACTTATTTACTTGCTCGTCCTCGAGCAAGATCACAATAAACACAAAACTTTAAAGCTCAGCTCACAAAAGTTTTCATAAGAGTGAATCACATAGAGACATGAATGACAAAATCTAAACCCCCAACAATTCCAATCAAGATTTCCCACTCTCATGAACCATCACTTATCAACCTAGAACTTCAAGTCAAGGTGCATTTCAAAGTAAGTCTAAGCATAAGATCATACAACTCAAACCGTCGTCATTGACTCGTCAAGCATTACTAATCACATAGACTCGCGGATTTCAAATCAAACTTCTTTAACTTTACCAAGCTATTTACAAAACATCCACAGGCATCAACAATAAGGTCCAAGGTCTTAATTCAAGGTTGTAATGGGGCTAGGGACGAGGTAGGATAAGTATGGATAGTGAGCTCAAAGGCTACACATTTGAGTGTCAAATTCTTCCCTCCTACAACATCATTCCAAAGATTAGACAAGATAAATTTTACAACCAAACTCACACTCCCCCAAACTTGAGATCTATTCTAGACAAGATTACATCAAACAAATGTAGAAGCTCTATCTTTATTCCATCAAGCTTATTCTTTTTTTTTGTAAAGACCTCGACTTTTACGAATTTGGAGGTCGTCTTTTTCTTTTTTCTTTTTTTTTTCTTTTTTTTTCTTTCTAAGAACTTCATTCTTTTCACTTTCTATCAAGTTTAGAAAAGTCTACTCTTTATAGTTCACCACCCCCACACTCATAACTCAAAACACCAAGCTCAACTTGTATTTAGCACCCAAATAGTAGCAAGGTCAATTGATGAGGCTAAAACTAGGCTTATTTAAGTAGCTAAGTGTTTGGCTAAGTGTTTGCACAATGAATAGGGAATTAAGCTCAAAGTGGCTTCTAGGGGATCATTTGATGGACTAGGCATGTGATCATTTGGCCATAGAGTTCATCCTAGTGCCTTATCCTCCCATATCATTAACACCAATGAATGCAAACAGGCAACTCGGTAAAGCAAATCAATCCAAAATAATTTCCACAAGACAAGCGATTTTCATACTCTCCTCAACTCAAGAAATCGATTGTAATCACAACATGCTCTTTCAAATAAATTCATGCGCGAATTCCATTCATCCTAGGCTTCAAAGATCAAGAAAAATCAAGCAAGCATTCCCAACTAGAAAGCCAAAGATCTAGCATGCATCCGTCAATTACATGATTCAAAACACTTTAGCATATAATACACCCAATAACATGCATCACAAATCATTCACAACCCCCCCAAACTTAAATGCATCATTGTCCTCAATGCATGCAAAGAAGAACATAAAAATAAAGTAAAGGGAAAGAGAGCTCCCCCAAACTTGACATGATGTCCATAGTGCATTCGGGTGGGAGGGTGGGTGTATTTTCCTTTGTAGGTGTGCTTCCTCCTAAGCTCGAATAAGAATCCTATCTCCATGTTGCTCCTACAAAAAAAAAACCAACAAAAAGAAAACAAAATACTCAATTCAAAAAAATACATCGAAGGAAAGAATTGAGCGAACAAAACCCTCGATTTATTAAGAGAAAAAAACTAAAAACTCATTGGGTTGCCTCCCAACTAGCGCATTTGTTTAAAGTCGTTGGCTCGACTTAGTCTTCTAGCTACAACTCTGAAACAAAAAATAAAATGTTAGAAAACTATACAAAAAAATAAAAACAAAAAGAATCCTAAATTAAATAACCAGTTGCCTCCCCGGCAACGGCGCCAAAACTTGATGTGTAATTTTCGAGCTTTTATATTAATGAATTATTAACACACAAGTTTAATAAAATAGCTCTAATATTACAATCTATCTGCAAGAGTACAGAGTCGACTGTAGTACTTCGAGTGTCGAACCACAGGGAGGCGTACGATTATTTAACAAGGTTTGACAAGGTTAATAAACTAAATTTACAAACTAAGGAAGACTTTTCAAATAGGAAAAAGATGTCACTCCAAGTTGCTCAATAGGCTTGTATTGTTCTACACCTATATTAAAAGCACATATTTGGGATTAACTAATCAACCTAATCGCGTGCACTGAACATGTCTACGACGTATAGTTCACAGTCAGCTGAACACTTGTTCCATGAACCAACTTTCAACGACATTTAATTCCTGCAGATGCGCGGGAACGAACGTCGTCTACTATAATCACTTACCTAATCCACTATCAATTTATCCCCTGAACAGTTCTAAATCGATAGCATACCAACAAACGATCAATCCTAAGCTATGTTAAAGAGACGACAGCAAAGGAATTAACATCACTACATCGTTAGCCAAAAACATAGTGAATAAAATTAAGCACATTGTAGGACACAAACATATGATATTGATGGTGTAAAAACATCCGTACAAGCCTAGATTACAACTTGGAGCAACAATGAGAGCTTAGCCTAAACACATGGTGAATTTGCAATTAAAACCGTAGGATTCAAGCTCTTGATGAGTGGAGTTGGGATTTGGAGTCGGATCGTCGGAGAGTAGGCCGGACCTTCCTCCTCCCTTTTTCCTCCTCTCTTTCTCTCCTTTTTCCTCTCTGATTTGTCTCCCCGAATCCTCAATATTTTTTTGGGCAGTCAAAAAATCCTCCAATTAAACTTTCCCCACTACTTTGTAAACTGCCACGTGTGTGGTGGCTCCCTCAATTGTCCAATTTCCTACTCCTATTTGTCTCAGCCTTTTTCTCCCTCACCTGTCACTTCTAATTCCTCTCTCATCTCTTTAATGCTTCTGCCCCTCTTTTCCATCATGAAACGCCCGAGAAACTGCTACCCGGCCGGGTAGAATTTTACAATTGCAAAATCACCCGGCCGGGTGGACAATTTCTTGTACTTGCTGGAATTTTCGCACAACTTTTTCACCTTCCGAGTTTCATTTCTTATTTCACCATTCATTCATCTTCCTACACCACAAAACATACTTTTGCAAGCATTAAACTATACAAATCATGTAAAGTTAGGGGAATAAAAATGTACAATTTGATTCACATCAGACATAATTTAAGGGATTTTATTGCCAATATTTTTGAAACTCTAATATTCTATTTCCAGCAGTAACCATGGCAGAAACTGAAAAACACGGGCAGTTTGATATCATGTTAACGAAAAACTACATACATAGCTAGACAAGTCTAACATACATAGCTACATTTGATTACACTACATATATTCAGCTCAAACTATTAGAAATGAACCACATAGCTTGACAAAATTTAAGAGATTTTAACACGCCCCTGCAATTGTGGGCCAGAAAGGCACATCGAACTTTCATAGTGAATAGGCAAAACAAGAGATAAAAAAAAATTCATTATCAATCTAATACCATATTAGAAATGAGGGAGTTGGATCCCCTGCTATGCTCCAACCATAGCAGGGGCTGTCGTGCCTCATCCACCACCATTATTGTAATATTAAATTTTATTTTATTTTTAAATTTTTTTTTTAGTAAAATACATGATGTTTGTGTGTGCGCAGCCCCTGCTATAATTGGAGCACAGTAGGGGATTCAACTCCTAGAAATGAGTCACTCATCATCATAATATGTGGGACCTAATTGAAGAGATTTTAACACAAACCAAGAGTGATTCTTGCGTTTGGTTGAAAATATTTGAATCGTTACACCATACAAACGACAGTACATCACAAGTTGTAATCGAAAAAATAAATATACCAATAGGGGGAAAAGAATAGTAAGGAACAAATAGTATAGTCACAAATGGAGCATGAATATTTACCTTTTGGGTTCTAACGTATGTACAATTTCAGGTCGAAGTTGTCGTACTCTTCTTGCTGCACCTTTAGAACTTGTTGTGCCGAGGCCACTATAGAAGCGCCACATTCATCTATATAAATTTCTTGGAGAGTTGGGATATCTCCAATGGCGCTGGGGATTTCCTCTAGCTTATAGCAGCTCGATACATACATCATCCGAAGTTTAGGGAAGTTGGTCTCATCGGCTTTCCAATGCACCAGATTTGAGGATTCCAACTGTAGGAACATCAGTGAGCGGAATTCATCTCCTTCTATCACCTCCCACTCTTCCTGCATCTTCCTCTCTTTCAAATACACATCTACTTATTCTCAGCACTTCCAGATTCGGTAGTGTGCACAAAGCTGTCAACAAACTCCTAAATACTACACACCTAACAAGACTTAACTTTCTAAGATTAGATGGAAATATGATTTTGTGCAGAAAACGGCTACCATCTTTATACAATTCAGATTGGCAATGCAATATTTCGAGCTTGCGAAGATGGCTAAGATCAACTTGAATGTTTGGTGAGTCTTCATAATGGATTCCCAACTTTATGATATTTCGAATTGCTTTAAAAAAGCCACTACTAATCAGGTTACGAGTTACCCACACAGTGAAAAGAGTCTGCAGCTTCTTGAGATTAAATTTCATCTTCCTGATTTTGAATACTGTCGTCAACTTAACGTGAATTAGCTCATACATACCCCATAATTCATATGGCACATTGCGCATAAAGTGTGCACAAATCAAGGTTTGCACATTGTACAATCTTGATATTCCATATGGTAAACCCAAGGGGCAGTTGATAGCTAAGTAGCGTAAGTTCACAAGCTGTAATATTTCTTTTGGGAACTCCTCCAATAACATACCCATTACATCAAGCACCCTAACTAATCTTAATATGCAAAAAACTGGAGATACATTAATCTCATCATTAATGCATATAAAAGATCGGGCAAGTGACATTAATTGTGGTGAAGCACACACATCTTCCATGTCATATGATGACTCAACACTTACACGCCGCATTGAATTCTTAAAGTGTAAAAACTTCTCCTCATTAGCTTTCCTTTTGCATAAATCTCTCAAAAGATCATGGATTGAGTAACTATTTGCTTTCCTGTTATTCTTTTTTCTGTGCAACAAAAAGTAGATTCCTCTCCACAAGAGCTTTCAAGTAATCATTAGCCTCTTCCTCCAAACTCTTATCGACATCAGATTTCACAAATCCCTCAGCTATCCATAGACTCGTAAGTCTAGATCCCTTAATTTCGTAATCTTCTGGAAAAGCTCCCATATATAAGAAACATGGTTTCAAGTAAATGGGAAAGTGGTTATAACTCAAGGAAAGTATATTGGAGAACCGCTCATCAGATTTAACAATGGAAGCTTTTACATCTACTAAAAGATGCTCCCAAACATCTATTGATCTTTTGACCTTTGACAATAGCCCACCAATCACATGAATGGCAAGAGGAAGCCCACCGCACTCACTCGCAATCTTAGTTGCTATCCCTTGTAATTCAAGAGGGCAATCCTCTTCTCCAAATACAATTTAACGAAGTAGATCCCAACTTGCAACCTTGTTAAGCAATTGCAGGTTATGATGCAAACTCTTGGAGTTTACAAAATATTGGGCTACATTAGATTCCCGGGTGGTGATCATAATTCGACTCCCATTATTGTTTTCTGGGAAACAAATTCTTATCTCATCCCAGAACTTGGTGTTCCATATATCATCTAAGACAATTATGTATCTTCGGCCAAACAATCTCTTATGCAATATATCTTTCAACTCATTATCTTTGCATTGAATTAGTTTATCCGCGTTGAGCTTTTCATTTGGGCCACGGAGAAGGCTTAATAGAATTTCTCTCTTATAAGGAAGTTGTGAAATTGCAGCCCAACCACAACAATCGAAATGAGTAATAATGAATGGATCACCATAAAGATTCCGAGCAAGAGTGGACTTACCTATATGCCCCCCATACCAGTAATGGGAATAATCTCTAGCTTGCTCTGCATATTTGTAAGACGATCCTTCAACTGCAACAGATCTGCATCAACTCCAACCAAATCGTTCTTGGAGGTAGATAAAGGAGCACCGACCGGTATCTTCTTTTCCTCCACCTCCACTAGGTTTACAGATTCAAGTTGTTGGGATGCTTGCTGCACTTCACCATGTGAGAATGAAGCACCACTTAACATGGTGTTCCTCCCCTCCATGAGCTTCACCACTAGTTCCATTGCCAAATCCAGCTCTTGTGTTACTTGCTGCAGATCTGGTGTGGAAAAGGTCAAGCTCAGGCTTCCGGGGTTGGAAAGCTTTTGATGAACCATGTGTGATTCAATAATATCTTCAGCTTTATAACAAACATCTCTGATTCGGCTCTCCAAATTACTTGGTAGTATATTGGTGAGTGAAGGCTTTTCAAGAATATGGAGTAGAGATTCAGCTTTTTGGAGCCGGGATTGGAGTCGTGGTTTGTTGCGATCAACAATCCAAAGTGATTGCTGAGGATGAAGGATTTGTTGAAGGATGGTGATGAGCGGTTGAAGATTGTATGCCATTTTTCAGATCTCTTTAATTCCAACAAGCAAGGAAAGCTTGTTGCAAACACTCAAAAAGAAAAAAATAATGAAATTAAGAATCACAGCTGCAATAGATTTGTTGATCAATTAAAATCTCTGGCAGCCAGCTCAGTGTTGACCTCGAGCAAATAATACAAATTCTTGTTAATATATTGGGTAGTTGGCTATTAGTTTATAAGGATGGTTTACTTCAAATGATAAGATTTCCATTGTTTATAGTTGCATCAATTATGATATCTGGACTGATTTCAAAGAAGCCAACTCCTAAATATGGTGTTATTATCACATAGTAAAGCGTTTTCAGATTGAAAAATTATCTTGACTTTTTGTAGCTCAAATTATAGGAAATAAGATCAATAGGTCATGGTATCAATTCCATAAGGTGATCAAATTGGTGAAGATTGAGATATTAAGAAAATTAAGAAAATAATTATGCAAAACAAGAAAATTAAAAAACCATCAAATAAAAGTGGTTTTAACGGTAACTTCGCACAATATTGAAAGTTAATAACGAGTATAACCATGTCTAAAAGAACGGCAAAAAACTGAATCGAAAATGAAAGAATGCTCAAAATATGCCAAGGATGTTAAAGATTGAAACCGAACCAAACAAACACAAATAAAGCACATTCAAATGGACAGACAGCACAGTGCAACCATCATTATCAAATCCTAATTGAATTTAGAAAATACTGATAAGAAATTAATAAACCAAAACACAAATAGATTTTCAGTGTAAACAGTCAATATATTTAAATTTATCAAAAAGTTTACTCAAACTAAAAGCAATAAGCATCGTCTTATACTCTAGTCATCTGAAGCTACAAACAATAAAGTAATGCAAGATCAAATATAAAATTGAAGTTCCCAAATGTGACCAACATAAACATACATGGTGCATGAAAGCTCCCAAATTTGATGAGCATCTAAAAACATAACTACAAAATAATAATCATCATCTTCTTATACTAGTTGTGCATTGGCTATTAATCACAGCCTAATAACAAGCTTGGAACTGCAAGCAACAAAGTAAACACAAGAGAAAATGGACATAAACACAATTCATTAAATTAAACACAACAAATCTACATAACAAGCAATACCAAGATATCATTTCACGCAAATGATAATATGCTCATTTTGAACTCCAAACAGCAAAGTAATCAAGAAATACATAAAAAGTACTCTCTCTGTTCCATAGGTGAATACTCTCTCTATTCCATAGGTGTAGAGTCATTTTTCCATTTTGGAAGTTCCATAGTAGTAGAGTCATTTCCTTTTTTGGTCAAAAGTTACAAATTTCCCGCTATTCCTCTCTTACTTTATTATCTCTACTTTTTACTCTCACCTACTTTATTATCTTTTTATTTAATTAACTCCACTACTACGGAATAGAGGGGGTGGCTCCAAAGCAGATCACAAAATTAAGCTATGTGTAATAATACAAATAGGACAAACAATATGGCATCACTAAACCTACTAAAACAATTACACGAGCATCAACATCTTATAATAGTCATGCTAAGTGAAACCTAAAAGATGATCATTTGGAGCTACAGACATCAGGGCAACCAAATGTAACAAGGGAGAAATCAAGATCATAGAAGAATAGTACTACATATTACATTACAGCACAAACATATTACAAAAGCTCACGAATGAAGTACTAATTTTGAAAGTAAAGGCTCATAATACACAGTCAAGATCCTAAAAACAACTAAACATTACTAAACAATAACGTAGGCATCATCTTTTATAACTAAGACCCTCGTTGAATATCAACAAATGAAGAAATTAAGCTCATAAAAATGAAGACATGTGTAAAAAGCTTCCAAATTTAAATATCTGATAACTTCATATCAAAAAAGAGGTAAAATAACACTATATAATCCAATACAACGCCACTTCAAAAATCCTAAAACAGATATTAAAACCCCTAATCCCTGATATCCCCAAAAATCATCATTTTTGCCCATACTAAATGACTAAGATGGGATTAGGATAGATACGTAATTTGGAGAATCTATTCTTCCCCGCTGGCGGCCTCACCGCTGTTCTTGTTGTGCTTCTTCGCATACCTCTGGTTTCTCAAGAACTTAGGATCCATCTGGACAAATAATCGAAACAAATAAGAGAAATTCCAAATCTAAACAGAGAGAGGGAAGAGAGAAATGCATACCCCTTTGGTGGAGGTGTGGGGGTGACGCTTGGGCTTCTTGATTCCGTTCCTGTGGGCCTTGTGCGACTGGTTGTGGGCGGTGTGATTCTTCGACTTGGCCATTTCTCTTCTCCTCTGAGTTCAGAAAAACACTGCAAACAGAAAAGAATCATAATTCAAAGAAGGAACGAATAAAATTGATGCAAAATTGAAACTTTCGGGAGGGGCAGCTTCACCTGGCTGAAGGAGATGCGACGGGGTGAACTTGTGAATTTGGTTTATGGTGTTTTATAAGAAGGTTTCAAAACCCTAGCTATGGGAGTGCAGCTAAAACGACGACGGAAACGTGGCCCATTTGCAAATGATGTATTGGGCTCAACAATGTTTGATGGGCTGAGTCTCATTACACCTAAATTATTAACTACTACTTTTTTTTCATAAAAATCAATATATTTAATCTATTTTTTTCATCTACTTTATTTTTTCACATATCTATTTTTTCTTATCTCATTTTATTATATGTTTAATTAACTAAATATTCATTTAGTGAGTATTTTTTTCACATATTTATTTTATCCTATCTTGTTGTATCATTTAAATAATTAAAAGTCGAACTTGGACTAGTCACGGTGGAAATGGAAATAAAATTTGTTATTGTGCGATCTTAAAGTTAAGTGATTTTACGAATTTCATTATTTTCATTCTCATTGGGGGGAATCAAAGCCAAGGCAATGGTTGCTTGAGTTATCAGAAAACAATAATAAAGAAATCAAGAAACTTGAGAAAGCAAATCTTTGTTTCGACTTGTTGATTTGCAAATTGATCTCTCATCTTTATTGGTTGAGGATTATTACAAAAACTAACTAAAATTTGTATCTCTTCAAAACATCATTTGTAAAATTTTATAACCCACCAATTGAAGATTATATGATACGGTCTAAGACATAAATTGATACATAAGTGGAATTACGAACTATTATACACCAAGTGATTCAATCCCGCAACCTACCAACCTCATACACACTAGGTGAGTCGGACCGACAACCTAGTGATGAGAAGGGACCAACTGAATTGCATTTCATTGTCATTTGCTTCATTATACTGATTAGGTTAAAATTATCTTTCCAAAACAACATTAATATACAAATTGCAATACATAAGTATTAAGAAAGGAGTACAATACGCATGTATAATGTGACATCATCACTATACACATGTGTACAATATGACATCATCAATATATACACAACATATGCAAAACACTAAAGAGGCACTATATTAGTCATTTGCTTCTAAATAAGAGGCCATCAACAAACAAGATTCCTGAGAATCAAGATCAACTTAGTAAGAGAAGTGACAAGATTCATGAGAATCAAGATCAACTTAGTAAGAGAAGTGACCTACTCAAGCAATTATCCAAACAAAAGGGCCTACTCAAGTTCAAAAATTTACAAATCTACGCAGAGTCCAGTCGAGACGAGCTTTTTTACCATGTTAGAAACACCTTTCTCATCCCATTTCAGTATCAAGGTGGAGCAGTTGTTCGTATTCCAGCTGTAAAAGAGCAACATTCATGACTATTATCAGAGCTCTGAGAAATTTTGATGAAAAACAAGGTGAAAAGTGAAGAATTATCCATCTAACGTACTTGACTGCATTCTAGTTTCATCCTTCTGTACTCTTCCTGCGCTCGTCTCGAACGGAACATCGCCTGCACTTTGACAACGGACCTCTCAACACGCTCCTCAGCTTGCTTCCTGCTGGCCTTGAAGAAGTCCTCTTCCGCATCACTTTCTTGATTTGGATCTTGAAGAGTCTCATCCGCTTGGATTTCAAGTCTGCAGAAGCCTTTCCTTTTCCGGCGCCATCGCAGTATTGCTTTCTCGAGGATACCAACAGACCAACAGATTTTACGGTATTGCCTCCGAACATTGAAGCCGCGGAAGTTAGCCTGCATCAAACGAACTCGAATGAGTATCGGACCATTACTATATTGGGCAATGCGTCAATTGATGCTAAGACGTCACATCATAGTGGAACATCTCGTATTGCATGTACGGATGTTTGCCACGTGTCAAGGAAGTCTAAGGAACTACCAAATTTTGCTTATGGACATTCTTAAGTATCTCTAATCCATGCAAAATCTTACCCCCATCCCACTTCACTTGGAAGTGATTTTTGTGAATTTTCATAAACAAAATTAGGTAAGTATCTAAATATCCTCGATGTGTGGCCATTATTTGCGGATAGAATATGAGAAGTTGCAGGATGATGCAATAGAGGATCCGGCTTAAAACCGGAGCATAAGTAGCTCAACTTACCTGAATTCTAATGGCCTGACGGCGCATGTTAAGGAAATCTTTTCGGATCTTCCATGTACGGAATCTGTACTGGATCCTGGCGGCGGCCGCAATCTTTTTGCGTGTTTCATAGTTGCGGAAAGCATGCTGGATCCTCATCGCTGCAACTATGTTCTGTGCTTCGATCTCTGGGTTTGACGCCTCAACTGCTAATGTCTGGACTTTGAGAGCATGTTCTCTGAATGCAGCCTGGATACGTGCCGCTGCATCAGCTGCTGTTCGATAAGCTGCAAGGGTATCCTTCAAATACACCTCCTCCTCGGTGAAACTCCCGGTGTCCACCATGTCATTTGTGGTTGTTTGCAGCGAGCCACTAACGTTTCCAGCCAACGTCATATCCTTAAATTGGGCAACCAAAGCCTTCTCAGCCAGAAAAGCGGCCAAACCCTCATGACCACTCAAAGAAGCAAGATCAGCAGCGGTGCATCCACCGGGGTTTTGTGAGGTTGGATCTGTGACTAAATTTGGCTTCGCCCCGACAGATAAAAGGACTGCAACCATTTTCTCCCTGCAATTTAAACATAAACTGGATTACAAGGAAATATTTGAAGCAATTGCAATACACTCCCCATAATAAGATCCTAATTGTGATTAATAAACCATAACTTGGGATGAATAAGTCCCAATTCGGGATTTGTAATCCTAATTGAAGAGGATGCACCGTGCATCCAGATGTGCACAAGTTTTTGCCAAAAAAACAAGCTGTTGAGGTAATATGGAGCATGGAATTAAACATAAGAGACGTCTATATAATTTTTTTTAGGATGGTTAATTTATTATTATTATTATTATTATTATTATTATTATTATCATGAACATCAGATTAAAGCACCAATTCACCATTATGACGCACCAAGAATCCGTGACCATACCTCCCATAATATGCAGCCCAATGCAGGGCCGTCCATCCATATTTGTCTCGATAATCCAATGATAAGCTAGAACGCGAAAACAGGCGAACTGCCCACGTATATCCAAGGACAGCGCACAAATGAATAACACCTTGACCTTGTTCGTCACGATCAGTAATATTACACCCAGTCGCCACTTTTTCTAGCAACCATTCCTGTAGCTTATTCTGCAAAGTCAATTCAAACAGCCTTTCTTTTGCCCGAGGAAAAGACATTTTCGCTTCTTCGATCATTTTCAACAAATCCCCCCACTCATGAGAAATGCCGGAAGTGTTCTTAGCAAAAACTTTGGCTTCCTTTAAAGCAGTCTGGGATGGTTTAGACGAGTAAATACTCAACAAGTCCTTGGATGATGAAAACAAAAGACGAGAAAGTCTCATCTGGAGCTGAAATTCCTCCCAATTGTCGTTTTCACCTGAAACGAATCCTTTGGGTTGTATAGGAGCACGGAATTCAAAATTGAGGACTTGGCTGACGGGTGTATGACCATCGAAAGTCATGAACAGATTCACCAATCCAGGAGCTTGAGATGAAATTAAACATCGGAATACTCCTGCTTGTACAACTTCGACTGGAATGACCAAATCTCCACAAGCAAGATGCAGCTTGGAATCTGCAAGGTGTTGGTGCCCGTCACTGAAAAAACCCACTACAAAGATCTGCATATCAATCATTGAGTCAAAACACTATTTCTTGCAGAAAAACTAGTTCAGAAGGTCAGCAATAACGGGGTAAATTTGAACACGAAAACAGTATTTTTATCTTTCACGGCAAATTGATGAATCTTATATTTTTGCATCCAATTTGCAGATTTTTGTGCAGCTTCTCTACTCTATTTTTTGTATATATAATTTGAACATTTTACTCAATTCTTACATGATTGATGATATCTAGAGACAATAATTATCCCATTTTCTCTGGCATACCATTCAATCCATGAATTTCTTGCTTCATTCTCAAAGACTCGAATAGTACTTAGAGTAGGAAACAAATGGTACTCGAATAATTATCCCACTTTACTATTGCATTATTGGAAGTATACCTTTGTCTCCTCAGTCGAAAGGGCCCATGACGGGGAGATATCAGTTACGTTGAATATATGCCCCAATGGAGAGTGGTGGTGATTATCCTTCATGTCATACGAGAAGGATTGATGTGGATTTAAAAGTGAGGATTCCAAGGATTGATTGTCAACTGATTCCGGAGATCCCGCAATTACATGTGTTGTTCCAAAACTATCAGGTGATAGTGAACTGTCTGCACCCACGGAAAGCATGCCATTACCAGCTCCACCTAACGCCAGCAGTCCGGAAATTCTAGTATCCGAACTAAAAGTCGTCTCATTGCCCAGTGTCTGGTAGGACGAATTGTTGGGGATTTTGTAATTGACTGAGTAAGCAACCTGTCCAGAGTAACTGTTGTCCGAGCTTTCTGGTGATAATTTATTAGTTGATCTTGCATCATTCTGCAATCAAAATGCTTACTAGTAACTCTTCATAAATAAAACCGAGAATAAGTGGTCCGTTCTGCAAAATTTAACAAACACCATTGATCTACTTACACTAATTTTATATTTGTTCATGTGATGTTGATTTGGCAACTCAAAGCCTGCACTATTACCTGCTAGAAAGATAAATAAATAAATAAAACTGAACGCACCAAAGTTAGCTTGAACAATTTCTCAAGAAAATAAGCATGTAAGGATCATACCTTCTTGTGGTGAATTGTGCTTGTTGGGATCAATTGGCACCACAAGCTCATCCCAGTCGAGTGTATTGATCTCATGAAGTCTCTGTTCATGAGTTTTAATCACCACACTGTCATTACGCTCTGAAATATCAAGAGATAAATTGAACATTAGCGTCACCTCAAATCATGTAGATTCAAGTGCATATTTGACAAGTAATATGGAACTTATGACTATCTGTATACAATAAGGAAATTCAGGGGCATTGCTAGACAATAGTTTCAATCTTTAGTCGAGGCTAGCCGGAGCCTCAGTTCCTCTAAGAAAGAATACATCTCTTTCGAAGAGGAATGAACAGCTTAAAGTGCATAATTTGAGCAAATTTGAAATTACCTAAGATTGGCATGCTGCCATCATAATACAACGAGTCTATTGCAGGCTCGGACCCTTCGGGCAAAGTCCAAGTAGCAATCGGCGACTTTACCGTTGGTGCTGGGGAGTTCTGCAGCTACATGAAAAGACAAAAAACACTAAATTGCATTCAATGCAAATAAATGTTTGATTGAGAGACACAAACCTCTTGAGTCTCACGATAATGCACAAGAACAATATGTTCCAGAGACCTGCAACAGATGCAGGAGTTACGGAAAATTTACTTTTAAGCGGAGTACTAATTTACACATCAAAGAAACTGTCTAAACTCCAGTGGAGTTCAATGGTTACATACTTGTCGAGAAGCCAATAACATCTGCGAACAAAAGTAGTATTGTCTTCTCCGTGAGCATAGTATACATGGATTCTTTCTTCGTTGCCAACCTTCATGACAACCAATACAATGCTGGCATGTCAGTAGATGACCAAATAAAGCAGAAATTCCAAGTATCAAGTAGTTCCTCTTCGTGCAGAATAGAGAAGCGAAAAATCTTTAATTTATCTTAATACATATAACCCAAAAAACTGTTTTTAAAAAACGAGGCAATCAAGAATAGACGCACTAGAGCTCATTAGAGTTCAATATTCATTTTCCCCTACAATAAACAACATTTAACTGTCTCCGATATTAAAACAAAAGAAGACCATACTTTTAAGTGTTCATGAGCTTCTTTAACAGTTTTTCCATCCTTCTTCTTTTTCCAGTTATGGCCATCTTTCCGAAAATTCCGGAGCATCTTACGATCAAACAACACAATTGTGCCACCTATCTCACCACAACTTCATCAAGTCAGTCAACCTGATACAAATCTCTTCCATGTCCCACTCCATCCCACACAACCATGTCCATTGTTGATGTGTAGAGGAATGATTCAAGCAATTACAAATGTGAAATAAACACATTAACATAAGAAAGTGTAGTATTACTTTTTGGCAAATTCAAGGGTTTGACGAGAACAGGAAAATACTTGTGGTTGCTGAGAATCGCATGAATCTCATTTGGTCGGAGCCATCTTGATGTAGCCTCCTCCGAGATATTCGCGAAATCCAAATCTGTCCAATGTTACAGTTAGCCAAAGTATTCAACATAAGTAAGACTAAGTCAGCTTCAAGTCAATCTAATTAGAATCTAGAAAAGAACCTCCTGAACTGCTGAACACCAACAAAAGAACTAATCACATAAACTAGCAAGAATAAGATGACATCTTAATTAGAATCCAGAAAAGAACTACACAATCAACAGCTCTCATTAGAAAATTAGTATCTTTCCTCTGGAAAGTAGGTCGAGGCCCTAACTTCTTATTGGTCAAAATCAGACCAAAAATAGCCTAAATACCAAAGCAGCAATAAGATAAGCCCCCCCTAAATCTCAAGATTGAAGGACAATAAATCACTGAAAACCCTAAACCCAAATGTTGACCGGCAGAAATCAATATCCCCCCAAAAAATACCAAAAATTGATCAACTATCAGCACATGGAATTTATACAAACACAACGCGGGCATGCAGAGATGAGCTAAATCTGCACCTTCCATGGTGCGGAAGCCATGAATCTCCGACCCAACGAGTCGACTCTGCCCACTGTGACCCTCCATCTGTAGTCAGCAGATCACTCCACGCCACCAAAAAACTGTAAAATTCTCGAGTTATTAGATGATTTATCGGGAAAGTATCGAAAATCGGCAAAAAGGCGATCTTTTCTTCATTTTATGCTGAAGAATTCATGCTGGGAGCAGGGGCAGATTGAAAAGATTGAGAGCAGAAAAAAGGGTGTCTGAAAATAATGGATTGAATTTATGAGTGTGACGAACCGATTGTTGACGTACAACAAATCTTGTCAATAAATAATGGAGTTCTTTTTTCCTGGCGTTTATATATTGCATTTAATGCTTATTATATCGAGATAATGTTATTTAATTTGCAAAATATAACGACCTAAATGACTAAATATTGTTGGTAGCATTCTAAGGGCATCTCCAATGCACGGATGTCCATTCGGACGGACATCCACTAGGACTTCCCAAAAACACTTTCTGCCACGTCACTAGGACTTCACATCCCCACTGACACGTCACTAGGACTTCCCCTGCACAATCTGTCCTTCCCACTAGGATTTTCCGCAATAAAAAAATCACAAATTCACAAATAAAACAATTTACGTTTACGGAAATAAAATTTCAACACGAATACGAACGGAAAAAATTAACAACTTCATTAAAAAAACATACATGATGCGAATGAAATGAAGTTCAACGAGCCGTATATATAGACTTTTTTTATAAAAAAAATTATAACTCGGACGTCCGCGGTGGACGCCCGACCCACGCCACAATGGCGGACGTCCACCCGCCCGTCGCGCGGATATCCGAGGACATCCGACGTCCATACGGGACGTCCGTATCCGACTGTATGTGTTACAATGGCGAACGTCCCGGTCGCCCGTCGCGGAAGTCCGACCGAACATCCGCCATTGAAGATGCTCTAAATTGATTACATCAGTAATTCCTATGTGGAAAATGTGAATAAATATTATAAACTCAATTATAACTGTAAGCACACATTGGTTTAGACTTTGTTTGAATCTTCGTGAACGTGCTTGATTAAGAGCGTCCACGACAGGCCCGGCGCGCCGGTCTATTGCTGGACAAGGGGCGCCTCGGCGGGGGAGGGAGCGGTGGCTTCCGCGGTTCCGCCGCCTCTGCCGCGGCGATCTTCTTCGGTTTTTTTAATTATTAATTTTCTTAATTTATTTTGTGATGATGGGGTGGAAGAGATTTTTGTGGATGTAGACAAATTATTTGATTTCAGCGTAGCTGTTCCGGACTACTGTGGACACTCTAATAACCTCGACTGCTCGATAATAACAAGGGCGGGTGTAATATATTATTTTGATAGTAAGTATGCATTCTATATACTGTCTGTAAATTCCTATTCATACATTTTTTGTGATGATAGAGGTGTTTGCCCAATTAATAAAAAAGTGGTTTAATATGGATGTGTATCCGCTAATGCTTACAGCCTATTGGCCACTTTTATTGATTTGAAATATTTTAAAGATTTTGTACTCTATTGACTATTCATGTCTTTCACCTTGATCGGATATGTAGCGTGAATTAATTTTCATATTAAGGTCATTCTATTTATTTATAGTGTTATTTTTATTGAAATTGTCTGAAATTATTTAGAATCTTACTAAGCTGGCGCATATTAAAGTCAAATGTTAAATATTGGAGGATTATGGGGAACTTAAATTCGATAAATTTAGGAATAAAAAATACTCCGGAGTAGCTAAAAATGATAGTACAAAGAAGAACTAAGAAAATATTAAAATGAGGAATATAAAATAAATGATTTTAAGTTAAATTAATATATTATATTATTACGAAAAAATGTACCAAATATATTATTAATAATATTTTATATTGTAAGTATATTATATTTAATCTGTATAACTTATTATACAGTACAAAATAAATATAATTTGTTACCAACATTTTTTCGTCCGGTCACATGCGTCTACAACGTGTATAATAACATCGTTTTCCGACGAATCAATTCACTATCAAAATTTACCGGACCTAAAATATTATTGACGTGTTAAAGTTGAATTCCTTGTTTGTTCTCACGTTTTATTATATGCATATACACTATTAGCTATGACAAGACTATTAATCCAATTTACCTAATTATATAAAAAAAAAACAAATATGCCACTCTGTTTTATAGAAATAATTTACATTATTAGATACGACCAGACTATTAATCCACATTTACATAATTGTATAAAACAAAAATATGTCACTATGTTTAAAGAAATAATATACACTCGTATGTATATAGTTACAATTCGAATTAATTGAAAGAATGAAAACGTATTATAATTAAGTTGTGATATGTCATCATATCAATAGTCACAGGTCTTCTTCTTTGTAACACAATTTTGTATAATAAGTTAAAAGGGCTAGAATGGCAGCTGCTTTATTGGAAAGGAATGAATTTTTAGCTAATATCATCCGACATAATAAATATCAAGATTCTACAAAAAAGAACAAAAAGGAAAAAAAAAACATTTTATTATCAAATACTCATAATTATCTTGCCCATTATAAAATTTTCAGGGCATGTGAGTTTGTGTCGGAGGGGAAAAGGTGAAATAAAATACTGTACATATCTTACACTGAAATTATTAGAGCATTCACTATAGACGGTCTTCCCCAATAGTCCCGCCCCTTTTTTTTCTACAGCCCCAATTTTTTGTCCATAGCCTCGAGATGTTATAACCAATTTTCATTTTAATTTTTTCATTTCTTTTTTAAATCAACTGAATTGAAATAATTATAAAACGAGGTAATTGTGACCGAATACTCGTTGTATTGATAAAGGTAAAATTATACAAAGGTTGGGGGTGGGAGAAGACCTCCACTGCTGAGATGGTGGAGGAGTTGGACTCGATGCCCACGGCGGGGGAGATTGATTCCAACTCCATGGCTGGGACGGAGAGCCGCCATATCCCGACGGCTGAAAAGGATAGTCGCCTGTTAAGAGCGAAACTCCTAACGTCGATTAACACACGAGCAAGAAACACGACCGGGAATTTTTCGGCGCCCAGGAGGTCTGGGTCGGCGGCGATTTCCGGTGAGAGAGGCTGTACGCGAGCGAGAGTCTCGTCGTCAGCAGTAGGGTTGCGTTTCTTGTTGTTCAAGCTTTGGGCCAGAATATTTGATGTATTGATGTTCCAAAATAACGAAAGAATGGCCCTGTTTATACTAAGACCCTAGGGTTGATTCGACTTAACCTATACGTTCGGGAAAGAATCAACCAAGAAAACCCGGACGGGGCTTATAGAACGCCCGATGCAATTACAATAAAATAATTAATAATCCATAACTAACTAATTATAAAAAGAAAAGAAACGAAAATAAAGAAAGGAAAAACAGAGCAGCTCCTCTTTAATTACGTCGCTACTTGGCGACGTAATTTGCCAGCTTCTGCGGTGGCTTGATTCGGTCCCTCGGCCTCAACAATCTTGCCTCCGTATGCCTCTCGTTCTTTTTCTGTTGCCTCTGCTTCCCTGCTTTCTTGGCTGTCGCCGGCACTTCCTCATCTGCGGATGGTTCCTCGTCGTGCATTCTCGAGTTGTTCTTATCATCGCCATATCCCGACGGCTGAGAAGGATAGCAGCCATATCCCGACGGCTGGGAAGGATTGCCGCCATATACCGATTCGTGCGAGTAGGGGGGATCCGTCGTCTCCACTGTGCATTTTTAGAGAGTGAAAGTGTAGATAGTGAATGAAGGGAAAGTGTGTGAAAATGTGGTAAATGGATGGTGGAGGAGTAGTATTTATAGGGGTTGTTTTCGAAAAAAAAAATTAAAACAACAAGGGAGCGGACGCCTATCACCCCGTCGCCCCACTATAGATCGCCCAGCTATCGCCCCGTCCTCGCCCCCTAGTCGCCGAAGCCTCTTCCGCTCCGTCCTCGCCCCCATTTTTTCATCCCCCATTTTCCCTAGAGTGGATGCTCTTATGCAACTATTATGTCCAATCAATGGGTTGGTGAAATTCTTCCTCACTTTAATAATAATGTGAACCCCTAAAGCCAAATTAGACACGTCGAAAGTTATGCTCAGTTGTACATAAAATAATAATGACCGATGTCTATTGTTAACTAAGATGAAATGACTATCGACTATTGAAATTAAATATATACTCCTTTATAAAAATATTTGGCCGGTTCATTGCACCTGAACTAAAATTTAAATTCAAATTTTCATACTATCTTGGTCATCACTCTTTGGCATGGAGGACCAAATTATTAATGGGTAATCCTTAATCTGGTATGTAACAGTAGTAATTAAAATTTATACTATCAATATCCGCATTTATTTGATTAGATCATTAGTTTCATGTATCCCTAAAAAAATAATATCGAAGAGAAATGTCAGTATCTAACTGTACTAACAAAAAAAATTGCAATACATTAGACTCAAAATTTTGGGTTTGAAATTCAATTTCATACTCTTTGATAATTTTTTGGGAACATGTGGTCCTAAAGTTTAGAGTACATTTCAAAAATGTTTTTTTATTATAAAAAAGTTTCGAACTTTTAGTGAAGTCTAGTTCAAGTAGCTAAAGCTGAGCCAACCATGAGACTCTTTTTAGAAAGATATTTTGAGTTTAATCCTGTCCGCATAAGTGTATTTTTCCACCTGTTGTAGTGATGGTGTTCAAGCTTTCATGAAGTGTAGTGATATCGCTTGAATCAACGCACCATACTCTTCTACAATTTTTTCTCCAAGCATCTTATCAACTAAATTGTGTGAATTATATGTGCTGCCTAAATTTATTCCACTTCATTTTAGTGTAATGTTGGTAAAAATAATTTAACATCATTTATTATAAAGTCGTGTAATCTTTGAAAAAATTAAACAAAATTCATGTATAATTTCTAAGACCATCCACAATAGGCGCCCAGCGACCGCCCAGCCGAGCGCCGGCGCTGGGCGGTTCGCTGAGCGGTCTATTGCAGCCGCCCAGCGGCTGAGTGGAGAGAGAAACCGCGCAGCGCTGGGCGGTGGCGTGGCACTCGGCGGTCGGCTGGGCGGTCCGTTCGGCGCTATTGCAGCTCCCGGATCGCCCAGCGCACCGCCCAGCGCGAAATTTAAATTTTTTTTTTCCGAAACACTATATATACGCGCTTTGCTCGGCATTTTCATTCGCACCACTTGTTTTAACGAGTACTCTCTCTATCTTAATTTCTATTCAAGATCAACAACGCAAAATGAGTAACGCTGGTGGTAGTAGTGGTGGTAACGGAGGGGATGCTGAGGAGTACGAACGTCGTATGGCCGAGGCGTTGGACGCCTATACGACCAACGCGATAAACCAATGGATGGAAAGTGCCTTGCAGCCGGCGATACCTCGACCTCCCCACGTGGTCCACCGCCGCAGTGTGATTGATCGGGATCACGTAGCTGCACATCAGCGCCTATACGAAGACTACTTCGCACAGGAGCCTCGGTTCACCGCCAACCTTTTCAGGCGTCGTTTTAGGATGACCAGGGACCTGTTTATGCGTATTGTCAACGCTTTGGAGTCTCGATATCTGTATTTCCGCTTCAGACACGATGCGTCTGGCAGACCCGGCCACACACCTATTCAAAAGTGCACTGCGGCAATCCGGCAGTTGGCCTACGGAGGCGCGGCAGACATGTGGGACGAGTATCTCCACATCGGTGAGACGACTGCCCTGCAATGTCTGAAGAATTTCTGTCTGGGAGTGATAGAAGTATTCGGTGATCAGTATCTGCGAAAGCCTACCCCCGAAGACTGCCAAGATCTGTTGCGGATGCACGGGAGTCAGCATGGGTTCCAGGGTATGTTAGGCAACATTGATTGTATGCATTGGGAGTGGAAGAACTGTCCCACAGCCTGGAAGGGGTTCTACACGTCCGGCTACAAGGGAAAGAATCCCACGATGATCCTGGAGGCCGTAGCTGATTACCGGCTTTGGATTTGGCACGCGTATTTTGGGATAGCTGGTTCGAACAACGACCTCAACGTCCTCAACTCGTCGCCACTTTTCAACGAGCAGTGTCAGGGCGTCGGTCCGGCCATCAGTTTTGTCGCCAACGGCAGCCAACATGATATGGGCTACTACTTGGCGGATGGGATATACCCTAGGTGGCCCGTCTTTGTGAAGACGATCCGATGCCCAGGAGATGAGAAGAAGGCCTACTTTGCGGCACGGCAGGAGTCGGCGCGCAAGGACGTGGAGCGCGCATTTGGTGTGCTCCAGTCTCGATGGGGGGCAATTAAGGGTCCAACGCGTATGTGGGATGTCCAATGCATTGCTGACATCATGTACGCATGTATTATCATGCACAACATGATTGTCGAAGATGAAGGTGGCGAACTGACCAATTGGGTCAACGACGAAAATGAAGCCAGTCCAAGCCACGGCGTGGCCGCCCCCAACGTACGGAGTGGGGTACCTAACGATGAAGCCGGCCTCTTACAAGCACATGCCGACATGCGCCAAACGGCGGCTCATATTCGACTCCAAAAGGATTTAATTGAAGAGTTGTGGGCGCGGAGGATTGACCGCCGTTAGTTTTTTTTAATTATGTAATTTTTTTTAATTAATGTACTTTTTAAATTTTATTAATATTAGTGAATTTTCTCGTTTTTGTGTCGTAAATTAAATTTCGCATATTGTGTGATTGTTAATTATTTCATTTTGTATATATTTGTTAATAGTGATGTGAATATTATGTGGCTGGGCTATGGCTAGGCTATTGCTGGGCTATTTGCTTGTTTTGATGATGTGACAGGAGGATTTTTAGTGCTGCTGATGTGGCAGTGGCTGGGCTATTGCTGGGCTATTCCTATTGTGGATGGTCTAAAAGAGGCTCCAAATTTGGACATGGGATACATTTTTTACCAATATTTTGACCTAGTAGGGAAGTCAATGAATTGCAGATCTCGACTATGTGAAGTTAGTTATAACACAAAATGTTTCAAGATTAATAAACTCGTTGGATACAATCGTGATGTCGATCATCTGAAAAGCCTATTTAGTAAAAAATGGAAAATGTGAACCATTTCATAAAATATGGTTTGAACACAGCATTTGATAAATCAAAACTAGTCAAAAAATGTAATGTCGCCATCCATTTTTGTACTTGTGTCTGCTATCACGTCTCAAAAGGCCAATTGCAATTTTCTTCCCTTTATTCTGTGAAATTTCTATGGATTGATTCCCAGAATTTATTCTGTGCTACTTCTCCCTATATACTACTCCTAGTAACTTCATAAATAAGTAACAAAGAAGTTTTTTTTTTTGATATACTTCAATATGTGATGAAGGTTAGAAGTGAAAATAGGCAATCTGTACTTTCAAGGGATTTTTTTTATTATTTTTATGTGTTCAATTGTTAAAACTTAATTTCATCATAGCTAACACTTTTATACATTTCCAAATAGTGACTTAGTTGTTGAGAATTTGTCAAGCCATTCGAAAGCCTCTAGAGTTGGAGTTTCAAACATGGGCCTTAAATCAGGGAATTTGGGCCCAAATTATGAAACTAGCATATCTTGGGCTTATTGCTTGTTGGGCCCCAACTTAAATATTACTCCTATTTGTGTTTTCCTACAATATTTGAATTAAATTTTGTTTTTTATTCTTTTGTTTTGCTCTTTCCACCTAACAACACATCAATTTTTCAAATTTCGTGCCCCAAAAGAAATAGTACAACTATCTTGGGACGAAGAGAATATTAAATATGGCTTCACGTTTATTCTTTGTTCTTTTTCCATTGCTAGCAACGATTAGCGTACTATATTAGCCTTCCAACGTTGATGGCGATCTTCGTGACTCAAGTTCCGTTTCCATGATTTGCCATTGCACGAGAATTCGAAATCTCGATGCCTGAACCACAACGAATGACAAAAATGCTACTTTTTTTGTTCGCCATTATTGTTACTAGTTGATCTAGTTCGAGTTTTAAAAAATATAGAAAAAAATAGTAAAATTTGAAGCCTATTTTTTTTATTTACTCCATATTAGTTTTATGTACTAGTAGAAGAAGTTCAAAATATGTCAAGATTGAGATCCATTCACCTCCTAATTTCATGTTTTAGGAAAGTGGTTTCGAACCTTTTTGGCTTCTCACAATAATACTAGTACTAAAAATCTCACATGAAGCGAAATCGAGAGTAAAATATTAGACACATAATGACGTAAAGCAATCTAACGCCAATTTTTGTGCTTAAAATGGAAGATGAGATACTCTCCAATCGGTTTGGTGTTATCGTTTTCTTCAATTCCAGTCAACATTTCTCCAATATATAAAGATTGACACGCACTATCACACCGTCGGAAACGCGCAGATGGGAGTTGCAGAGAGAGACATCGATGATCTCCCCAAGAACACTGCTAACTACGCGCCGCTCACGCCGCTCACCTTTCTGGAGCGGGCCGCCCTCGTCCACCCGACCCGGAAATCCATCATCCACGGCTCCCTCACCTACACGTGGCAGCAGACTTACCGTCGATGCCGCCAGCTCGCCTCCGCCCTCGCAACCCGCGGCGTCACCTTTGGCAGCACTGTTAGTCACTCCCACTCTCATCTTTTTTTCTTGAATTCTTGCTCTTCTTTTTGAATTATTGTTTTTGTTTCTAGATCTAGGTGAAGATATTAGTTAAGTTGGATTTGTTTTATGCAAGTTTGTTTGGAAAAATCCGAACTTGAATTGATGATCAAGAATGGATTTTTATGTTATTGGGTTTCAAGATTTTAATCAGTTTTAGATAAGGGCTTGCTTCTGTTGTCCTTGAACTTTTAGTTTTTGGTTTTCGTTTGTTGAGAGCTAGCTGAAGAATTTAGTCGAACTAGCTTAATTAGATTGGTGAAATTGGATTTTGGGTGCAAGTTTACTTGGAAAAATCCGAACTTGATTAGACCCTTTACAATTAAATTGCTGCGTGCTGTGTAAAATGAAGAACACCAATTGTATTTAAGTTATTGGGTTTCAAGATTTTGATCCATCTTTTATTATTGATAAGGGTAGGAGTGAGGTTGGGTGGGAGTGAGCTAAGGAATCTTGTGGTAACAAATACTACTACCTAATTGATTGAGGATAAACATAGGTTTTTTATGGCTGTGATATTGAGGTGGAATATTAGGCTGAGAAAAGCTGGTGCTGGTGTAGAATCACTTGTGATTGTTGGGCTCGATTGTAGATATGTGAAACTTGTGATGGTTTGTGTGCTTAAATACATCTTTCTTGCACAAGTGAAATGAGATGGTTGTTTGTGTGACTGCATAAATTGTGTCTGCAGTTAGTTGAGGATCGTAGTTCACGTATATGGATTCAACAAAGTTGAGCCAATTATGAATAGAGTACCCAAAATCATTTTCAAGAGGTAGTCTGTTCCCAGCAATGACAATATCAGAACTATTTCATTTTAGACTTTTAGTAGCTAAACCAATAAATTCTCACTACTGTTTCCGACTTTCTGCTAATATTTTGAATTAGAGCTAAAAACTATAACAACATGCTTACTAGTCAACTCTTATTAGTTCAGCACACTTGGATTTCTTAAATCCGTGTTGTGGCTTGATCGCGACCTCATGCTTAACATTTAAATACTCTGGCCAACTTGAAATGGACATGATGTGATATAATAAAGTAAAATCGAGCTTCAGAGTCACAGCATCAGATACTAGTCTCGGTTCTGCTTTGTCAAAAAATTAGTCATATGTTAAGTTATTTTATTCACTGACCGTATTCGTTGTAAGCCAATTATAGTACTAGTTGAGCGGTGGTTGAGGATTCACATCACCGGGACTGCCATGAAAAGCTAGTGTTTACTTTGTAAGTTGATGTGAGTCCACAAAAACACTGAAGCTGGGAGATCATAGGTTCAGATTTCTCGACTTCTTATAATATCTTCTGAGCTGTATAGATATTAGTCGTGATCGTGCAGTCTTTGATAAGTGTACTGAATGAAAATGAAACCTCTAAACTATCTTCTTGAAGTTTAAATAAATTGCTACTATAATCTCAACATATTCTGGAGAAGCTGAATTATAACACGTAATTAGAGTATCAACTCTTATCTTTATTTCACTGCATATGAAATACGTACAATTATAGGATTGGATTTCTATGTTGGTCGCTTCTGAAACGTGATTAAACTCATCAATTTCTCCTCTCAGAGTGGATTTGATGCATACATTTCTGGCTTCTGTATTGACAGGTGGCAGTTATTGCGCCAAACATTCCAGCCATGTACGAAGCCCATTTCGGGGTTCCTATGTCCGGTGCTGTACTGAACGCCGTCAATGTTCGTCTAAATGCGCAGACCATAGCTTTTCTTCTTGGACATTCACAGTCTGCAGTCATTATGGTTGATCAAGAGTTCTTCACTTTAGCCGAGGAATCTCTGAAAATTATAGCAGATACGCAGAAAGAAAAGTTCAAGGCTCCGATTCTGATCGTGATCGCGGATGAGAACTGCGACCCTAAGTCACTGCATTATGCACTAGGAAGAGGAGCCATCGAGTACGAGAAGTTTATGGCAACTGGCGACGCAAACTTTGAGTGGAGGCCACCACAAGACGAGTGGCAGAGCATCACCTTGGGCTATACCTCAGGCACGACGGCTAGTCCTAAGGGAGTCGTGCTGCACCACCGTGGGGCATATCTCATGGCTCTGAGCAACCCCGTTGTGTGGGGAATGCAAGAAGGCGCTGTTTATCTTTGGACTCTACCGATGTTCCATTGCAACGGTTGGTGCTTCACTTGGAGTCTCGCAGCACTTTGTGGAACGAGCATATGCCTTAGACAGGTAAATCTCGTATTGTTTTTTTTTTCAATTATGTACGTTTCTTTGGTATATCTAATAGATCAAATATCCGGATTCGAGCTTATATCAAACGACATATTTGCAATTTTGCTAGTGTTTTATAGTGTAATTTTGTCGATCTAATTCACGAGACTGTTGTCTTACACAAGACTCCCCGATTCGGGAATGAATATTAATTTTTTTATCATTAGGTCACAGCAAAAGGTGTCTACTCGGCTATAGCAAATCTGGGTGTGACTCATTTTTGTGCTGCACCTGTGGTTCTCAACACCATCGTGAACGCCCCGAAAAGCGAGACAATCCTCCCCCTCCCTCGCACGGTCCATGTGATGACGGCCGGTGCTGCTCCACCTCCTTCAGTTCTCTTTGCAATGTCGCAACAAGGCTTCCGAGTCACTCACACTTACGGGCTCTCTGAAACTTATGGTCCCTCGACTATATGTGCGTGGAAGCCCGAGTGGGACTCGCTACCACCTGAAGATCAAGCCCGTCTAAACGCGAGGCAAGGGGTCCGATACGTTGCCCTAGAGGGTTTGGACGTCGTCCACACCGAAAACATGACAGCTGTTCCTGCCGATGGCAAGACGATCGGAGAGATTGTCTTCAGGGGCAATGTTGTGATGAAGGGATATCTAAAGAACCCGAAAGCGAACGCGGAGGCTTTTGCCAATGGATGGTTTCACTCCGGCGACCTAGCCGTGAAGCACCCCGACGGATACATCGAGATCAGGGACCGATCGAAGGACATCATCATATCCGGAGGCGAGAACATCAGCAGCGTCGAGATCGAGAACATTCTCTACCAGCACCCCGCCATATTCGAGGTCTCGGTCGTGGCCCGGCCGGACGTGCGGTGGGGCGAGTCACCCTGCGCATTCGTGACGCCCAAGCCGGACGTCGACGTGGCCAACCTGGCGGACGATATAATGAAGTTCAGCCGCGCGAAGATGCCGGCGTACTGGGTCCCCAAGTCCATCGTGTTCGGGCCGTTACCGAAGACGGCCACCGGCAAAATACAGAAGCACCTGTTGAGGAGCAAGGCGAAGGAGATGGGGCCGGTGAGGAAGAGCAGGATGTAACCGCTCGGTTGGGGCCTGAGACGGCCCCCACCGCGGGAAAATTACCGGTTTAAAACTTCGTCATTAATGATGCTATCAAATCTGTGTAACATATTTTGTGTTTATCTTCATATGTTTGGGATCATTTTGGAGAACGTAACATTCTATGATTTGGGTAATGGATAATGTTGATAGTCAGTTGGAATAACTGTTTTATTGCAGAACATTCACGATGCTAATGATGGAGATGTGTGTGTCCCCCCTACAAACAATTAATGGGGATGGCAAGTTGCAAATTCTTTTAAGAGAGATAACAAGTTGCAAAGAAGCATGGGTTGGCAAAATGTTATCCGTTTTGTTTGATATATCATCAGCGCACGTTTTCATCTCTATCATTTGGAAAAACAGTTGATGCATATTAGTGGATTGAATTACCGAACTAAATTGTAGTATGAAATAAAATATAAACTAGTATATAGGAAGTTATGGAAACATGATAGTCAATAGGAGATATTTGCAGCCAGATTAGATATATAAATGGATAAATTGATGATAAAAAAATTAGGTTAAATTATGTTACGTAATGTTAAAAATTGGCAGAAAAAACACGAGATCATTGTTCGCAATTGTCCCACAAGGTCTAATGTGAATGAAACTACTGTTGACGTGGCCGGTGAAAAATCATATGTAACAAAACGCTTGACCACTTAAATGCAAAATGACATCGTTTTGTCAAATAAAATTTTTCTTTGATTTTATTTCTTGCCCAAATCATGCATCTCCTAGGGGACTGCATCAATCTGACACTTAACATCATCTCCAACGATTCACAGGATCATATCTGATAACCTTTTATCGGAGGAATCTAGAGGGAGATCAATCGACAATCTCTGACATCCTTTTGTTTTCTAGACAATCCCTAGTTCGTCACCCAATCTCGTCTCTTTTGCTAATTTATTGTACGACGTTGTTGTTGTTCCCTAGCAATTGCACAATGGCTCCACGCCATTAATTGATTTTTGACGCAATTCTTACCGCGATGCTTGTGCTAGGTTAACGTCACGTCTAATCGCACCACACACCTCCGAATTCACACCGTCAATCCTCTTCCTCACTATCGTCGTGTTCGCATGCACTAGGGTTGTAAATCTTAGTCCCGACTCATCAATTGCGCAATGGTATGATGTTGTTGGATTTGAGTGTAGAAGCAACAACATGTGTTGTAGTGTTGTGAGCGTGGCCGGTATGGTGTCGTCAATGGTGGGTCGGATTTCCCCAAATAATCTTTCATTTTCCGTCGTTTTTATAATTGTTTTCTCCTCAAATCTAAATCAAAACGACTCCGTCTAGTCTACCGCATCATCCATTTGAGACACACTTGTATCGCATTCGCATGAACAATATATAAAATGAAAGTGATCAGAATAACTCATCGTTAAAATATAGTGTACAATGGGAAAAATCGGAATTCGACTAAATATGGTGATTTTTTTTTCAATTTGTCTACTATAAAAAGATAGTATTTCATAGTAGGATATTAATGTGTCTACCCAATGAAACATATCCACATGTTCCAACTATCAATGCTATTAAGTAGTTTCGGAAACTATGATCGCTTCGGCAGTTGGCTGAGACCCCCTTTGTCTTGTCTTATACGAGTATTATTATTCAACAATTAAATTCATAACCTCGAAAAAGAAAAAAAGTATAATTAACTTTATAGGTAGACAAAATGATTATATGATATCATATTATATTCACGTAAAATCAAAGTACTATGAAGATAAACTCAACCGAAATGCCTTAACATCAAATCAAAACAATAAAGTTAATTACGTATCTAGTATATGATTTTTATGCTAATAGATATATTATTTTAAGGTTATATATTAGGGGTAATCGTTTCTATCTTAACAACCTTCACAATAAAGGTGTAGGGTCTCCCTACACCAGAATTATCCAGTTTTAGGATATTGCAAAAAAATAATTGGCCAAGCTAAACTAAGGAATAAAATAATAAAATAAATTGAAGGAAAATGATAAATATTTCAATATCAAGCGTCATTGTCGTATGTTTATGTCCATGCACATCGCATCTAGTCAGCAATCATCGCCCATTCCAATCAACATTATTATCTTTATTTTTGGCTGGAATTTAATCATTAAAAATTGATTTTATTTTGTTCGGCTCATATACAATTACTAGGATATATGAGGATACCATAAAAATCAGTAAAAAAAATGAGTAGAAGATGTAAATTTTTTAGGTATTGGAGTTAAATACCAATTGGGGTCATTTTTTATTTTGCAAATCAATTTCCGAAATTGGTACAAAAATACACAAACGTAATCTAAGCCAAATTAAGTTGGTTGATTTAACATCTATAGCCCTTTTGTCTAAATTTAGTGATGTCCTCACAAAATGATTCACACTAGTATATATATGTAATTTTGATTATCTTGCCGAAAAAAGTTTTTACATTCTTTTTACTTGATAAATAATGTATTTTTTGTGCATAATTCACTGAATTAAAGTCTACACGTGAATATCATTTACACATTTAAGTAATCTCCACTTAAAACTTACAAAGAAACAGTAACTTCATAAATGCGTGCAAAATAAAGCTTTGAGCAAACAAACCTAGTCACCTAACCCACTTACACATTTATTCACATATTAAGTCAGACAATAGTTGAATGTAAGTGAATATAAGTTTACTAAAATGGATGATTGATTTATTTCAATAAGCAGCTATGGCTAAAGATGGTGAGAAGTCGTTCTTAAAATTAAAAGATTGGTACAAAAAGACAAGAATCGTAAAATAATTAGCTTTTTTTAATCTAAAATACTTAATTATTTATATTTGTAAAATTTGGTTTTCACTAGTGACAAACAGTTCTTAGTGTTGATAACCTCAAATTGGAGCCTAACAAGTAACAATATATTATATACGATGGTTATAAATCAACAAAAGTATCTAATTTTTTCTCAGGGTAGGATGAAAAATCATAAAGCCTCACCCCAATCAGCAAAATTGTTTTTTTGGTAGTTTTTTTATAGAATAATAATTATACTCTTTTAAAATACAAAAAGGCGATTACTTCTACTAATTTTGCCCCTCGAAAATTCTATCCTGGATCTGCCATGATTCCCCATCCAACTAACATATGAATTTTGTCCAATTGAATAAATAAAACTATATACAGAGTACTTAATTTTGAGACAAATCTTGGTCTTCTCCTTCTGAAAAATTATTTCGATCCGAACCAATTCAATTTTGATAAATTTCAGAATAAGTTAATCTTGGACTTTTGAGATAATTTTACACGAGTTTTAATGTTAATTTTGGTGCTAAAAGTCTTCGAATATTTTTACCTAGTAAGTTGTAACAATAGGACAAAATTCATGTTTTCACCTCTTTCAAATTTCTGCTGTCAATATATCACGAGCTGCATACATAGATCACTTTCTTGTGACAGAATTTTACTATGCAACTTTGTTTGTTTGTGTTTCCACAATTTAATTATGCGTCGTTTGTTCCTCAAATTTATGCAATAAATAAGGTAAAAACAATTCGCTTTAATAGTAAACCAGCTTTCCTGCTGTAAGATTCTCTTCTTGGTTCCTACTCAAATGAATCTAATACTCCAATAAAATAAAATATTGATATAATAATATATGAAAATACATCTCATGCACCAATGAAATGAAATATGGATATAATAATATGAAAATACGCATTTAGCGAGCTCCTACCAATTAAAATTTAATATTTTTTTTTGAATTTTAGAGGAATTAGGCTAACATATAAGTACACAAATAAAACTAATGGTAATTAGCTTTAGTTAACAACTTTTGGATATTATGTATTTTTATATAGATAAGTGGACAAAAATTGTGTTACGGTAATTTCAGACATTTAGCACTATACCATTAGATCAACTCATACACACGTATACACTTATATTACGTCAAAGATTATGTACTCTCTTTTCTATAAATAGACGCGCTAAAGTCTAAGTATAGGATTAATACCGTCATTATATACTTGTATTAATACAAAGAACCAGCTTGATTAAGGGTGGTTTGAATTGACTGAAACCATTTATTAAAAGCTTGCAAATTTCTACATTTGCATATAGCTAGGTACTCCTTAATTAAAAGCTCGGAAATTTCAATATTTGTATACATAGGTGTCTAAGAGACTAAGATGTGTGACATTAATGTGTGCGAACCAATAATAACACATTATTGGTTTATTAACCTGCAAAAGCTATCTTAGGCAATTGACTGGATTTATATAGATGGAGACCGTTGCCAAAATAATTCACATTTTAGTTTATACTCCTTAACAATTTCTAAAATATGGGAATCAAAATAAATTTATAAAAAGTGCGAGAAGGATAATATTTATTTGTATAATTAATAACTCGCAAATAATGAGAATATACATAGTTTATAGGAGTAGTATATAATATAGTACTTATAACAAAACATTCATAAAGAAAATCTTATTTCAGAAATTAATAACTTCCCAATCATCTTATACAATCTTTAGAATCTTGTCCTCATTTTGTTCTTTTTGCTGATTTGCTGGGTATTTTCAAAGATTGGTCTAATATGCAATAATCATTTAATCTGTCATGACAAAGCCGTAATTTCCCCACTTACAACTAAAATAAATGCTACACTCGATTAATTATAAATATAATGTAGTATGTTATATGCCTGCATGTATAAATCAAACAAATGCGTGTTCTACTTTCTCACTCACCCCATCAACATTATCTTTCTCCCTCTCCTCCCTCTCTCTATTTTTCACGCACAACACACATTACATGAAACGACGTGGAGTTGCAATCATGAACATATGAAGAAAAAATTAATCTCACACTATATATATACATTCATCCCTCAAACACACTACACATACAAAAAAAAAATTGTCCCAAAAAGACACACAAACAATGGCCAAAAACACCCCTATCATCCTCATCCTCTCCCTATGCACCCTCCTCCGTTTATCGGAGTCACGGCCGCCCTTCGCCTGCGACCCGAACAACGGTGCCACCAAGAACTTGCCCTTTTGTCGAACTTCGTTGCATATAAGAGATAGGGTTGCGGATTTGATTGGAAGGCTCACTTTGCAAGAGAAAATTAGGTCCCTAGTGAACAATGCTGCCCCCGTGGAGCGCCTCGGGATATCTGGCTATGAGTGGTGGTCGGAGGCGCTCCACGGGGTGTCCAACACTGGCCCCGGGGTCAAGTTTGGTGGCGAATTTCCCGGGGCCACCAGTTTCCCGCAGGTCATCACCACTGCGGCCTCCTACAACGCCTCGTTGTGGGAGGCCATTGGTCAGGTCAGATTATGACTTCGGTCTCGTATTTTATTTCATTAGTAATTACAAGCATGTGAAGCTTGAAAAATAGATAGAGTAAAGTATTTAATAATGTGTCATTTTATCTAGGAATCATTAGTCTTTACATGGGACAAACCATATTTTTTTGCTTTAATAAAGCATATACTGGTATTAAGGTAATGCCACTTTATTACGTGTCTGATTTATTTATCATTAAATTTTATCATCCAAGTGCTACCATTGAGCTATAAAAAAGTAATTTAGTAGTTTTTTATTTAATTTATTTTCGGGATGAATGAATTGATTAATGTTGATAATGATGCAAGATGTGAAATGGGGTGTCACAAATTTCCTTTTCAAAATGGTGACAGAATCAGTTGCAAGTGACTAATCAAATAGTAAATAAAGTGGTTAGAAGAAAAAACAAGTGTCCAAAAACAAATGAGGCTGAGCATACATTTCATGAATTGATACACATATTTTCATATGTTTTTGATTAATTTGTTTACGAATGAAATATTTCATGGAGAATGATGCAAGATTGACAAAGGGGTGACAAAAATTTATTTTTCAAAATGGTGACATAATCAACATATTGCATGTGACTAATGAAATACTACTATTAAAGTGGAAAGATGAGTTAAAACAAGTGTCCAAACATAAATTTGGCATAGAATGCGTTACATGAATTGATACATATATATAATATGTGTGTGTGTAAGAAAAAGGACCAATACTGGTATTGGGGGGGCATATGGGTGAGGTCATTTTACTATAATTTCATATGAATACAAATAGTTTGCAAGTTGCATTGCCCATGCCTAATCAGCTTTTCTGCATGCCATAAATTTATACTACTCCATTATATAATTAGTTCAAAAAGCAACCCTACAAAATAGAGGGTGGGTGGGTGGGTGGGATGGTGGGTGGATGAGTCATGGGTTGTGTTGGTATTTTGCTCATTGAGTTTTTATTAGTACTAGTATTTTTTAGATTTTAGTTCGAGTCATAATGCTAATTTGATAGATAACCTAATATCATGGCTCAAAGAGAGTAATTTTATAGTTTTCTATTTTATTTAGAAAGACATGTAATTATCTTGACAATTAGTTTATGGGTATAAACATGACATTTTGCACCCTACCCCACCCCATCTACCATTTATTTTTGTCACATGTACATCTTTTAACATGTATAGTAGTAACATAATATCAAAGCATCCTCGTACATGAGCTAAGAAAATTTTAAAATTTATTTAAACTTTAAAATTTAAATTTCTAATTTCAATGAATAATATTCCATATGAATATAGGTGGTCTCGGATGAAGCACGAGCAATGTACAATGGGGGCCGGGCGGGCCTGACCTATTGGAGCCCGAACGTGAACATATTTAGGGACCCTCGATGGGGCCGAGGCCAAGAGACGCCGGGTGAGGACCCGGCGCTGGCGGCTAAATACGCCGCCAGCTACGTGAAGGGGCTGCAGGGCAACTCCGCCGGAAACCGGCTAAAGGTGGCCGCGTGTTGCAAGCATTACACAGCGTATGACCTTGATTTTTGGAATGGCATTGATCGATTTCATTTTAATGCTAAGGTAAGTTCAAACCATATAAATTATAACTTTTTTTTGGCATATATTTTATTTAATGAATGTTGAAATATCTCAAATGATTTTTGTTGAGTTTTTTATTTGGTTGGTGTCTAAAAATTGAAAAAGCATCTTTATCAAATTTTATTGCATAAGTCGAGTTTTCAATGACCAATTTCGGTAATTCCTAGAAAGTGATTGCTCTATCATATCTAACACCAATAATTTGTTTTCATTATTAATTCACCATGATCATTACCTACACGGCTTATCCTCAATTTCTAAATTATGAATCATCTTATCCTATTAGCACATCTATTTTGGTTCCCAACAAATATGCACCATAAATAAAAAAAATGAAGTCTCTTAACATTATTAATCCGTGGAAATCAACACATCATATTTCAGTGACCCATATCACACTTTTAGAATAACATAGTAATAAAATACGAGACTAAAATACGACCGGAATCACAAATTTTGAAAAAAATAAAATAATCGCATAAATTCATATGCAGGTGAGCAAGCAAGATTTGGAGGAAACATACAATGTGCCGTTCAAGGCGTGTGTATCGGAAGGACAAGTGGCGAGTGTGATGTGCTCGTACAATCAAGTCAATGGTAAACCAACTTGCGCTGACCCTTCTCTCCTTCGCGACACTATTCGCGGGCAATGGCGTCTTAACGGGTTAGTTTAATCAAGTTAATTCATCCAATTTCGGGCTAATTTTAGATCACTATAACTGAATAATTTATATATTTAATTATATTTGTACATTTTTATGGCTGAATTATTTTTTTACAACAAGTTGATCATTTGTAATATTTAGCATAGCTGTCTTAATTATTTACAAGTCAAGAAGCCATACGTGACTGCTTTTATAGCCATTAATTGAGATCAACAACTCCATACATGATAAGATAGACTTTCTTGACAAAAGTGAACTTAATAAATTATCTAACCTTGTCAAGTAAATAAATTTATTACTAGACTTAATTATTTTCTGAAACACAGGTACATTGTTTCCGACTGTGACTCAGTTGATGTTCTCTACAATAGTCAACATTACACATCCACCCCTGAAGATGCAGCTGCCGATACAATTAAAGCAGGTTTTATACACATAACTATCAGGGGTATTTTTGTTAAATCACACATGCTTAATTAGGGCCCAATGCTTTAATTTTTCGCATTCAGGCTTGGATTTGGACTGCGGCCCTTTCCTTGCGATCCATACAGAGGGAGCAATACGGGCCAACAAATTAAGCGAGGTCGATGTAAATCGGGCCCTGGGGAATTTACTCACGGTCCAAATGCGTTTAGGTATGTTTGACGGCCCGAGACAACCATACGGTAATTTGGGCCCGAGGGACGTATGCACCCCAGCCCATCAACAATTGGCTCTTGAAGCGGCCCGACAAGGAATTGTTTTGCTACAAAATAGTAACCGGGCCTTGCCATTTTCGGGCCATAAATATCGGACCGTCGCCGTGATCGGGCCCAACTCCGACGTCACGGATACTATGATAGGCAACTATGCTGGTATGCCTTTATTCTTTTGTTTTATAAGTCTAGTAATATTGATGTATTTTTGTACTTAATTATCATAATGGTATTTTTTTTAATTGTTTTTAGGAATTCCATGTGCCTATACTACTGCATTACAAGGTATATCAAGATACACTAAGACCATTCATGAAAATGGATGTGCTTCAGTGAGCTGCCCCGATAATCGTGCGTTTGGGCGGGCTGAGGCCATTGCTCGACAGGCTGATGCAACAGTGTTGGTTGTGGGCCTTAGCCAAGCGATCGAGCGTGAATTCCTTGATCGGAATGGGCTTCTTTTGCCGGGTCACCAACAAGAGCTTGTGTCAAGGGTGGCTAGGGCCTCCAAAGGCCCAGTTATATTGGTCCTAATGTCTGGTGGCCCAATTGATGTCACATTTGCTAAAAATAACCCGAAAATTGTCGGTATTATATGGGCCGGGTACCCGGGACAAGCCGGGGGTACTGCGATTGCTGATGTTATATTTGGGATGACCAATCCAGGTATATATATATTTATCAAGCTCAAATATTACTTTATATATTTATACCAAAATATATGTGTGATTTATTTTTTGGATATCTATAATTTTAGGAGGGAAGTTGCCTATGACATGGTACCCTCAAGCTTATTTAGCAAAGGTGCCTATGACGGATATGTCGATGCGCGCAGACCCGGGAAGAGGGTACCCGGGCCGGACCTACCGGTTTTACAAAGGTCCAACTGTTTATCCATTTGGGTTTGGGCTAAGTTACACAAATTTTAGACAAACATTAGCCCATGGCCAAACAAAAGTGTTAGTCCCTAATACAAGCTCAAACACGGTCAAGAACAACACTATGATCATGAGTAACGGAATTAGAGTTTCAAGCACAAATTGTGATGCTCTAAGCTTAGGGTTTCATGTCAACGTCGAGAATGTCGGTGATATGGACGGGACACACACTGTGATGCTTTTTGCGTCCTCCCCATCCGCGGGAGGGTTTGGGGAGGAGAAACGCTTGGTGGTATTCGAGAAGGTTCATGTGGTGGCCGGAGCTAAGGAAAGCATAAGGATTAATCTTGATCCGTGTAGTCATTTGAGCGTTGTGGATCGATTTGGCATCCGAAGGATTCCAATGGGAGAACATAGACTTCACTTTGGTGAAGATCTTAAACATACCATTCTACTCCACAATGAAGTGGAGGAAATCAAGTATTGATCAATTAAAGTCCAAAGGTTTGGATTGTCAACCATTACATTTCAATACTACAATAGTTTGCAAGTGTAAAAAAATGTATTGGGTAATTATTTCCAACGAAATTAATAATATTTTGTTTGGTTATATATTTTTCTTTTTGCACCGAATTATATGTATAGATATGGATTCTAAAATCACTAAAGACCCATTTTGGTCCTTAACATATTGCTATTTTTTTTTATTTTGGTGCAAAACATTATCTTTTGAATTAATCGGTCCCTCACAAATAAAAAAGGGTCACATTTGGTCCATTTAGACGGTTCCGTCAAATTTGACGGAAATCCCCCCTTCCAACATCTCCACCGCCAAGCTCCGCCATACCATCACCTTCGGTCCTCCTCCTCCTCCCTCTTTCTATCTCTGTCATGTCCTTCTATCGCTCTTTTCTTCTCAATTAGAAGTTCCAAATTGAAACACGGCCTTCTCGGTGTCATCCCCCTCTGCCTCAGAATCGATTTCGCGCACCCTCATTTCTCCTCGGACATGCCGGCTTCCGACTCCCGGTGTTCTGCCGCTGCTGCTCACCGTCAAGTGGTCGTCTCGTCTCCTCCCCCTCGCCCTCGCCGTCGCCCAGGCACCCTCCGCTACGGCTACCTCCCCCGCCGCAGTTCCACCTCCTCCTCTCAAATCGTGGCTGCGGCAACACCGGAAGGCGGCGTCGTCGCTAATTTTTGCCGGAGATGAAATCTAATTAATTAAAGTGAAATTAAATAGGCAAACTCATCTTCTTGCTTGTCCTTTCTGGGAAGCGATTCGTAAATCTGCTGTCGTTGTTCCACGCGCGAGATCTCCTGCTCCACCACCAAAAATCGTTCTAGCACCACCACCACCACTCCCACGCCAACCCGGACGACGACAACAACAACGAGAACAAGAACAACATCTCCCAAAGCCTAAAGTGCGGCGCGACCGTGACCAGAGCTACAATGGCGGCGGGAGAGAAGGGCGGCGAGGTGTCGCGGCGGCCACAGGGGCGGCCAACGGGGTCGAAGAACAAGCCGAACCGCCCATCATTATCACCCGGGACAGGGCCAACGCGCTGCGGTCCCAGGGCCAGGTCGGCGGCGGCACAGACATCACCATGGCCGCCTCCTTCTGCAACGCCGCCTACGAGCGCCTCTCCCTCGAGGAAGAATAGGCGTCGCGCCCAGGTGATGAGCGATCCCAAAGCAGCGGAAAATTAAATTTTCCGATGAGAATTCAGTCGATCGATTGGATCCCGAGCGACGCCGTGAAGCCACCGGTGTTTAAGTCTCAGCTTAAACGGTTGTTTGACCGTTCGTACACCAACGTCCTCCGTATTTCGTCCGAGCTCGGTCTGTTTGGATAAAATGGTTCAGACATGGAGGATAACAACAAGCGTTCTCCACCTTCGTGAAATGCGCCTGCAACCGCTGCAGTTGCTTCAATGACAATAGCAGTGATAGCTCCAACGGCGAGCTGGAGCAAGAATACTCTATGCGTACAGATTCTCCCATATCAATTTCAGCTAATTCAATTCCTCCTTCAACGCCATTTTAATGGTTTAGATTAGAATATTTGATATATTTTTTAAAATAATGATTTTGACTAAACCAACGTTGACCGTCATTTTTTAACGGTGCCGTCCAAAACGGACTAAATGTGGCCCGTTTCCAATTGTGCAGGACGAAATAATTCAAAATATAATGTTTAGGACCAAAATCGTAAAATCGTCATATGTTTAGGACCACTTTGGATCTTTACCCTTCTAAAATCGGTCTTTTATCTATATACTACTCCATTATATATACGTTTCTTCTAATGGATGGTGTTATATTTTTACCTTATTTACTGCTACAATAAATGCATAAATAAATGAAGAAGAGGTTAATATCATGTTTTAACGCTATTTGCAATTGTCCACGATAGGTAAAAACCGATATTATACCATATATTTAACAGCATTAATTATCTATATTGTCATATTATAGAGTCATTATCAGTCGAGAAACGGTCATATTTGACTAATTATAATAGAACTAAAGGAACAAATTTGTTATTTGGAAAGCGGGACCCGCACACAATAAATACTTTGTGTGGGCATTTTTGGGAGGATTTAGTCTTGATTGTTTATGTTTGAATTATTTCTTATATATATATTTAGATTCAATATGCATTTCCGAACTTCAAATTTTTCAATGTAAAAATGTGCTTTATGTAGGGTGTTTATATTATAGTTTATTTGTATTCTAAATTATTGGCGATTTAGCAAAAATATCCTGATTCTTGATGATTACAACTAACAAATACACAAAATTAAGTGAAGATACGATCTAATGAGATTATTTTCATATTTTGAGTTCAAATCTCACCATAGACCATAATGTCAAAAGTTTATTTTGTTAACTACTACTATATAAAACTCTATAAGATTAAGTTTTAAAACCAAAAAACTAAATGTCAAGATGTACCCCATGACTTCACGTTAATTCCTTGTAATGTAGCTCATACAAATTTAGGAAATATGATTAATTGCATCTATAGATATAATCTCGGATGAATAAATTTTATCTGAAAATGCTGAAACGAGTATTCCTACTACTATGCATAAAAGGAATTACAATAGTTTTTATTGGAAGATTTAAAAAATCTTGCTAAAAAGGGGTTATAAGTTTCTTTAACCGGAAAAATACGAGTAGATCTAAACAAAATAATAGTACAATATAACAGTTTGTTTAGATGAGGTGTGGGTTGGAAGAAGATTAGGTTGTCCAAAAATTGTAGGGTTCGTGTTAGGCTAAGGCTTCAATTGATGTTGATATCCTAACTATATATAATCCAATATAAATATCAATGGATGGATGTATACTTTGCTATGAATATTTACCAAATAAATCACGAAGATAGTCAAATTCTTCCTTTCCACACTTTCCAAATTTTAAAAATGAAATGACGAAAGATGAAATTTTCTCAACGATCTCATCTTTTCCTTTTTTGGCAAATTACAGGGTAATGTGGCAGCTAGTTTAAAACATGTGGACAAGACGTCATTTCGAGCTTAATTAGATGATGTCATTTTGCCCAACATCGTTTTAAACACTTGTTTAAATTGGCTGCTATATCCGCTCGTAATTCATCAGAAAATGAAAGAATGAATGTGAAAGTGTGATTTAATAGAATATGACCATTTTGCAGATTTTGAAAAATGTGATGTATTAGAATTTGACAATTGCTCGTGATAAATTTGACAATTTACATGTTATAATCCTAATTAATTATATATATCCGTCTTTAAATGATGGATTTTTTTGCAACTTGGTGCATGCAAAAATGATTACTCCATTTTTTAAATGACAAAATACATACGGAGTATTTATATGTAGAGAGTATTTAGACGTTTAGATATGTGGATATGCCGCACATTATACGCATACATTTGTTCGTGTTTAACAAATTAATTAAACAACCATTTTATTCGAAAAAAAATTAATTACAATACTATTCATGTCTAATATTGTCTTACCCTTTTAACTCAAGTCTTAACAAATCCGCCTACACACTTGTATATATGTGTGTTTGTTTTATTTGTTTCGTCTCCCTCTTCTCACTTTGCTTGCTTCTCTACTTTCCTCCACATCAAGGTAATGTCGATTCTCTTCTTCTTTCTCATTTTTATTTTTAAATCTATAATTTTTGACTGTATGGTTGGATTTTTCCTTTTGTTATTGAGATTCTTTTTACTAATTTCAACTATTGAAAATAGGCCTTATATTTTGTTCCCAATGCCTATTTATCAAAGCTCCTCTGTTTCTATATTAATATTTCATCTCTCTCTCTCTCTCTCACTCACACAGAGAAATAACCAGGCAGTCTGATGGAGGATTACAACAGAAGTGAAGATTACAATGCTTCTTCCCAACACCATGAGGTAATTTTTTTTTTACAAAATTCTCCATTTTAAAGGTACTTTTTAATTATCATGTTTCATCTCATTGGCGTGTTACGATTCTTACTATGATTATGTCACATCTAAAATAATTGTTTTTCAATTGGGCGATTATAATAAAGCTTCAAACACAAAATACAATAGGTAATTAAATTGCCAATTAATCGGTATTTATTTGTGGAAAATTGTGGTAGGATTACTCCTAGCTGATTTATTATTGAGATATAATTTAGTTTTATAGAATAGGATTAATTAATGTAATATGCATACTTGCTAAATAGCCTATATTTACATGCATCACGTGAAAAAATCACCTAAACTCTTCACATTTGTGTGTAAATGCAAAACATTAATATATTAATACATGTAATTGTGTTATGTAAAAGTTGAATGTATATTACAAATTACAACATCAATAGTGATATAGAATATTATCATTAGCACATTTTCTAAGGAATATTTGAACCTTTTCGAATAGTGAAAAATAATCGAATAAAGATATTGTTTTTTCCTTGTTTTTTTCTTTTTTTGAGGGCTTCACGTGCAATATGGTCTACCTCTAGCAACATATAGTGGTCCATAAATTCGATAGTTCAATTCTTGAGTTATTTGATTGTTACAAGATAGCATTTTTTGGCCACTCACTCTTTAGGATTTAATTTATTTAAATACACTCGATTATGTATTTAAATTATTGTCGGCATAGATTAGTTGCATTTGATTTATTTTGATGGTGGTTAGCCTGTCAACTAATTAATGTAGGCACTCCAAAAATCCAATTAAAAAAAGTAAACTACTCTAGATTTTATCCATGGTCTATGACTCTATAAGTCACCGTGATATTAATTTTTATTAATGGAATTTTCGCACTTGGTATTCCTAATAAAATACTACAAATTGTGTGTACTTCTCGTATTTAAAAAGACTAAGAAATTAAGAAAGTCAATTTAGGTAATAATATACTTGAATTTAGAAATAAAATATTCGTAGCATAATTTTCCTTTTTCCAAAATTGAAGTCAAATTGAGTTAGGCAGGAACGGTGAAGCTCAAACACACCTAACCCTAAAATAAATTTTTAATCCAATTTAGGATGTTAGGTGATGGGGTGCGTACCAAACAAGCCCAACAGCAATGACGGCCCATCAACCCAAAGCCCAAGGAAGAGTATGAGTTCGGCATTACCAAGGAGTTCGGCCTCAGCCTACAGCTCGGTAAAAGCCAACCAATCAAGCTCTGCTCTCAGGTCGGCATCAAGCTAGAGTTCGGCCTCAGCCTACTGCTCGGTGAAAGCCAACCAATCAAGCTCTGCTCTCAGGTCGGCATCAAGCTCTACTCTCAGATCGGCAACCAAAGCAGTTCGGTCTCAGCATTCGACCGAACAAGGAGTTATTGGACCCATACTGGATTTCCACAACTTCCAACACACCCACTACCACGTGGTGTCAACTCAGGCCACGATCGTAGGCCATGACCTACACTACATCCACGATCTTAGGCCATGACCTACACGACATCCACGACTTAGTGGTGATGCAAGCCACGATCTTAGTTCAATGTATAAATAGAACTTAGATCAGATAGAAAAAGGTTAAGCTCTCTAGAGATAAAATCATATAGCAAGTCTGTGTTGTAAGCTGTAATCCCAGATCAAGCAATACAATCTTGCCCTCCCTTCTTCCCGTGGACGTAGATTTACTTCAGTAAATCGAACCACGTAAATTCTTTGTGTCATAGTCTTTATTCTCTACCAGCATTTACTCACATCAAAAATTCGCGGATCCATCATTAGGCTATTTATTTTGTCAATATTTAGGCTGTTAGGTTTGCTTCCATGAATTTTACGTGTTAGCCGATAAAATTGGTAGTTTGGTCACGTGAAATAATTTTTTATTTGAATTTTTCTTTTATGTCAGTCAGCAACGGTTGATAAGAAATATGGTGGACTTGTTCCCAAAAAGAAGACTCTAATATCTAAGGTAAGTACTTCTATTTTTAAATAATAACGATATTAGTAAATTATGATTGTCATTAGTACTCGAAATACACAGAGCTATTTGTATTATTTTTGTATCATTTATACCCTTCCTAATTAAGTGACTGCTATTTATTTTGTAAATATTATACTATGATTATTTTTTAAATTGTTATTCTATTTATTTATTCTATGTTATATTTGAGTGTATAATTGTTTTTTTTTCAAAAGAAAATATTTTATACCTCTTACTACGTTCTTTTTTAGGCTTTTTAATTAAAAGGGTTTTGACTCTTACAATTAAAATAAAATAATTAATAATTTCCTCCTAAATACAGGACCATGAGCGGGCTTTTTTTGACTCGGCAGATTGGGCTCTATGCAAGGTAATTTGTTTCAATTAATTGGAATAATTTAGGGAAAGAAAACAAAATCTAATTAAAAAGGAGTTAGACAGTTAGTAATTAATTTGTTACACATATGATATATCCATATCCTGTTATTTTATTATATTTATTTTTTTTGGATACAATTGCCAGCAAGGTGCAGGAATTGATCAAAAATCAACAATTGCTATCGAGACCTTGCGACCAAAATTAAAGGTATGATTAAGCATTTTAGTATCTTAAGAAGGAAAAAAAATGAAAATGTCACAACATTTGAACTCATCTTTCAATAATGTCATATTTTTTTAACTTTCTACCAAATTGGTACATATATTTGTATTTTTCCATTATAGTCACGATGTCAAATTTTGATGTGGCAGGATTTAGTACGAAGTTTATACTTTCAAGTGATTTAAATTAGAAATATTAAAAGTTACATATTTAACCTGCTAAGTGCTAATTTATGTAAAATATTTTTTTTTTGCAGAAAACTCATCATCAGCAATTGCCTCCTCGAAGACCTGCTTGTACATCTTAATTAATTGCCAGTCATTCTGTATTTAATTTCTACACAATATATACACTACGATATATGCTTTGGAAAAATATTATTCAGTCGCGATTTGCACAGATTGTGGGCCTATTTTGTTATTCAATAGTACTATGTTCTATTTCACATAATTTAAAAATGAGAATTGATCGATGAAGTCCATTAGAAAAGAATGTCGCCAAGAATCAACCGATGACATTATATTATATTAATACTAATTAGGAGAATAAAATTTTTCGTACTGATGTTACCAGAACTTTTACATTACTTCTATTGGCATCACCTTACCAAACTTCAGTATACTGCATTATTAAAATCTGAAATTTCACAGAAATTATAGTACTACCATAATTATTTGTAACAAAAATTTAGCAGGCCAAAACATTACTTATTTGAAAACAGGTTGCCATAATGTAAAACGGTTGAATATGGACCTGAAATTAAGTAAATTAGTCCATAACTCGTTTGTTATAGGTTTATGTTTTCTATCTTAACTATGATTTGCTCTTTATAATATATTTTCTAGAGATGTATTTCCTAGCCTGGCTATAATCAGGAGTTTATCTATTGCTTATATATATAGTGTTATTCTCCAATCTCCCATGGTAAATTACATAAAAAATACAATTTTTTTTTATTTGCTATTGTCTCCACTCGTCGTATTGAACTGAGTAAACAATTCATGTGTTCATCTCATTTATATTCGTGATTATTTGTGTTTATTTCTTAGAACTCGTATCAAGATCCTGAAGTTCAGGAACTCAAGATGTGGACTGACAAGTAGATTGTTATGGAGAAGTTCGACATATTTGATTTCGACTTTTGGAAGATGCGGATTGAGGATCACATGTATGGTAAAGATCTATATTAGCCCCTAAAATCCAAACCTGAAAAGATGGAACAAGTAGAGTGAGAGATGCTGGTGTCACGACCGCCCGTACTAGGGGTGTTACAAACGAGGCGATCGTGACCTAGGGTCAAACATTTTAGTATAGCATTTAAGGATAACAGTTCATAAGAAATGCTCAATTAGCTTAAAAGAATAGTATTTTAGTTCAGAAATATATATAGCAGCGGAAATAAGGTTTCAAAGAGAGTCAAGGATGACGCCTATGTATGAAGACACAACGCATCCAAATTCCCCATGCCGACTCAACATCCACCGCAACATCCCGCTCAACCTGCACATAGGGAAAACACATGCAGGGCTGAGTACTTGTTGTACTCAATGGGCTCATGCCGAAAACATTTTCATAAAAACAGTTATGTCATCCATACCAGTGATCTCGAGTTTTATGTGTAGTTAAGAAATATCACGAGAACACAAAAACATTTCAAAGTCTGGCCAGACAATCAATCTCCCCACTTTCTCATCAATCATTCAATCACATTCTCTTTCCATAGTGCGACGAAAGTGTGGCCACACTATTCGCCCACGAGACCGGCCGACTAGCAAGGACGGCTCACGATCCCACTTGTGTACACAGCCTGATAGGGTTTGCGGCCCTACTCAGACCCGAATTCGTTTCATTCATTCATTACAGCCATATAGCCTAACGGAGCAAGCTCAGACGAACTAGGCATCAGGCAACAATCTCATAAACAAAACATCATGGCATGACATAACACTTTAAACCACCCTTATTTCTCCATAATCATACTTTTGAAAGCGTAAAAGAGTTTAGTAAAAGAAAGCCCACCTCGTTTGCTTAAACCATTCAATATCCATTTAAGGCAACCCTCGTTCCTCGAGCTCACGTATACTCAATCACCCTTGCCAACGACAAAACAGATCAGCCTTTCGTAAATTTATATTATCATGCATGTCCTATCGTTCCTTTTATCATTCTCTTACCCATATATAAATCATGTATATCACTTATAACATAACAATATAGTCATCTTGTAAAGATAAATATTTGGCAGAACTGCGCAACCATTTTGTAAAAATCACTATAAAATCACCCGACTTCCGTTGGGGCTAAAACTTTACCAAAATGCAGTAGACTCATCAAATAACTTCCAGTTTAAATTTAATATCAAAATACCCCCTTTTGGTCGGTCAATTCGGAAACGTAACCTACTGGTCGAGAAAATATTTTCTGACAGAATTGCACAGTCAACTTAAAAAATTCACCAAAAATTCATCCTTCCTCATATGACGCTAAAATTTGGTCACAACACATTAGACACATTCAAGTTCACCCAGTTAAAATTTCACACCGAAATCATATCATTTGGTCAGTCAAAACATTTATGCAACTCTCTGATCGGAACATAAAATTCTAGCAGCACTGCGCAGTTCATTTGAAAAATTCACCGTAAATTCATACGATGTCCAATAAGGCTGAAATTTTCACAAGACTCAGAAGACACTTCAAATTTTCATCTAGTTCAAGAATCACATCAAACGGAGGTCATTTAGTCGGTCAAACAGATTTCGAAACATTCTGGCCGAGAACACACGTTACTGGCAGAATTGCGCAGTCGACTTCAAACATTTTTCAAAAATTCATTTTTCGACAAAAATGGCTGAAATTTATATGAGACACAGAAATCACCTTAAAGTTTACTCAGTAAAAAATTTTCGTATCAAAATTCAACCGTTTGGTCAGTCAAATACACGTCGGAATCCACTGTCCGAACACCACAAATTTCATACTCAAAATTTCGAAATTAGGGTTTCTTCCACAATCATCCAAACAAAATTTTCTCATGCTTATAACACACAATCATGCTTGATAAGACTCTCTTAACATGTTTGCACATAAACTTAGATCATTTACCAAGGATTCAAATCAAACTTCACACAACTTAATCAAAAATCGCATAACTATCAAAGTTCTCAAGCAAACTCACTTTCCCACCGATTAACTTTGCGATCTATGATTCCTACACCCTCTATATGCATGTAGGATTCAAGAATAAAGTTTCAATGAAGGAGATGAGAAGAAAATCTTAGTTATACCTTCTTGAATCAAGAAAAACGAATGGTAGAAACAAACGTTGACACGATTCGTCCCTCTCCCTTCACCGCTGCCGCCGCTGCCACGAATCCGCCGTCGCGGATCCGCCGCCATCGGCTCCTCCTCTCTCTTCTCTCTCTCGGATTCTCGATTGCGAAAGAAATGAAATGAAATGAAAGGAGGTTGTATTTATAGAAAATATTTTCATAAAAGACAAAAATTCACGTCTTTTCGTTTCGATGTGACGCGTAATTAATGCGGCATTGAAAAACGTGCCTGATGCGACGTGGTTCTTATCCACTTGGAAAACGTGCCTGATGTGACGCGATTCTTATCCAATTGGAAAGCGTGCCTGATGTGACGCGATTCTTATCCAACTTTTCGTCTCGATTTGTTGTCGAAAGTGTATTTGATACGTGGTTTATTCTTTCGTGTAGGTAACGATTTAACGGGTCGTTACATTCTACCCACCTTAACAGAAATTTCGTCCCGAAATTTGATCGTCTCACATAAACAACTCGGGGTACTTTTCTTTAATTCCATCTTCTAACTCCCACGTGGCTTCCTTGGAACCATGGTGTTTCCAACACTTTCACGAATGCTATCGACTTGTTTCGCAACTCTTGTATCTTCCGATCTAGGATTGTCTCTAGCCTTTCCTCGTAGCTCATGTCGAGTTTAGGATCATTTCCTCTTGACGAATCACATGCTTGGGGTCAAACACGTACTTGCGCAACTACGACACATGGAACACGTTGTGTACATTCCCAAAACTGGGAGGTAACGCCAAACGATACGCTACAGGGCCTACTTCATCGAATATCTCGTACGATCCTACAAAGCGCGGTTTCAACTTGCCCTTCATTCCAAACCTCACAACTTCTTTCGTCGGGGATACTTTCAAGAACACTTTGTCACCAACGTCGAATTTGATTTCCGTTCGACGCACGTCAGCATACAACTTCTGCCTATCTTGAGCTTCTTTGATCCTTGCGCGGATTTGATGCATAATTTCGGTCATTTCCTTTATAGCGTCGGGTCTTAACATCTTCCTCTCGCCAACTTCATCCCAAGATAGTGGGGATTGACACTTCCTGCCATATAAAGCTTCATACGGAGCCATATCGATCGTCGCTTGGTAGTTGTTGTTGTAGGCAAAATCAACCAACGGTAGAACAGTTTCCCAACTTTCCCCTCGATCTAAGACAACGGCTCGCAGCATATCCTCAAGCGTTTGAATCGTCCTCTCTAACTGTCCGTCCGATTGCGGGTGATAAGCAGTGCTGAATTTCAGTTGTATGCCCAATTCCTATTGCAAACTCATCCAAAACTTTGATGTGAACTTCGTATCACGGTCGGACACAATGGTCTTTGGCACCCCATGCAAACGCACAATCTCATTCACGTAGAGCTTTGCTAACTTGTCCGCGCCATAAGTAGTTCGAATTGGTAAAAAGTGCGCGCTTTTAGTTAGTCGATCGATGATCACCCAAATCGCAGTGTTGCCCTTTTGTGACGTTGGCAAACCCGTCACGAAGTCCATGGCTAGATGCTCCCACTTCCATTCGGGAATTTCAAGCGGTTGCAAATTCCCATATGGCCGTTGGTGTAAGACCTTCACTTGTTGACATGCTAGACATCATTCCACATACGATGCTACGTCCCCTTTCATTCCATTCCACCAAAAACGCTGTTTCAAATCTTGATACATCTCCGTGCTTCCGGGGTGAGCAGTGTAAGGTGTGTCATGTGCTTAACTCAAAATCTCATATTTCAGTGCCTCGTCGTTCGGCACACATAATCATCCATCGAACGTCAAAGCATTGTCCGCCTCTTCACGAAAATGGTCATGTTTCTCGGTTCTCACCTTCACGCGTGTCTCTTCCAATTTCTCATCACGTCGCTGAGCTTCTATGATTTTGGTTCTTAAGTCTGGCTCGATCACTAGCGTCGTTATTCTTCCTCCTACTGTCTCGGTCACTTTTATTATTTCCAATCTCATTCTGTCGAATTCGCAATCAACGCTTCCTCTTGCGTTAGGAAATAAGCTAATTGCAGTTGGTTCTTCCTACTCAAAACATCGGCTACTACGTTCGCCTTGCCCGGATGATAGTGAATACCACCGTCATAGTCTTTCACGACTTCTAACCAACGTCGTTGTCGCATGTTTAGCTCCTCCTGCTCAAAGTACTTGAGACTCTTATGATCCGTATAAATCTCACATCACACTCCAAAAAGATGGTGTCTCCAAATTTTCAGTGCGTGCACTACTGCTGCTAGTTCCAAATCATGGGTCGGAAAATTCAGCTCATTCGGTCTCAATCGTCGGGAAGCATATGCTATCGCCTTCCCATCTTGCATTAACACGCATCCAAGTCCTACTTTTGATGCATCAGTATAGCCGGCGAAGTCCTTGTTGGCTGCCGGCACCGTTGGAACAAGTACTGTGGTCAACTTTTATTTCAATCGTTGGAAACTCGCCTCGCATTCCGGCGTCCAAACCACTTTGATTCCTTTCTTCAACAATTGTGTCATTGGTCTCGCGATTTTAGAGAATCCCTCGATGAAGCGTCGGTAGTATCCCGCCAATCCCAAGAAACTGCGGATTTCACTCGGCGTTTTCGGCGATTTCTAATTTTGTACAGCCTCAACCTTTGCGGGGTCTACTTGAATCCCATTTGCCGTCACGATATGACCAAGAAAGTTCACTCGAGTTAACCAAAATTCACACTTACTAAACTTGGCATAAAGCTTCTCCCTTCATAACGTTTCCAACACAATTTGCAGATGCCCTCCATGTTCATCCTCGTTCTTCGAGTATACTAAAACATCGTCGATGAAGACTAACATGAATTTGTCGAGATACTCGTGGAAAACTTGGTTCATCATGTCCATGAAGACGGCCGGGGCGTTGGTCAGCCCAAATGGCATCACGACGAAATCAGAATGGCCATAACGAGTGCGAAAAGCAGTCCTAGGTACATCCTCTCGTAGGACCTTTAGTTGATGATATCCCGACCTCAAGTCCATTTTTGAAAATACTCTAGCTCCTCGAAGTTGGTCAAATAAGTCATCGATTCTTGGCAGTGGGTACTTATTCTTCAAGGTCAACTTGTTGAGCTCACGGTAGTCGATGCACATCCTCATCGTTCCATCCTTCTTCTTCACGAATAACACAGGCGCTCCTCACGGTGACACACTAGGTCAAATGAATCCCAAATCTAGTAATTCTTGCAACTGAATCTTCAACTCTGCCAACTCTTTAGGGGCCATTCGGTATGGCGCCTTCGATACTGGCGCAGATCCTGGTTCCAAATCAATAGTGAACTCTAATTGTCTGTCGGTTGGCGGTCCAGGCAAAGCTTCTGGAAAACACATCAAGAAAATCTCGTACTACTGACACTTCTTCCACTCTCAATTCCTTCCTTTCCTCTCCGTTCAAGTACACAAGATACGCCGGACGCCCTTTCCTTATCATCATGGTTGCTCGCAATGCGGAGATTATAGAGGTTTGTCGATTTAAAGAAATCCCATACAAAAAAGTCGGCTCGTTGCCAGGGGTTTGAAAAGAAATTTGCCTCTAGCTGGTGTATCACTTTTACGCATGTCTGAGTATAGAAACATATTCCCCCGTGTACATTCGAAAAGCTCAACCCCACCCTTTTCTCCAAGTCTAGTATCAAGAACTCGAAAATTGATCATGCAGTCTTACTTGGATATGAACTGAATTCAAAATTGTAGCAACACTGCTGAAGGTGTCTTAATCAGAAAGGTTGTAGAATTAATCAAGAAAACAAGAACAACACTTCTAGTTCGACTCTTTTAGATCTCATCACCAACTTGCATAAATTGGTTTGAAAAAGTAAGGCAGGGTCTAAGTTTCATTGATCTTGATCATGTTCATTCTGGAAATTAAGGTTTCAAATAAACTCATAAAGGTTGAGACTTTACTTCTGACGAGAGCTCGAAAGAATATGAGATAGGCCTTGAAAACAGGATGAAACTGAATCAGGTCTCAAATTCCATAGTAGGCTGCCAAATAAGATATTTCAATTGTCAAATCAAATTTGCAAAATTTTGGCATCAATGAATGATGGTTCCAACATGTCATGACATGAGATGATCAATCGTGGGAGGATTTAGAAGCATAGACAAATGTCATGAGGTAGCACTGATCATGGTTCGATGACATCATGTTACTGAATAATGATGTCACATCAATGGATTCACAGGGTTGCAACCAACGTGAAGTGAACTTTTTAGAAAGATCGGCTAGATCAACCACGTTAAGGAAAAAGAGACACAATAGCCTTAACTTGGTGTTGCAGAAAGAAAGTCATTGAGCATGAAACAATATGTGTAGTGAAACTGAGCTAAAAATTTCACTTCTGCAAGGAAGAACTTGCCGCATGCATAGTTACGAAATAAAAAGGTGTACAAAAGTTCCAAGAAGAATATTCCCTCATTTGAAGAAACATGTTTGGGAATGGGATCGTACTGAAGGTCATAACTACAAACAACTTTAGAAATGAAGTTCAAAGGCGGAAGTTCATAAAGTCAAAATATTGTCCTTACAAAAGATGAATCAAAGAAGACTACTAATCAAGATGTCCAAAAAAGACGAAGGCAACCACAAATTTTCAAGAACTGAAAGTGAGTCATGACATGACATAGGAAAAAGAAATAATGAGCATTACTTGCAAGGTTTGAGTCAAACAGAGTCTTAAATTGAACAGGGCTCCCCGTTAATCGAAAGAACGTAGAAAGAATTTCTTAGGATCCAAGTAAGTACTGCTGATTAAAATCATTCATTATAGCCACGAGGGTCACACTCTCTCGTTCATCTTTCTGAGGCCGAACATGGTAACATCGTTCTACAAAATTGCGGATTCCAAGTTGAGATTCATCGTGTCGTTACAACTAATAACAGTAGTCGAAAGCCATATCTTCATATATTCCTTGCACGTGATAATCGTCATTTTCTTAAAACGTTGTAGTTATACTCGCGCTCTCAACATGCTATAACGGTCGTTTTCGCCGCATCGCTACTTTTGACCGAAGATCGGATTTATCTATTAGATCGCAGGTATGATCTCTACATCCGTTGTAGGATCATTTCGCATCTCTTCTTGCTTCGAACATTTTCTCGTTTGGAACATCTCTTCAATTTGCACTTCTTCTTTTCTTAAACTCTTTATCATATGCTACGTCTTTTCGCATTCTCCTTGTTCTCGTCATTCAGAAAAAAAAATTCTGAATTTGTAATCATTCGATAAAGTTCGAGTTCACACCACATATTTCCATTTGTCCTATCACTCGGAAAAGTGATCTTGCATTTGTCAACAACTAACTTCGATATCATTCAAAACTTTTGAAATAAAATTTTCTTCAGACTCTTACACTTTCCTCAAAATTTTCACATCTCACTTTCAGCTTTAGAGTAAAAGTTTTGACTCAAAACTCAAAACATACTTGAACATCCACTTTCATCACTCGTATAAAACACTCCATAGAGTAACGCTTCATACTTCGCACCTCATAACATATATAACATCACACTTCGATGGCTCAATTTTCCAATTTTTTTTTTAATTTTTTTTTTAGTTTTTTTTTTCAAATTTTGTTTTTTCAAATTTTTTTTTTCAATTTTTTTTTTAACAACTTTCCACAACATAAACATTTTTTTCTCAATCAAACTCCACTAGACAACGAGTCATTAATATTACAAAACATCAACCACAAAATCCTTTTTCCATTTTTTTTTCTACATATCAAACCATGCAAATCTTTCAAAACTCATAACACATTTGTATTCCAAACAAAACACTCATGCACTTCACATATATGTTTGAAACAACATTCTTAGATTACTCATTTATTTTCTAAAAATTTTAACATTCTCAAAACAACTCATCAACTTTCGTCATTCATGTAAAACACTCCATCATCCTATGTTGACATGCTCACGTCGTAGTACTTTCACACATATAAAACATACTTAGTCTTGCTCATGCTCCATATAATCACATCATAACAATATCATGATCAACATACCACACGTGCTTAGATCATCTTGTCAATCATGCGCATACTTCACATAATCATACTATCACAACATCGTGTTCACATATATAACACGTGCTTAAATTTTCATGTCAATCGTACTCATATTCCACATAATCATATCATCAAAATTCATCTTCACGTATAACATTCATTCACATGCGTACACTTGCCAAAACATCCTCATCATATCATCATCAATTTCATACATCGATCTCACATTCTTTCAACAACTTAAAACATACCTCACTTTCTTTGGTTGAGCGTGATGCCTTGGATGTTGAGCCTTCGTGACACTTCCAGTTTAAGGTTTACCATTCTAGACTTAAGGTGAAAGAAGACTCTCGGACCAGAGCGAAAGAACAAAGCTCTGATACCACTCTGTCACGACCGCCCGTACTAGGGGTGTTACAAACGAGGCGATCGTGACCTAGGGTCAAACATTTAAGTATAGCATTTAAGGATAACAGTTCATAAGAAATGCTCAATTAGCTTAAAAGAATAGTATTTTAGTTCAGAAATATATATAGCAGCGGAAATAAGGTTTCAAAGAGAGTCAAGGATGACGCCTATGTATGAAGACACAACACATCCAAATTCCCCATGCCGACTCAACATCCACCGCAACATCCCGCTCAACCTGCACATAGGGAAAACACATGCAGGGCTGAGTACTTGTTGTACTCAATGGGCTCATGCCGAAAACATTTTCATAAAAACAGTTATGTCATCCATACCAGTGATCTCGAGTTTTATGTGTAGTTAAGAAATATCACGAGAACACAAAAACATTTCAAAGTCTGGCCAGACAATCAATCTCCCCACTTTCTCATCAATCATTCAATCACATTCTCTTTCCATAGTGCGACGAAAGTGTGGCCACACTATTCGCCCACGAGACCGGCCGACTAGCAAGGACGGCTCACGATCCCACTTGTGTACACAGCCTGATAGGGTTTGCGGCCCTACTCAGACCCGAATTCGTTTCATTCATTCATTACAGCCATATAGCCTAACGGAGCAAGCTCAGACGAACTAGGCATCAGGCAACAATCTCATAAACAAAACATCATGGCATGACATAACACTTTAAACCACCCTTATTTCTCCATAATCATACTTTTGAAAGCGTAAAAGAGTTTAGTAAAAGAAAGCCCACCTCGTTTGCTTAAACCATTCAATATCCATTTAAGGCAACCCTCGTTCCTCGAGCTCACGTATACTCAATCACCCTTGCCAACGACAAAACAGATCAGCCTTTCGTAAATTTATATTATCATGCATGTCCTATCGTTCCTTTTATCATTCTCTTACCCATATATAAATCATGTATATCACTTATAACATAACAATATAGTCATCTTGTAAAGATAAATATTTGGCAGAACTGCGCAACCATTTTGTAAAAATCACTATAAAATCACCCGACTTCCGTTGGGGCTAAAACTTTACCAAAATGCAGTAGACTCATCAAATAACTTCCAGTTTAAATTTAATATCAAAATACCCCCTTTTGGTCGGTCAATTCGGAAACGTAACCTACTGGTCGAGAAAATATTTTCTGACAGAATTGCACAGTCAACTTAAAAAATTCACCAAAAATTCATCCTTCCTCATATGATGCTAAAATTTGGTCACAACACATTAGACACATTCAAGTTCACCCAGTTAAAATTTCACACCGAAATCATATCATTTGGTCAGTCAAAACATTTATGCAACTCTCTGATCGGAACATAAAATTCTAGCAGCACTGCGCAGTTCATTTGAAAAATTCACCGTAAATTCATACGATGTCCAATAAGGCTGAAATTTTCACAAGACTCAGAAGACACTTCAAATTTTCATCTAGTTCAAGAATCACATCAAACGGAGGTCATTTAGTCGGTCAAACAGATTTCGAAACATTCTGTCCGAGAACACACGTTACTGGCAGAATTGCGCAGTCGACTTCAAACATTTTTCAAAAATTCATTTTTCGACAAAAATGGCTGAAATTTATATGAGACACAGAAATCACCTTAAAATTTACTCAGTAAAAAATTTTCGTATCAAAATTCAACCGTTTGGTCAGTCAAATACACGTCGGAATCCACTGTCCGAACACCACAAATTTCATACTCAAAATTTCGAAATTAGGGTTTCTTCCACAATCATCCAAACAAAATTTTCTCATGCTTATAACACACAATCATGCTTGATAAGACTCTCTTAACATGTTTGCACATAAACTTAGATCATTTACCAAGGATTCAAATCAAACTTCACACAACTTAATCAAAAATCGCATAACTATCAAAGTTCTCAAGCAAACTCACTTTCCCACCGATTAACTTTGCGATCTATGATTCCTACACCCTCTATATGCATGTAGGATTCAAGAATAAAGTTTCAATGAAGGAGATGAGAAGAAAATCTTAGTTATACCTTCTTGAATCAAGAAAAACGAATGGTAGAAACAAACGTTGACACGATTCGTCCCTCTCCCTTCACCGCTGCCGCCGCTGCCACGAATCCGCCGTCGCGGATCCGCCGCCATCGGCTCCTCCTCTCTCTTCTCTCTCTCGGATTCTCGATTGCGAAAGAAATGAAATGAAATGAAAGGAGGTTGTATTTATAGAAAATATTTTCATAAAAGACAAAAATTCACGTCTTTTTGTTTCGATGTGACGCGTAATTAATGTGGCATTGAAAAACGTGCCTGATGTGACGCGATTCTTATCCAATTGGAAAGCGTGCCTGATGTGACGCGATTCTTATCCAACTTTTCGTCTCGATTTGTTGTCGAAAGTGTATTTGATACGTGGTTTATTCTTTCGTGTAGGTAACGATTTAACGGGTCGTTACAGCTGGATAGAAAAGCAATGAGCGTGATTCGTCTGTCGCTGCCCAAGAATGTGGCGTATTACACGACTACATCAACATCGACAAAGGAGATGATGAAAACATTGGAGGAAATGTATCAGAAACCATTCACAATGAACAAGGTAAATTTGATAAGACGATTGTTTAATCTGAGAATGATAAAAAGGAAAGCCGATGCATCAACATCTGAATGAGTTCAACATGGTCAATATGCAATTGAACTCAATTGCTATGAAATTCATTGACGAAATTTGTGCTCTAATGTTGCTATCGTCATTGTAAAAGAGTTGGGTTAGCAAGCACGCTAACAAAAGCTAGCGACACACAGGCAAAACTAAATTTAACAAATAGAGGGATCTAATGATTGGTGTGGATATATATCGCCAAAGAGAATCAGGATCTTCTGTTTTAGTGTCAGTATTGAGTATGGAACATAAAGACAGATCGAAATAAAATCTGAAATGTGGAATGTGGTGATTGTGTACAATAATACATTTACCCAAGATAGAAATACAAGTGTCGGGTCTGCAGGTCCAATCTAGGGGGATTGTATATAACACCGTTCACATTTGTGCAAAATAGAAATGCAAAAAGAAACACAAGTGTCACCTCTCTCTATCTTAATCTAGTTTAGCGAGCACAAAACTGTGGATGTGACACCATGTCTAAATTTATAATAACAATCTCTAATTTTTCTTTATATGGAGTATATGTTCCACTTTTTTTATTTGGAAGTGTTCATACTCTGAGTATAGTTGAGTCATTTTTTTCTCTCTCTTATTTTATTATCTTTCCACCTAATATACTTCATTAAACATCTTTTTTCTTAATCCCAAAAAGAAATACCTCAATTACGTTGGAATTGGAAGTAATAACTTTTGTTCTTTAAAATTTTAAAATTCACCAAATAAAAGTGAAACATAAGAGAGAGTGCTACTATAAAAAAGTTTTAAGTTTAAAGGGGAGGTTTCTTAATTATCCCTATAAACCCTAAACCCATAATTCGGTTCAATTTTATAAGAAAAACACTTCTTCAATCTAAAACACAAATCTTCCTGTGCCCAATTTTCCTATGAGAAAGCTTTCATCTTTGGCTTCTTGGGCTGCACCTCAAATCCAAAATGTTGCTGCAAAAATTCAAATCCCGATTAAGCCCAGAAATCCGTCACCCACAAAACTGAAATCCCCCAAAAATGTCGTCCAAAATCGCGTAGTTTCTGCAGCGGGTAAGCTTGAATTCAAAAATTCTAGTTCTGCTTCAATTTCACCTCCCAAACCTCACATTTCAGATCGTGACCAAAGGTTGAACTCTAGAGTTATTGATCACGGCTACTTGGCTGAAATTCTGTCCAGAAAAGACTGGGTTTTGCTGCTAAATCATGATTTTGATGCTAACAGAGGTAATTTGAATGCAACAGCGGTGGTTAGCGTGTTGCAGAATCAAGAAAATGTTTTATGCGCGTTGCGGTTTTATGTTTGGATTTCTAATTTTAGTGCTTCTCTTGCTAAGAATCAAATGATTCGTAGTGCTTTAGGCAATGCCCTTTATAGGAAAGGTCCAGTTCTCTTGTCTGCTGATTTGATACATGACATCCGAAACTCGGGTTGTCAAGTGAGTGAGGAGTTGCTTTGCGCGTTAATTGGTAGTTGGGGAAGATTGGGGTTGGCAAAGTACTGCTCTGAGGTTTTTGAGCAGGTTTCTTATTTAGGGATTACTCCCAACACGAGGTTGTATAATGCTGTGATAGATGGGCTTGTGAAGTCCAATTCGCTCGATTTGGCATACCTCAAGTTTCAGCAGATGCAGGTGGATGGCTGTGTCCCGGATAGATATACGTATAACATCCTCATTCATGGGGTCTGTAAGGCGGGCGTGGTGGAGGAGGCTCTTCGGCTGGTGAAACAGATGGAGGCTTTGGGATATTCGCCTAATGTGTTCACATATACCATCTTGATGGATGGATATATCAGGGCTAGAAGCATAGACAAGGCCTTTAGGCTTCTTGAGACGATGAAGGCTAGGAAAATTAGCCCAAATGAAGCAACATATAGGTCACTGATCAATGGTGTTTTTAGTTCTGTTGCCCCGGTTGAAGCGTTTAGGTTGTTGTCAAGATGGGTGGATAGTGAGCTCGATCTGCCTAAAGTGGTTTTTGATAGTGTGATATATCACCTCTGTGATCATTCTTTAGCAAAACAGGCAGCAGACTTTTTAAGGAAAGTTGAGGCACGGGGTTATTTTCCTAACAGCTCAATAGCTAACATTGCCATGGCTTGTTTGATTAAAGGATTAGATGTTGAGGAAACATGCCAGATATTTGAGCATTTCATTAAAAGAAGTGTGAAGGTGGATTTAAACACTAGTTTAGCACTTGTTGAAGCATTGTACAAGTCAATGAGAGAAGAGAAGGGCAATCAATATATAAGATGGATATTCGAAGAAGGACTTTTCAACAGTGTGTTCTCGTATAATATGGTGATTGACTGCTTTTGCAAAGCTGAAATGATGAATAGAGCATTAGAAACTTTCGGGATGATGACGAAAAAAGGTGTTTTCCCTAATTTGGCCACTTTTAATACCCTTATTACAGGGTATTACAAGTTGAGGGATGTAGATAAGGCACGAAAAATGCTACTGATGCTCTTTGGTCAGGGTTTTAGACCAGACGTGTTCACTTTCAGTTCTATGATTGATGGCCTATGCCAGGTTAATCGGACTGTTGATGCTTTTGATTGTTTCGAAGAGATGTTGGAGTGGGGAGTCACTCCCAATTCTGTCACGTATAATAGTCTAATTCGCTCGTTGTGCTTATCCGGGAATGTTTCCAAAGCAATGAGATTACTGAGAAAGATGCAAATTGATGGAATCCAACCTGATATGTATACATTTAATGCTCTAATAAAGAAGTATTGTAGAGACCGTAAGATCAATAAGGCCCACAGGCTTCTGAAAAGCATGCTGACACTGGGCTTGCGCCCAGATAATTTTACATACATTGCATTTATCAATGTACTGTGCGAGTGTGAGAGGTTTCATGAGGCGAAGGGTCTGCTGACTTCGATGGAGATGAATGGATGTAAGCCTGATGCTTATACGTGCAACTCGTTTATTGATGCCCTGGTCAAGTCAGGGAGGTCTCAAGAAGCCATGGACGTATGGTCAAAATATAAAGAGAAGGGACTGACTCTGAAACCTGTCCCTTCCAGATCTGAAGTTTTGGTTGGTTGATTATTTCATCAAAGATGGACAAATTTTCATTGCTCCGTCAAGTGCTGGTATAGACACCAACCATCCATTACAAAGTTCATCTTGTCATGTAATATGTCTGTGGATAGCCTGAGTTGCATGGTTGAAGTCGAAATAGAAGGGCTTGATGCCAGTTCAAAATGGCTCTCTGGTTAGTTATTTAGTTTTTTTTTCACATCTGTGAGATTAATGCAAATGAGGTTGAATCGGGCTACTTGAAGTCGATAGATCAGTAAACTGGTAGTTATTTGCATTGTCAAGAAACCTTAATCATAACATTGTTTTATTTATTTGTAAAGAGTTTTGGACAACCAAGCATTGAAAACCTGAGTTGTGTAACTATTTTTGTTCAGTGAAATGTCAAGAATTTCGGATGAGACGATGTTAATAAATAATGCTTGTTATTTGTGGAGCATTTACTTTGTCTAACTGACATGTCTTACTTTCGTTATAGCGAAGTGAACATACCTCCTGTTAAGAACTTTTCTGTTTCGATTCTGGAACTGTGCGTATGACTAGATGTGTATGACTAGCAACAGATATTTTGGCATTCGCTGTGTATTATAAAATACTCTACTGCTTTGCTAAATGAATGTGTAAAGCTTACTGATTCTCTCTCCATATGTGATCAGGACATTTATGCCTGCAGGGAATCTCTTGCGCTCGATTAATGTAAACAGAATTCTTGAAGGATTCTGCTTGAAGCTCTAGCTCGTTTCTGGATTGGAGATGTTGCTGTTGGTCGAGAAGCTGTTGGCTTTGTCATATCAATATTTTGAAACTTCACGGTTTTGCCAAAAATGTGTGAATACTATTGGTCTCAGGGACCTTCATATTTCTGAATGTGTGGAAGTATTGGAGTGTATAATTGTCACTCAAAATTAGATCATTACTTGTACTAAAAGCTTCTCGTGCAGGTGTGATTTCTTGCCCTTCAATAAAAAAGTAAGTCAAAGTAGGTGTGAACGGCCTAACCATCCTCTTATAAAGGTATGACCATAATTTCAGCAGATTACCTATACTTACACTTTTTTTCTTGATTTATTTTCTATAGTTCTGCTAATGATAATTAATTACTTGAAAATCATACCACTCTATATCTAGTTGGATACGAATGTGTTTTCGGGTAGTTGTGGCAACTAGAAAACGAAACCGTTTGTCTGATTCATAGCTATATATACTGCCAAATGGCTCTTCCATTCAGTGTTTTCAAGTGCATTTTTCAGATGAGATTCTCAGCATCTGCTCATCGTTTCCCTCTCGTTCCACTTCTGCTTTACATCTTTGTATGCAGTAGTAAATTTGGTACAACTGTATAAGCTTATTTGAGCTGTCATTATTGTTCAAGAACTCTTGTAAAAATGCTGAGTTTTCTTTGTTTCCATGACATTTCTAACAGGAACGGCGTATGATTATCCCCATCTAGGTGCTGCGGGTGTGGTTGCGGACCAGTATCTGCCCAAAGCAGAACACGAGGAGGGAGTGACAGGGTTTGTCCCTCAAGCTGGAATCATAGGCACCGGTCCTTCCCGTATCTTTGACAAAGCCCTCGGATGCCTCAGAGCTAACTACGTAAGTGATCATAGCAAGAAACTAAAAAAAGGCAGTGTCTTGAAACGAGCCGTGTGTGCAGATCTACAACAGCTGCGAGGAAGCCCACAGGCTCACCGAGAACGGAGAGCTGCACGTGCCGGAAGATGACACAGACGAGTACTGCAAGGGGCCATGCATAGAGGAGACGAAGCACGTGCTGGGGTGCATGGACGGGATCCTGAAAGGGTTCGTGTTCCTCAATAGTGCGACACTGGATGACGTGCGGGACACCATCGAGTCCGGATGCTATGGACCTAAACGAGGTGCGTGACATGTTTTATTTGTTTTGGGATTTTGCGAAGTATTTTCTTGAATTTTGTGTGTTGTGTTTTAGGTAATTTTGATGTGCTTGAGCATATTCAAACGAGTGGTGGTGTCAAGAAGAATAAGGCATTGAAGGTTGTTTATGCATTTGTGGCGATGGTGATGATGGCTTTGATGCTGTGATTAAGAATATTAATTTTTTTCATTAGATGAAATATTTATGTATGGATTTTATTTATCATATGATTGGATCAATGTGTTGGGATTAATATGAATTTACGTGGATTACAATCTCTAATATAGGTGCAAAGTCGAATTGAATTTTGATCTTTAATTTTTATTCATAGAAATATAAATTTATTTGGTTCGATTTTAGATAATAGAATCCGATTAGATGTTAAATACATTTATAGATATACTAAATCAAAAATACTAAAGGCTAATATGAAGTTGGTTAGAATAACTCGAAGACAACATCAAAATCAAATAATGATTATGACAATCTAAGAAAATAATAAAGACAACAACAACAATTCTTGAATGTACAATATTTTAAAATTTTAGGGCACGTTCACTTTGATTTATAAGTATGTAAAACATTTAAATTCTATTTACCCTTTAATATAAGGGGACCCTACCATTTTATGTACCTCATTTAGTTTGACGTCATGAAAATTCGGATATATTGTACTCCGCAATTGCTTGATAATATCAAAATCAAGGGAGAGTGTGATATTTCTATAATTATGTATTTTTTTTTCTCTTTGGTTAAAAAGATTTTGTACTCCAATCAATTTTGGAGTACAAATGTGAATAATATACAAAGAAAATATAAAGAATTAAAGATTGGGATGAATATATTACTATTTTTTTATACTATATGTTTATTAAAATAAATTCGCGTAAATTCATAGTAACAAATTACTTATAAAAAATAGCTAATACGTAATCAATAAGACGCAAAAGAATAAATTTTGATTAAGAGTTAAACCTTAAATTGACTGAATGTCGACATGAAGAGATCACCGATTTAACCACTCATTCAAAACGACTCAGTTTTATCAATTTTAATTAAATCCCAACGCCCCTTTTTTTTCTCGCCGGAGAATCGAATTCCTGCCGCGAAATCTCACCGGAAAAATGAGGCGGCCGTCGTACTCCACTTCCCCGATCAATTTCAGCGCTATGACGCGGAAGGTCGACGTCGACAATCGGATCCCTCTCCGCAATTACTATCGTATCGCCGATAATATCCTCAAACAGGTCGGAACTCGTAACCGCGGATTTGTTTATTCTGCTTTTGATTAATTTCAATAATTCAATGCGTGTGAAGAATTTTCGTCGTTAGAGTCGAACTTTAGTTGATTTTGAGCTTCTACTTTCTAGCTTTGATATTTTAGGACTTGGTGCATATGAGGTTTTTATGCTATAATTAGTTGATGTGAGATTACTTTATCTTTTGGTGGTGCTGAATTTCAGTGAGCTGGTTTTTAAGCTTTTAATTCGTGTAATAGCAGCCCGCGGCATTGATTGACTTCAGAGAATGTGCATTATCAGTTCATAATCTGTGAAAGGCTGTATTAGATGATTGATTCTTAGATCATGTTTCATGTGTTTGTGCAGGCAAATATCTATAGGGAGGAAAAAAACTTGATCGACCTGTATGTTATACTGCTAAGATATTCAAGGTAAAGTGTTTTTAATTGCTTACACATCTGGACTTGTCCTTTGTATGTTTTGGGTTAATAATGAGTGACTGATGCTTTTGAGATGTGCCCTGAATTTAAACAGTTTGGTGTCAGAGACTATACCATACCATAAAGATTACCAAGTTTTGTGTTCCAAAGAAAGAACTTTCTATAAGAAGGTAAGTGATTTATCTGTAATTTACAAATTTATATGTTTAGCTTATCAAGTTTTAGGGATAAGGTACTAGATAAGTTTGGTTCATGTCATGGTGTTGCAGAAATTGCTTGCCGTGCTAGATGAGCTGGAGGCTTTAAAGCCGAAAGTGCGTCTTCAGTTAGATGAACAGAAAACATTTAGCACTAATAGTCAGATGCATCAGCTTGATGGTCCAACTAGTGTTTCTTACACGCCTTCAGTAAATAACAACGCCTCCTTAAACTACAGTAGCAAGCAGGTATATATTGAGATTGAAGGTTTGGTTAAATTTTTTAAAACCTCCTTGCTTAACTTATTACTTTTGTCTCAGATGTCACAACAGATTACTGTGCTTTCATCTTCATTGAAGCAGAATAATGATTATGCTAGATATTCTTCATCAAAACCTGTTGAGTCTCAATTCCAGAAGATGTGAGTGTATTGCTATGATACTATACCTAAATCTATTACATCAAGTCGTAATTTATATACTCCCTCCGTCCCATAATAGATGGCATATTGGGAAATGGCACGGGGTTTTAGGAGATATTGTTTTGTGTGTTAAGTGGAGAGGGAAAATAGTATATTTATATTAATGTGAGAGAGAACTTTTTCTAAAAAAAGGAAATGTGACATCTTTTATGGGACAAACTAAAAAGGAAAGTGTGACATCTATTATGGGACATAGGGAGTACAATAATAGAAATAGGTTGTGATTATTTATAATATCTTAAGGATCCTCATTTGTTTCGTAATGAAAGTTAGGAAGATAGTTTCCTTTGCCAGATATATTGTTTAGTATTTCTTGATGGGCCAGTTATGTTTGTTCGTTGCAGTATCTATCTGTATGACTATATATGTCATTGTTACTTTGATTTTTTCTTGAATTATGTGGGGTATGAATAATAAGGCCAGAATTTGGGATAGAGAGGCTTCATGTAGTGGGACTAACATAAACCACAGTTATCTAAAGTAGCTATTTAAAGCATCTTAGACCCATCCATCATAACTTGTCATTATCCTAACTGGGTTGATGAATTTTGAAACCATCACTCCAAATTTATGAACACCCAGGTAGAACCATAAGATTTCGCTCATGCATTTGGTAACAGCCATTTATAGGGTCCAAACATATCTTGATTAGAATTGGTTTTGCTTTAGATGTTCGATACATAATCTATCACTTACTTTTCAACTGCTGATGCAGTGATGCTTATAATATGCTCGGGCGAGTTACACGTAATGATTATTTTCTGCATTTTCAGGTCTCTTGGTTTACCTCTTCCAAAGCAGGAAACATTATCCAGGCATTCATTATTAGGACCAACTGGTCTACGTGGTCAGTGGCTTGGTCCAAGGGCTGAGGTTAAGGTAAACCATAGCTTCTTGGTGTTTACATTTCCCATAAACAAAAACCAACTACATATTCAAAATTTATTGAGTCCTACTCTTGGTTCACAGGTTAATTATCCCACTAATATTGTTGTGGATGCTAAAGAATTCTCAAGGTATGGGGTCAAATTAAATGTTTCCTACCCCCCCCCCCCTCCCCCTTGTTTGGCATGCATTTAAGTTTGGAACGGACCTCTATTTGCTTAGTTGGTTAAATGTACTTGGTGACTAAAACCATGCACCGGTGTCTACTGCAAATTAGCTGCTTATTACATTTCAATCTTGTATCACTACTTTTATAGTCTGAATCAGGTTGGGCAACAAGAACTAGTGGCAGCAAATGATGGTGATTCAAATGCGGAAAAGTCAACAATAGAATCTGTGCTATCTTTGGATGATGGCAGATGGCTTGCCGAGGAATCTGGTCCTCTCCAAGGGAACGTGGAGAACAATGATTTTCAGTTGGGAAATATCAGGCAACCTTCTCCACCTCCTGTCCTAGCACAAGTGATGCCCGAACATCGTCACATATCTCCATCAAGAGTTGCAGACCCAAGACCAGGACCAGCAAATTTCTCTCAGGATGGCTTGCCTAGTTCCAATTCTTACCAAGATCTTCACATTGTGAGTGTGGTGTCTATTCTTAATCTTGTACATGTCAGAGCCTAATTGAAACCCTTTCTTAGTTGTTTCAAGTTAGAAAAAACCTTTCAATGTTTTAAAATATCATACTAAATCTACAGCTTACTTTTTTTTCTCTGGAATATGATGCACATATGTTTTGCTTATGCTGTAGCCAGTGAAGATACTTGATGATTTCTTGCGATTGGCTCGAGAAAATACTACAAGGAATTTGGAGACATGTGGTGTTCTTGCTGGTTCACTTGTAAGTCTTCAGTTTCCTTAAACTGCTTTTGGTAGCACAAAAATATGATAGCTGAACTAGTTTTTGCATTTTGTTGGATTGCAGAAGAATAGAGTATTTCATATTACGACGCTCATTGTCCCAAAGCAGGAATCGACTTCAGACTCGGTATTGCATACAACTTCATATTTTCATCTGTGATTTTCAGCTTTTCACTTTTCTTGTTGTGTGATACTATCATTTTATAACCCATTTGATAGACTGCTTCTTCCATGGGGTACAAGAATGATTTTTTATAGAAAAATCAAAATATTAATATTGCAACATTGCAAATCTCCTCCAGTACAAAGGGAACTATTATAAGTTCCTTTTATAGTGAACTTTGTTATTGACAACAGTTATGGTATTTTTGCCTATTTGTTGATCTCAATCCAATACATTCCACTATGCATAAAGTGGATGCTATGATGTACATACAGTTAATTCACACATTATCCAATGTGTTTTAGTTTGAATTTACTTTTGAAAAATGACAGTTTAATATTCTTTTTTCTTTATGTTCAGTGTCAAACTTTGAATGAAGAAGAGATTTTTGATGTTCAAGACAAACGCTCCCTTTTTCCTCTTGGATGGATTCACGTAAGTATTAATACTAGCTTGGGTAACACACTTAGTCTTTCTCTTGGCTATTCTTTCCTCTCATTTCGTTGTTATGGATTATTAATACTCACTATCCAACTGTTACATCATATACTTTCAGCCTGAGGGAATTATGCTTGCCACCATTGGTCGTGTTTCACTGTTTTATCTTTTAGCTTAACTTGAGCTAATTTACTTGCACCATTGTTTTCCTCTTCTGCCTTCTATGTGCACAGTACTGAATATTTATATCACTTTTTAAAGTTCAACTTCTCTGGAAAGAAACTAGGTGATTTGAAGGCAACTGCAAATGGAAGGAAAAAATGGAAAAATCATGCAAAAGCAAATTTTGAATAAATTATGCAGATATCATATTCTAAATTTGATTAATTTTTGGTTGCTTTGCAGACACATCCAACACAAACGTGCTTTATGTCTTCCGTTGATCTTCACACTCATTATTCATATCAGGTAATATAAATGTGTATTTGTGGTAGTTGATCTGATCCCCATTCCACATCAATATCCTTTCTAAAATTCTGTTTTTCCCCCGTTTGTTTCTAGGTCATGTTGCCGGAAGCAATTGCAATTGTTATGGCTCCTACAGACACACAAAGGTAGGTATATCTCCCAAATAGAAAAAAATCAATAAAAAAGTTTATTATTGGTTTGTTATGAAAGTTAATTCATCTGGGAGTTGCTTCTGCTGGCCATTCTTCCATAGCAACAAGAAGATTGACTAATATTTATGCGCTAATCGCAGCCCTCATGGCATATTCCATCTCTCCGACCCTGGTGGTGTCTCTGTGATTCAAAACTGCCAACAGCGTGGGTTCCATCCTCATGAAGAGGCTGAAGATGGAAGCCCCATCTACGAGCATTGCTCCCATGTTTATATGAATGCCAAGTTGAAGTTTGACGTGGTCGATCTTCGTTGAACGTGTATAATTTCAGAGACTGTATAGGTTCATTATTTCTGAATTTTGTAAACTAGATCACCTATTACTTGAATATCTATTACCTCGATTATCATGGGTTAGTTGATGCTGCTAATGATTTTCGACCGGATGAGTTTCGGTTTTCATGAGGAATTAGGCACGTGCGTGCCTCTGCTGTAATTATCACGACTGTTGTTTCTAATTGCCTTTCTTCTATGATTTTGTTGATATGTTTCCTTGCAATGGAGAGTTGGTGATATTTGGATTCTCTTTTTCGTGTGTGTTTCAGTTGTTTGTAGGTCTCTCTCTTTCGCATACATTTTTTACAGATGCTAGTAAAACTTACTACTATTTCATCATCTCTCTCATTCACTTACAAATAGGAAAATTATCAGTTGGAATAAAAAATCGAAGCAAACTATACGATGAAATTGGTGTTCAAAGTTATTAAAGAACCAAGATATCAGCAACTACCTCATCTATCAAAGAATTAAGAATGCGCGACTGAATCTGTAACCCAAGCTCGAACCTTTCGATGTCGTAGTCGAGCCATTTCCCGTATGTGCTACAGCTCATGTCGCTCTCCACGAGCTCATCGACCATGAAATCTCCCATGCCACCCCATCTCGAAATCTCTCTACATACATCTTCAGCTAGTCTCTCCTTCCTCTTCACTGTGCTAACACCCTTAGCCCACAGCTCATACCCTCCTGCAGCATATCCTCTGCATCTCGTTTCCAAGCATTCTGTCGCACAGTCGAACACTAGCCTCCTGCTCATGCTTGAGACGAGCTCAGAGCCGTCGAAGCACTTCTTGCAACTTTCCAGCTGATCAAACATATGAGGGCTGATGATCTCAGTAGATCTTCCCATAGCATAATCTTTAAACATAACCTCAATGCCACATAACATCATCTTAACATAGTCGAACTCCCAGCTTTTCAGCTTCCCCTGTCTGGCCGAGGTTAAGGTGATCTCTCTCCTCTTTGCTACAGTCCCAGCAGAAGTTGAAGAAGCTGAGTCTGATAGGTCGAAATCTACTTCACATGAAAGGAACGTGTTCATGGAATTCCTACTGAGTGAGTCCTCGGATTGAAGTGATGTACACTTGTTTCCACCACCTGTGATATTGATAAGTAATAGTTAGTTCATTAATCCCTAATTAGTTTACCAATGCAAAACGCGATATGCATCGTCGTACCTTCTGTACCACGATTACTCTCTGCACTATCTGATGAATTGCAGCTCTCTGTGAAGGAAAAGTGTTCAAAAACAGAAACCGGACTTGGATGTCGGTAATTGAGAAATGTCCTGTCTAGTGATATGTTCTTCTGTCCACTCATGCCCTGAAACGAAGCTCGTTTGATTAGCATGTGGAAAATGGAGGAATCTATAACAATCATTGCTTGTTCAAAGATTTAGGTAATGAGAATGGCAAACAAGATGGTAATCAATGTACCTCAAAGTGTCGAAGGGTGCGAAAACTTGACCCTGGCTGGCCTAACGGATCAAATGAGTAATCTCCGCTTCTCGTTTTATGGTCTCCTAGCACGCTTGAGCTGTGTAGAGAAACAGGCCCCGATTTCTGATGGGACAAGTCAGCCTTATGAGCCAATTCTTTAAGTTGCTGCTCTAGAAACGTGCTTAAAGAGTCGCCTCCTCTAACGTTATGTCCCGAGAAAGTGAACTTTGAAGCTGCCATACCATCTGCATTCAGCATCATCCTCTTACTAGGAGAATCCACGGGGTAGGGCTTTCTATTTTCTTCAAACTCAGTCGTCCTCAATGGAGTAGTGAACGTGAATGAGATGACATCCAATCCTCCACCACTTTGTGTATCCATGATATCAGCAGACTGCATAACTTTCCCTTCAATGGATCTCTTTTTACAAGTGACTCTTTCTGAGCTACAAGACGATGTATTGCTTTTGTCATCTCTAGTCTCTGTGCTCGACTTCCTAGAGCTCAGTTTGGAGGTACCTAACGGTTTACTGGAATTCTGTCGCCTCACAAAAGACTGATCCCCACCAACTGCTTTCTTCAAAGGCGGCTTTCCTTTATCAGCAACACAGTTCTGCTTCTGATTATTCTGTCGGAGCACACCAGAATTCTTGTGTGTGGATGGCTTCTTGTTAGGAGTACTCTTTTGTGCCCCCGACTTACTCGTGAATAGCATGTTTGGACTGTAAACATTCGCTTCAGCCTTGCTCCTAGTCGAGCTTAGACCCTCTCGTTTCTGGACATTGGCTTTAGCCTGCAGTGCAAGTGAAATGGACTTTCCCTTGCTTTTCACAGCGGATGTAACTTCGGCAGAATCTTGCAAACTGCTTACAGACATTGCATCTACGGAGCCACTATTCGAGCTCTTAGTAACAGAGCTTCCCCTAGTGTTCTTCACACCTCTCGACCTCTGAGAACCTTCAGAAACTTTTGGGAAAGGCTTATGTGCTGCTTGGACCTTCTCCTTCGAATCCCTTACTTTCAGAGACGAACTAGCCAATGGCAGCACCGGTTTTTTAACCACCTTAGGCCCGGTGTCAAGAATCCGAGCAGCTGCTTCCATGATGTGAGCAGCATCCTTAGGTGGGATCGAAGTCTTGCTTTTTATAGGAGAAAGGAGCTTGTGATGAGTAATAGGTATCGATTTAGCTGATCTTGGTGGCAAAACTTCGGTTTGGAACTTCTCAATCGGCCTCTGCTTCACCTTCTGATACTTAGGCTCCGTGACAGATTGGACACCGGGCTGCTGCTGCAAGGAGCCCAACTGCATGATCTGAGGGTCTTGGCGATAATCAAGAGTCTTAGATTGGTAGTACGAGCCAGGAAGAGAGTGGCTGTAGGAAAACGGTGTGCAGGGCTCGAGGGTATTGGATTTTGGCAAGGGTTCCAATCCCATGAGGCGTGCTACAACTCCGGGGCCCTTGCTTCCATACAAATCCTCATCAGTTACAACAGATGAAGCACAACTATAAACGCTACTTCCTTTCATACTTGGTCGAGCTGAAACCTCATCCTCGTCCATCTATACGTTGAAAGAGAAATGTCACATAAGTAATATTCCTACAAACTATCAGACGCTGAAGAGGCTCGCCGTTATTAGATCAATAGCCTCACCATATCAAGGCGTGTCATAGGCAAGTTCCCATCACATCTCTTTTTCTGCTTGGATTTCTCTACATAATGGTAAGGGAAGGGTAAGAACTTGCCTCAAAAACAACACAGTACAACTCTTGCCATATACAAAAATTCAGCATTTGATCAAGAAAAGTTTGTGAAGGAATGTTTTATACCGGGGCAATCTGACTTGCTCGAGAACAACTTCTTTCGAGATTTTGCATTCCAATCAAATAGTTGGAGGAAGCTACCAACACCACTCTTGGAGCTTTGCTTCTCGATTCCCATCTTTGCAATCCAATGTTACAACACAATCACTTAAGGGACAAGATGGAATAACATATTCTGTATCTGCAATAGAAGATCATGCCATTTGATATCAAACAATCATGTTGTAAAAAATTCTCAAAGTTTCTTCTGCAATTATACACTTTAACAATGGAAGCAAATTCTCTCATTGTATACTCATGCTGAAACAAATCAAGAAATGATTTCAGCGGCATGAAAACAATTTTCTTCATCAATTTATACTCTCATCTACCTAATAAAATTCACAAAGCAATTGCTAAAAAATCAGCCAAATTTGAACATTAACAATGAAAGCAAATCTCTGCAATGAAAGCAAATCTCTGTTACTAAATTTTCTCATTACATACCACACTGCAACAAACCAAGAAATGATTTCACCGGCATGAAAACCACAGCCTCTTCTTTAGACCTATTTATACAAAACCATATTCATGTAATTTAGAATTCAGCAAAAGATGATGCATAATGATATATGCTTTAGCCCAAAAAAATTAAATAAAAATGCACGTTGACTGAATATATTTTCTGTGCATAACAACTTCAACAATAAAAAGATATTTTCAAACCAATGATTTCAGTTCCTTAAATCTAGAACTAATCTACAAGTCTACAATACCCTTTCTTGGAAAAAGAAATTACGAAAAGAGGGCAAGCAATATAGCATCTGAAAATCCAACATTTTATCACAGTAATTATAGTATAAAAAACACACACACAGCATAAATCCATCTCTCAAGCATTTTTTCAAGAATTCTGTTCTTGATTTCACCCATTTCTCGTTTCTTTATAATCACTATATCATTGCAAAAACAAAAAAGAATTACAAAATCATTTAAAATTGATCACCATGACTATCTCTTTCACCAACACTTTCTGAAACTATACACACACATACACAGACACATGATTGAAAACTCTCAAAATATAATCTTTTTTCCAGATAAAACCACCCAAAAAAGACAGGGACCCTTTTCGTTATCTCAACGTAACAGCATCAAAACAACGTTATAAAAAAAGAAAACTCACGCAGCAGAGTTGAAACGAGGACCCTTCTTTGCAAAGATTCAATTTTTATGAGCCAAAATCGTTTCTTTATCAAGAAAAATGTAAATTGCTGCAAGAACAAAAAATGGTTTCGAACGTTGGGAGCTGCAGATAGAACTCCTGTCAGAAAATAAGCAGTGAAGAAGTGAGGGTGTGTTTTTGAATGGTACAACTCGCTGAATCAACATTAAATGAGACAGTGGGGAAAATTTGATTTTTGGAGTGATTTTAAAGAAAAAGTAAAGACAAATATATTATTTATATGTTTGATTTGTGTGGAAAGCTTAGTTTTTTTATTCAAATTCTCGAAAAAATAGTTTTTGTGGTTAAATTTGCAGAAAAGGTTAAAAAGGAGTGTAACGTCTCTTTGTGAGAGGAAGAGATTTCAAATTCCAAATAGAATCGACATGGCCACACTCTCGGCCTCGAGGGTTTAATTGGGTGTTTTGCGGTGTACGGAATCAATTTATCTTTTGATTGAGGAAAAGATTAAGAAAAGTAGAAAACTAATTAATGTCTTTTCTAAAAAAAAAATGGGTGAAAGTATTTATACTAGTTTGTTTGTTTATCGTTCAACAAATTTATACTATTTGGGAATGACTTTTAATTTCTTTTCTTCTTTTGCTTAGAATTCAATTCTATTGTAGAAAATTTTCAAATTGAAGCTATTGATTTTTCTAAAATATTAGATTTGGGAATTTAGGGAAAAAGATGGAGGAAGAATGTATGTAGAAAATAATCATAAAGGAAATGTTTTCTTATTATAACAAAAGACGTAGTATACAAGTGAGGTTGTAAATTCTTTTATAGGAAGATATATCATATTTGCATGTTCAACAATTTGAAATGTAACTTTAAGGAAAATTGAGCATGACATTTGAGCCACTTGATTCAAACGTCTAGTTTATTATACATTAAAGACAGAAATGGATGTATTTATTTGGGGGCCATTGTCATGAAATAAAAATTTATACGTAGGACAATATTTCGTAATGAATAACGTTATTATCCAACCCAAATTTGAATGCAAATGTGTTTTGTGATTATATCGGTGGCATATTTGAATTATTTAAGTTAATGAAATTTTGAGTTTTGTAATTGTTAGGAATTGTGCTGCAGTTAGTGACAAAATATATTAAGTTTGATAAATTGTACTAGTACTATAATTTATTTAAAATTCAAATTTCGCTCAAATAGAAATTGACATGGCATTGAAATTTTAATATTTTGTAATATGAATTTTATTATTTGATTGCTTAAGTGTAAATTTTACATAGCCAAAATGATTAAGCATCACATGTCTCACTTCAATGCATCCATATGGGAGTGCTATATAAATTCGTGTTACTGTGTTAGCAACCAAATATTTAAAGTCATATGATGTACTCCATTTGTCTGCGAATAGGAGTCTCGTTTTTCCATTTTAGTCACTCCGCGAATCGGAGTCCTGGTTCACTTTTATCATAAATGGTAATAGGGTCACACCTTCCACTAACTCATTCCACTCACATTCATTTAAAAACTAATATATACAAGTGAGACCCCTATTCCACTAACTTTTTTCCACTCACTTTTCTTAACATTTCTTAAAACTCGTGCCGCCCATAAATGGGACTCCTAATGGCGGACGGAGGGAGTAGTATCAAAACTTCGGTGTCAAAGTCAGTTTTCAATCTAGGAGAATGCATTAAAAAAATATGAAAATGATCAAAATTTTTATAGTTGACATCAATTTCATAATGTACTACGAATTTAAATGAATAGTAGTACTAGTTTTTGTTGGATAGCAAAACTTTAATGATCATCATTTGGGTTGGGTGTAAACCTAGTACTTATATGTTAGGAGCATTTTTATAAGTTATAAATTAAATAGAAGTATTTCAACAATAAGAGAAAATGTTGTTGATGGCACATGAAAGAAATACTAGAATTTGGAGATGCTAAAGATGCAGAGGTGCCGTTGCTAAGAAAACATGAAGCATTCGACATTGAAGAAACGTTAAGCATGACGTTAACCTTGGTTCGATCGATTCTATTAGAGAAATACTGAGTCAAGTGAGATGTTGAATGTTAACTTTGTGCAGGGCTACAATATGTTGCAGGTTAAACGTTGTAATAAAGTTCAAATAAGATAAATTCGAAAAGGCGAAAGAGCCAAATATAATTGGTGTTTCTTCCAACGTACTATTTAAATTCCTGCATTTCGAATACATGATTATGAATTAAATTAATAATATGATTATTCCATCGGAAATCCTCATTCAATTACATACAACCACAATTTAATCAACAAAGCGATGAATCAATCTTAAATCTTTATTAATTAATTATGTTCTGAACCACTAGACGAATTGGAATAGTATATACATAAACCTTTGATTACAAAATTCATTCCATTGTACTATAGTACATAAGAAATTCATTCCATTGTACTATAGTACATAAGAGTGTCCACTATGGGACCGCTGCGCCTATAGCCCCGGCAGGGGTGGTCTATAGTGAAGGTGTTGTCCGCCCCCGGGGCGGACGAGGAAAATGGGGGCGGTAGGCGGCGGACGGGCATGCGGCGAGTTTGGGGAAAGGACGCGCCTACTTCGGGGCAGACGCGGCGAATAGGCGGGGCTGCTATAGTGGAGCCTTGCCCGGCGCGGCGGTAGGCGGTGATTTTTTTTTAATTCAATTTAATTCACCTATAAATACAACTCATTCCATTCATTATTTTCACATCATTCCAACTATTCACCACTCAGAATTTCTCTCACTAGAATTTGTGGTCAGAAATAGACAATTAGTGGAAAGACACGTGGAATGCTCTGATTCAACAGGTGCAACACCAGGCCGCCCAGGAGGATGCGACACGGTTGGCGGAGGAGGCGGAGGCTGCGATCCCTCGTGCGATTACTCATCGACGGACCATCCAACGAGACCACGTCGGTGCGCACCAGCGTCTAATGACTGATTACTTTGTGGATAACCCCCGTTATTCACCCGAGATATTCCTCCGGAGATTCAGAATGTCGCAACGGTTGTTCAACCATATAGCGACGACGGAGCGTTACCGGTGCTTCACCCTCCGGCGTGATGCCACTGGCCGGATCGGGCTGTCTACGCAACAGAAGTGCACTGCTGCAATCCGGCAGCTTGCCTACGCCAGACCAGCCGATATTTTCGATGAATACCTACAGATGGGTTAGACGACTAGCCTCACGGTGCTTAGGCAGTTTTGCGGATCTGGCATGCGTATTTCGGTGTGGCAGGTTAGAACAACGACATCAATGTTCTTCAGTCATCGCCGCTCTTCAACGATGAGTGCCGGGGGAGGGTCCAGAAATCAGCTTCGTAGCCAACGGCAAGCAGTACAATAGGGGATACTATTTGGAAGATGGAATATATCCGCGGTGGCCCGTATTCGTCAAGACTGTCCGCCAACCGGTTGGACCGAAGAAATAATATTTTGCGCGCAAATAAGAGGGTGCTAGGAATGATGTTGAGCGTGCTTTTGGTATCCTACAATCGCGGTGGGCCATTATACGGTGCCCGGCACGGGTTTGACACGAAGATGATGTCGCGAATATTATGTTAGCATGTATCATATTGCATAATATGATAATAGAAGATGAAGGATTTGCGGCAGAGCGCTGGGCACCGGAAGAGGGCGCAAGTACAAGTCATGGTGTTGCCTCTGTACCGATCCAGATGGGTGTACCACAGAGCAATGAATATTTGATCCAACGTTTCACTGATATGCGCAGGACCACATCACATACCACACTCCAGGCTTATTTGATTGAAGAAGTGTGAGCACGTAGGGGAGGTGGCGGCGCAGTGTGAACACCTTTGTGATTTGCACTAGATTAAATTTCCGATGTATAATTTTTCCTGTACTTTAATACGACGAAAAATTAGTGTTTAATTTTAATTTCTTCACGTATAGTTGTTTTCTTCTAATTACGTATAGTCCGATAAATTTATTCAATTGCTTGAAACATTAAAATAAAAATTGATTATAAAATTTTGAGGCTATCGGTGTCCATCATAGCGACAGAAAAAAAAAATTTAAGGATGTGAACAAAAACTAGGGCGGGGTTATTTGGGTGTCCGCTTTATAGTGAACACCCTAAATTGCTGCAAAAAAAATAATCACATCAATCAGTTTCAGACTTCCTTCTCTGTACCAATATTTAATGAACATCCAATCAATAGACGACAAAAAAACACATCGTCCTTTCGCCATTTCTTTGAAAATTGGTCTATGACATTTTGATGAAAGTCTCTCTATGCCAATAATAAATGATTTCTAGAATGAAGATTAAAAAAAATGATTGGGATGGTCTTCCATAGTTGTGACTAAGTTTTCTATAAATAAAGGCTCTGTTAAGTGCTCTCTCGTACAAAGTTATTTGAGACATTTTATAGGCCAAAGTTATTTTAGACATTTTATAGACACAAAATTAAAAAAAAAATAATGTTCAAAAGTTAAAGTGAATAAATAATAAAGTATAAAAAAAATTAATATTCGAAAGAAGAGATGGTAGGAGGAGGTGAGAGAATAATTTGTTTGTCCACAAAATGATCCACTACCTTGAAAAGACACAAAAATGACTTAAAAATCTTGGGGCGCCGAAAATACTAAGACCATCTCCAATCATACATCAAAATTCATTTTTGTTGTAGAAAAATTCACTAATTATATTGTAAACCCGGACTCATTTTTGATTTTTTTTTATGGAACACCACTAAATATGAGTGTATGATATAGTTATTGTAAAAAAATTGTGAGATATATATTAAAAATGATGTAAAATTTGTGTTTGGTGTGAATGGTTGAAGTAAAAATTATGACTCATATACTTAAAAAAAAGTGGATTTGAGTTATGGAAAATGATATATTTTTTTATAATATTACTATTTTGTCAGTGATCCCATGATTCCCATATATATTTAAGAAGAGAGACTTTAATATGGCCCATTAACAACCTAAACTTAAACCATCAATTCAGTTTATAATAAACAATATTTATGCAAGGTTCAAACGAGTCTCCTACCTTAATTATAAAATTTAAGTATCAATATCAGCCATCGATTTTGGTGGATGAAGTACCCCATTTTAGGATTCATGACACTGTAACCCTTTTTAAAGATACATTTAAGAGATACGTAGTATATCATGACATTAGGCAGTTTTTAAATTACCTCATTTATAGCATAATTGTTGTAACTCATATTTCCGATTTGAAGTGTTCATGGAGGTTGTCATTCATCCTCTTCTTCTTTTCCTAATTGATTTTGCATTCTTATGGCATTGTTTTGTACTAGTACTTATAGTTTTGAAGTAAAAATTGAGTGGAATGTGTCAGTGGAACGTGGTGCCTACCTATCATTTACTTATAATAAAAGTTAATTAGGATTACTAATGAAGGACAAACTAAAATAGTAAATCGAAACTTTTGGTGGTGGATTGAGTGAATGTCTTTTTAGTCAAACAATGAAACCTGTAAAAACTAAAACTTAAAAAGAAAGACTTGAAAGGAAATACTTAGAAAGAAACTCTAATTGAGGAAAAATATGAAAGCCAATTACTATTGATCAATAACTTTTTCATCTTACTTATTCTAACTGATGAGAAAAACAAACATAGACAAAAAAATTTAAAGATTTTAGAAAACCTTAATTTATAGAAGAAAAAGAAATCGAGAAGTCATATCTACATACATAATTTCATATACCGATACACCAAAATTGGATCTTGTTGTAGAGAACAAATGGTCATAAGTCGATTTCGTCCGTTAATGGACGAAATCGAGTGAAAGAAAACAAAGAGAGAAAAATTTGTAAAAAATGGAAAGAGGTCAACCTTAAATTTCTCAATCCATAAATCCATTTTGCAGTAATGCATAGTTGATTCGATGATGGCGATATCATTAAATTTTAATGTTATGATTAAAAAAAAGAGTAAGGAATTTTGCTACTAATTTTTTCGGCATTATGCTTATTCTTATAATAGAGATGTTCATGAGTTCGAGGTCCCTCCTCTATAGCTAGATGTTGCATGACAGACTAGGTGTAGCTTTTATTCTTGTATTATGGCAAAAGCCCGTTTTTTTACCCAAAAAAAAGTAAGGATATATAACTCTCGAATATTTAGGGGTGATCTAACAACTTTTCTCTGTAGAATGTGTAAGAATCAATCAATACAATTTAAACCAATTATATTTAACTTATTAGTGTTTTTTATATATAGTAAAAATACTAACATATACATAGTACTTGCATTGTATGGATGGATAACTACTGAAATTAAATTTATAGTAAAATAATTTATTCTGTATTGATTAAAATGAATTTTTTTTATGGACAAAACATTGACATATATATAATCTATATTACACTTGTGAACAACTAGTTGAAAATAAATTTACGGTAAAAGAATTACTGTGAATAGTGAATAATTGAATATTCGAAATTATAAATTGGTTAATGAATATTCAAGATTTTACAAACAAGAAATAATCAATTAATGAGGATGGATATTGCAGTATTAATTATGGAGTACTATAATAGAGTAGAGTAATAGTAGTATTAATTTTCTTAGTTAAATTGAACTCAACTCAATAGCTTCAACCCAAAAAGTGGCCTAATTGGACTTGGGTCACCTCATGCCCTACTACAACATAGAGAGTCCAAATTTTCTTGAGAAAGAGAGAAATGTGGTAGGCCATATGGGTAAGTTTTGAATTACCTATTTTCACATAAATTCTCGAACTTCCCCTTAATTTAGATTAATTTTTTTAATTTTGATCAAAATTTTCTTTCCATTTACAGATCAATTATATATATATATATATATATATATATAGGGAGATGATCAAAATAAGTATGTGTTTAAATCCAAAAATGCAGACCAAATCTCAGCCCTAGGATTAGATGATCTAATGGTCAATAATTAACCAAAAACACGGAAGGTCATAATTAAGCAATTTTAGGTCATATTATAATATTTGGATTTAATGTCATACTAAGATCGTTTTAGGTCATGCTTTGTTAGCATGACCTACAAATTACCTAATTATGACCTAAAAGTGCCCTAATTATGATATTGTTCTGCGTTTCTGTATTTAAATCCAGTTTTGCATAGATCAAAACCCTATATATATATATATATATATATATATATATATATAGAGTAGTGATTTAGGGCAAATGTCCATTAAGTACATAACTAGAGAATAAATCTCAGTCACACATCTTAATACTCCAAATTAATCTTATGGTTTAACTATTTTTACATGTTTTAAATAAAAAGTAATTAACAAGGGTATTTTTGGAAACCATATTCAACTCCAACCGTCTCCTTCAATTTTCCAACTCCAATTCACACTCCTTTTCCTCCCCCTCTCTTCCTCCTCTCCCCAGCCTCCGCTGCCGAGCTCAACACTACCCGCCGCAAAATAGACGTGATCACAGCCTTGAAGCAGCCAAGATATGATCGGTTGCATCGCCACGGCCGCCGAGAGAAATAGGAAATCATCGGCGCGGCGACAATCAAACAGGTTGCAAAGGAGAACGCCAGCGTCGTTGCAGATCGGTCTTGCGCCGGAGTGGAAGGCGGCGATACCGCTTCTGTCGCCATTGATTCAATCGCCGACCTCCGATGGTGTGGCGTTGGAGGGATATGTTCCAACGCGAATTGAATGTGTCAAAATTCCTCTAGATTAATTAAGTTTCTGATGATTGAAAATTAGATGATGTTCAGTCGAAGCTGGTGAGAGAAGAGTTCCATATGTACTGGATGAATATTGTAGATGTTAACAATGACTAAGAATTGATAAAGACATACAATGGAAGTGTGGTATACAATTAGAATCATATTTTGCATTTTGCTTTTGTGAAATGCTATGATTTTTAAATTCTTTAGTCAATATGATTCTTTGTATAATCGATCCCAAGGAAGTTTATACATAGTGGGTTTTACTTGTTTTGTGTTAACAAAACACATTACTATCATTCTAATAGTGATGTGTTTTGTAAACAAGAGTGAAGTAAAATCATGCTAAGAGTGATGTGTTTTATAAACAAGAGTGAAGTAAAATCATAATAAGAGTGATGTGTTTTGTAAACAAGAATGAAGTAAAATCATTCTAATAGTGATGTGTTTTGTAAACAAGAGTGAAGTAAAATCATGCTAATAGTGATGTGTTTTGTAAACAAGAGTGAAGTAAAATCATGCTAAGAGTGATGTGTTTTGTAAACAAGAGTGAAGTCAAATCATGCTAAGAGTGATGTGTTTTGTAAACAAGAGTGAAGTAAAATCATTCTAAGAGTGATGTGTTTTGTAAACAAGAGTGAAGTAAAATCATGATAAGAGTGATGTGTTTTGTAAACAAGAGTGAAGTAAAATCATGCTAAGAGTGATGTATTTTGTAAACAAGAGTGAAGTAAAATCATGCTAAGAGTGATGTGTTTTGTAAACAAGAGTGAAGTAAAATCATGCTAAGAGTGATGTGTTTTGTAAACAAGAGTGAAGTAAAATCATGCTAAGAGTGATGTGTTTTGTAAACAAGAGTGAAGTAAAATCATGATAAGAGTGATGTGTTTTGCAAACAAGAGTGAAGTAAAATCATGCTAATAGTGATGTGTTTTGCAAACAAGAGTGAAGTAAAATCATGCTAAGAGTGATGTGTTTTGTAAACAAGAGTGATGTATTTTATTAACAACAGTGAAGTAAAATCATGCTAATAGTGATGTATTAATATACATCTATTCTTCTTTATCTTATTGTGACATTTCATCAAACACATATTGTGCTCATATTAATATATATCTATTCTTCTTTATCTTATAATGAATCTAACCAAAAGATTTACATAAAACAAAAAAAATAATAACAAAATTTACAGATAATCAAAAACAATTTCACGAAAAATATTTTTGAAATCCATTGAAAATTTCCAACAGCTGCAACGATCACCAGAAACTTCTCCTCCATCACCGGCGGCTTCGCCTTAGAAGCTCCGTCTCCTCCTCCGTCGGCCTCGAGGTCCCTCTCGGCGTCTTCGGAGAGCTTCCAGTAGGAGCATGATCGTGATGGACTTTACACAATGGGTTCGCAATTCTGGCAGCTTTGAGATGATCGACCATATTCAATTGAAGGCGTGAAATTTGTTAACCATAGACTCTGATCAATTTAAAAATCGGAGGCTGATCGTAATTTGAGGTAGAGTCGATCTCAATTTGAGATTGAATCTGTATCAGAATTGATCGCGATTCATATGAAAATTTGACATAGAAAGGATCGCAATTTGATTGTTAGTTGAAAAAAATCAGAATCAATCACAATATGAGGAAGAATTCATCATGAAATCTGGGATGAAGTTGATCGTGAAATTTGGAATGATATCAAAAATAAATCTGGAATATCATATGGAAATCACGATCCATATGAAAATATGGGACAAATTATTATTTCCAAAAATGCCCTTGTTCACTTATTTCTTTATTAAATATGAACGTTTAATTCAACATTTAAATTAATATGGATTACTATGATGTGTGGTTGAGATTTGTTCTCTAGTTATACACTTAAAATTAGTTATATCTTGATCACTCCCACATATATATATATATAGGAGATGATCAAAATAAAAATGCATTTAAATCCAGAAATACAGCCCAAATCTTGGTCCTAGGATTAGATGATCTAATGGTCAATAATTAACCAAAAACACGGAAGGTCATAATTAAGCAATTTTAGGTCATATTATAATATTTGAGTTTAATGTCATGCTAAGATAATTTTAGGTCATGCTTTGTTAGCATGACCTAAAAATTAACTAACTATGACCTAAAAGTGCCCTACGTATGATATTGTTCCGCATTTCTGTATTTAAATCTAGTTTTGCATAGATCAAAACCCTATATATATATATAGAAGTGATCAAGGTATAACTAATTTTAAGTGTGGCGTGCTGGCTTTTAAGAGAGGGTTATTGATTCAAGTTACATGGAAGAGATAACTGAACCGGATGGATCAGTTAGCAAATGTCGTTGCCACTTGTTCAAGTTGCTCTCGCTCTCGCGCACCACCAATGTAACTTATAAACTCCCAATTTTGCACTACTTTAACAGTAAAGCGGCAACTTCGGGGTCGATCCCACAGAGAAGCTAGTGTATCAAGTGTGTGAGTAGTGAACAGGGGGTTGGCTGTTGCCACTCTTTAACTTTGAGAGTTTTTAACTACTGACTTTACCTTAGACGGAAAAGTAACTAACTACTTGCTCAAGGGAATTTTAACTACTGGGTCAAGTGAATTTCATACTGTAATGAAAATTAACTACTTAGAATAGTAAACACGATGACGAAAACAGAACAACTTCGATTTTATACTCAGTATCCAAACGAGTACAACGAATATGCTGAATGTAAAAAGCTCGTAACTTTAACTACAAAGCAACTTGAAATTAGACTAAGCTAACACTTCGGAAAATACGAAAGCAAGTAAAACCGAGAAGATTCTCGGTGGGAAACTAGAGATAACGCCGACAGATATCGAGTATTCTGTAGAGCTCACTTCGGACGCCGTTTAACTAAACGTTTCTCTATCTAAGCTATCTAGAGAACTGAGCTAAACTAAACTAAAAACTAAAGACAGAAAGGTAAAAGATCAGATCCTTTTGCGTGGTGGCACATCCTCTATTTATAAGCTCGGCAACGACCTCTAGTTGGATAACGATCTTGGCAGGGAATATTCGCTCACGCTGAGAGCGAGCGACTCATCGATTGCTACGTACTCTTCTTCTAGAATGACGTCGCTTTTCAGTAACAAATTCATGACTCAGCTCCGTCCTTGCGTCTCTTATATCAGCACGTGTCCCCTTCTAGAACGTTGTCCTTGATAACAGAATAATGTGCACCATTCAGCTCATTAGCCTCACGTGTCCCTCTTCTGGAAGCCAGTGGTCCCCTCCTTGACTGCTTGATTACTCTCCTTGATCAACTCCCCCGATTTCTGGCCCTTTTCGCCTATTGTACTCGTTTGATCAGTTTGGCCTTGTTGCCTTGGTCAAGCGGCATTCCTGCACGTTTAACACTTGCTTTGCGCGATAAACTGATCAAATAGCATACATTTTACCCCTAAACCGATGCATGAAATGGGCCTTATCAAAGTGTATAACTAGAGAATAAATTTCAACCACACAAATAAATGCAACAAATATTATTTATTTTAATAATGTAAAATAGGTCAGGGGTATTTTTGGAAATCACATTATGAAATTCATAAGCCCATACGGAATTCATTTCCTTCCAAACTGAGATTGTCGATGTTGTGCTCCTCGACTAGGGATTTGGACGAAGAGGATTAGGGCTTGGATTTGGAGGTGTCGGTGTTCGAATTTGGGTCTGATGAGGAAGATTTCGTATCCTTACTTTGGTGATCTTGCTGCAGCTGCTTCTTGAGGAGGGCTTTGGCTTCGGATTCCCGCTTCTCCTCCTCGCGCAGCCGCTGGAGTCGTTTCTGCTCAATTTTGGAACGCTTGAAAAACTTCTTTCCGCCGACGTCCTGCTCCAGACTCTGTCGTTTCTTCTGCAATTCCTGCTTAAGAATGTCCATAGTCTCGATTCAATTATCGGGAAGATTGGTTTGATTCAAGAGTGCGTAAGTGAACTTAGGATTGGTCGGCAGGCCAACGGCGGCGTCGATGAGGGCGGGCACTGCCTCGGTCGATGGGCGCAGCGACGGGGGATGACGATGAACAGCACAGACAAATACAGAGAAATACTCACCTCGAACATAAAATGGCTTCAGATTATTTTCTACTCACCTCAACCAGATCTACGAATGAAGTATACACATTTCAGTATTTTAAAATACTGCAAAATAGAGAAAAATCGGCATAAAAACCATATATTTGAGGTCAGCATGAAAAAAAATTGGCGAATTGGCGTTAGCCGTTGTTAAGCACTTGTTGCAGATTCGCAAGATTATGAAGATGAAACTAAAAAAAATTGGACAAATTAAGAGGAATCGGGCGAACACTAGCTTAATTATTCAGCAAAGGCAAATGGATTTCGATACCTTCTAATTATAACCCTGAAACACATCACTATAACCATGTTTTTACTTCACCGATGTTAACAAAATACATCACTATAGCAAAAACTCAAAGAAACATCACTCTAACCCTGGAACACATCACTATAACCATGTTTTTACTTCACTGATGTTAACAAAATACATCACTATAGCAAAAACTCAAAAAAACATCACTCTAACCCTGGAACACATCACTATAACATGTTTTTACTTCACTTATGTTAACAAAATACATCACTATGGCAAAAACTTAAAGAAACATCACTCTAACCTTGGAACACATCACTATAACCATGTTTTTACTTCACTGATGTTAACAAAATACATCACTATAGCAAAAAATCAAAGAAACATCACTCTAACCGTGAAACACATCACTCTAACCGTGAAACACATCACTCTAACCATGTTTTTACTTCACTGATGTTAACAAAATACATCACTATAGCAAAAACTCAAAGAAACATCACTCTAACCCTGGAACACATCACTCTAACCATGTTTTTACTTCACTGATGTTAATAAAATACATCAGTATAACAAAAAATCAAAGAAACATTACTATAACCACGGAATACTTGGTGTATACAGCCGGAACCTCTGGTTGTATAAGTCACATTACACGAAAATATTGTAGATTAAAATAAAAAATAGTAGGAATCCCTCTCCCAAAATCACTCTCAAATCTCGACACTCCCACCAATCTATCAGCCACCAAACCAACCAAAACATCTACCCTCCGTGCCCCGCCTCCCCCGGCGCCGCCCTACCCTCTCCCACGAGCGCGCCGTCGTAGTACACCTCTGTGACTGCCTCGTGGAACTTGAACAACGCCGCATTGGGGTTCTTGATCGAGACGCCGGCCACCAGCGTCGGGTTGTTGTTGTTGGATAGTGAATTGAGGCCAACGATTTTGACCGAGATGATCTCGAGCGATGGATGCTTCACATGAAAGATCGTGAGCATGAGGATGAGTGTTGTGACGGCTAGGATTAGGAGAAGCGCGGCGGAGCAGCCGCAACACTTGAGGCACCGGTGGCGGCGGTGTGATATGAACTCCGGTGGAAAAGGGCTGAGCTTGGAGTTGGCGGGGATGGCCGGGGCGAGCGGCTTCTCTTGCTCTCTTCTTCTGCCATGGATGAAGAAAATTTACGTAACCTAATTTTTTCTGTGCAATGACCATTATACCCCCGCCTTGTTATTGTGAACTAAATTAGTGATAGATGGAACTAATTTTTCCTTTAAATTCGAAAATCACATGTATTAATACTATCCCTTGATTTTCTTGATCTTGTGGCTGTGATTTATTCTCTAGTTATGTGCTTAATGAGCACTTGCCCTATATCACTACTATATATATATATATATGGGAGCGTTATTCTCCTATTCATCCCTTAGATCCTTTATTCTTCTTAATATGGGCCGTTAGATCTCATTCATCAACGGTCCAGATGATCTGCATTATTACACTATAATGGTGCATTATTAGTCGGTGTGCATTATTCAACTGAAAATCTGCATTATTAAATGACACGTGGCACCAATCTAACCGTCGGATGACAAAATCGTGGGGCTGAGATTAAAAAGAACAAAGAACAAAAGATACAAAAAGGAAATGAATACATCCATATATATATATAGGAAAATGATCAATACAAAACTTGATCTCAATACAAAATCAAGACCAAATTCTGACCATGAGATTAGGCAATCCAATGGTCAATAATTAAACAAAAACACGGAGGGTCATTGTAAAGCAGTTTTAGGTCATATTATAAACTTTGGGTTTGAGGTCATGTTAAGATCATTTCATGTCATCCTTACTATAATGACGTAAAAATAAGCTTACAATGACCTAAAAATGACTTTTGTATGCTTGGTTCTGCATTTTTGTATTAAGAATGGTTTTGCATGGATCAAAACCCTATATATATATATATATATATGAGTGTTAAGGTCCTTTTGCTCCCTTAGATTTAAGTTCCTACTTAATGTGAACCGTTAGATTAGATGGATGGGCGGACCGGATGAAAACTTGATAACTTATCCCGTGTTGCATTATTAGGCCTAATCTGTGCATTATATGGGTAAAATAGTAAAACAGCACCGTATCAAAAACCGCTCAAAACGGAAGGAGTGGAAATTAAGCGGGATTTTGCTACGACCTACCATCTACTCACTCTCTCTCATACTCCAAACGTCTCATCCTCAATCCATCACTGCAAATCGTCTCCCCAAATTCCCCCCATTTTCCAAACCCTAGCCGCCATTGGAACCAACCGGAAATCTACAGGGACCGTCGATTCTCGTCCGTTTCACTGTCCAAACCTCACTCCCGCAGTGCGCGATCATCTAGTTGAAGGCGACGAAAAGGTAGTGTTGAAAAAGGTTAATTTTTTGGTATTACCCACCGTTAATCGCCGATATTCACCGCCTACCACACCACCTACTCATCGATTCACTAATTTTTTCCCAAAAAAGTCACTATTTTCAAACTCGCTTTGGTCACGATTTTCTGTAATCATAAAAGCGTTTTCATTTTGGTAGGGTTCTGTCTATTATTGAATGTGTAATTATTTACTGGTTCACAATTGTGTATTGGGCGATTATGTGGAGAAAATGTTATCGGATTTTGGTTTTTGGTTCGTCTCACAGATATATTATGACGAAAAGAGGACGACCTTCAAGATCTCAACCAACCCAGGCTGCAGGTGAGCAATCTATTTCATTTGCATGTAGAATTCCTGGAGTAGTTGTACATCAAGTAGTCTTCCTTTGTGCATTCGTTGACATTTTTTGTACATGGGTGAATGAGTGAATGTAATATTTTTTGTGCATTATTTGATTGGTTGGGTACATTATTTACCTTGTATTATGCATTATTTGACTGCTTGTGTACATGGGTGAATGAGTGAATGCAAAATTCCTTTGTGCATTATTTGATTGAATCTGTACATTATTTAGCAAGTATTATACATTATTTATCAAGTATTATGCATTCATTGACTGCTTGTGTACATGGGTGAATGGTGCATTATCTAATGTAAATGCGACACAATATTGATAGCTTCCGTTATAATCATGTTCTGATGTTTATGTTGGACAGCAGCGAAGCAGCTTAGATTGGACATCGACGAAGCGATCGATGATATAATTCCAGTTGCAATTGCCCAGAAATTTCGGGAGAGATTGGCCGAGGCTGAGCATAGGAAACCGAGGCTGATGATTGCCCAATTATAGGCTGGGGTGATTGTTTGAACTCTCGAATTTTTTCGATAACTCATGTTGGTAGGGGAAATAGCCGACTTGTGGCTTGGTCTGTTTTGAACAATATGTACTGTGCTTCTTGCAAACAGAAACACTTTTTGGTATTAGTGTATGATGACATTAACTCAAAACATGTAATTGATGTATATTACAGAATAATGAAACGTCACTCCCAAATAATGGTAAATAGGAAGAAAATAATGTAGAACAAGTTAACTGTATTTTAATAATAATGTACAACAAACTGCATATAATGGATATAATTAACCGAATAATGAATGTAATGTGCTTATTAATTAATTGTACTAGAATATTAATGTACAGACTATTAAGTGATTGTGAATAAAAATGTACAACTTCATGAATAATAATGTACATTAACAGTTTCGTAATGCAATGTGTAATGTACAGAATGTGTGTAATAATGAATTGTACTCGAAACATTGTGTGCAGTAAGTTAAGTGCTAGTAACCAATAATGTACAACTTCATTAATGATAATGTACGTTAACAGGTTAATAATACAATAATATTATGTATAAAATGTTGACAGTGGTAATACTAATAAGACTAAGACAACGATGTAAATCATAAGACTAATCCAAAAAACAAAACCAAAAATGTTGTGAGGTGCAAAATACATCAACTTTTCCTCTTGCCCTTCCGCAGCTCATTCTCCATTGCCATCTCTTTAAGCATTGGACAATTTCTAGAGTCTTGATGGCCCATCTCATCGCACGCCTTACACCGTCTAAGAGGCCTAGTAGCCTCTTTTACAGCCTTTTCTCTCTTGGAAATCAGACGGATCGCTGAGCTGCTAGCGTGGCCCTTGGTTTTGACAACATCAGGAGGATGGACCTCAACTACTTCAGGCCTTACCATGCCATAAAACTCTTCAATCATTCGCCTCTTTTCAGAGGCGGACGTTGTAGGAGTTCCAACTTGAAGAGAATTACCAAGTATAACCACCACCACTGTATAAAATCGCAAAAAAAAACGGCTCAGCAAACATTTATATTACAGATCATGAATCGTCCATTACTGAAAAAAAAAAACCATTATAGAGTAATATTTGTGCATTATGTATATCAGTAAAAACTACTCCCTAGCTGAGATGATATCTAAACCTTAGGTGAATGACTGAAACTCGTGGACTTTGGCGACAGTTTTGTTACTTAATACATACTACACGCTAGCCCCAAGGATTGCTAAACCCTTGGGGAATACATGAAACGTGCGCCGAACAATCAAACACTACCAATCTTAAACTAAACTGCTCAGCAAACATTTACATTACAGATCATAAATCATCCATTACTGAGAATAAAAAAACCATTACAGAGTAATATATGTACATTATGTGTATCAGTAAAAACTACTCCCTAGCCGAGATGATATCTAAACCCTAGATGAATGACTGAAACTCGTGGACTTTGCGACGGTTTTGTTACTGAATACATGCTACACCCTAGCCCCAAGGATTGCTAAACCCTTGGGGAATACATGAAACGTGCGCCGAACAATCAAACACGACCAATCTTAAACTAAACTGCTCAACAAACATTTACATTACATATCACAAATCGTCCATTACTGAAAATAAAAAACCATTACAAAGTAATATATGTACATTATGTGTATCAGTAACAATACATGCTGTCAGATTATACAACGATCGATTACTCCAATAAATCGGAATTTCAGTTAACAACTCAGATTAATAATCAATGAAGGCAAAAAGTTGATTACCTTCTTCCATTGTTCAGTAAAAACGAAAGCAATGACCGAGACCTCCCACAAATCGGTATATTTAGAGAATAAATACAACCCCTGTCTTCTTCGATTTAGAAAAACAGCCAACAATTTAGGACCTTAAAGTGTTCAATAGAGAAGAGACGCTGAAAGTTTAGGGAGAGAAGACAGATTGCAGCGTGAAATTGTGGAGAATAACCACTGTGATCTTTGATAGAGATAATCAAGGAAGTTACCATAACAAACTAATTTGTGTATCCCAATTTTGACCTTTTCAATTTTTTTAATCATTTAAATTAAATTCATGAGGCATTATTTTCGGTCATCAGATCTTGAAAATGAAGGGCCGAGATTCAGTTGGACAATAAAAAAAAATGAAAAAAGGATATGAATACATCCCTATACGTTATAACAAATCATGGTGGAACATGAATGAATCGATGACAAATACAGTTGGAGGACAAAGAAGGTTTCTTTAAATCACTAATCAGTACTTAATTGACAACTATGAGTATTTGAAGTTGGCCAAAATACACTATTTTATTTGAAAACTAAGAATCTACTTAGTTATAGTATTAAAATAATAACTAAATCACATCCCACGAAAAAACACTAATTCACGATTGCAAATATTTATAGTTGTGAATTATAGCAAAAAACTTGAACTAAGCATTTGCTATGTGGGATGGAATTTTATGTAGTGTTGTAATGTGAATTAAGTGGAGTAAGAATAACTAAGAGAAAAAGGAAGATGGTATTGTTTTCATTTTAGGAAATATTTTAATTTTAGTGAGACAATCTATAAAGGAAAATGTGATATTTTTAATGAGATAGAGAAAGTATAATATTGGATCTTAAATATTTTCAAAAGATACCAAAAATGAATCTTATAAATGTCTAAAGGGCATCCGCAACATTATTGTACATACGAAAATACTATCCACATTTTTTCTAATTTATAGAGTATTTCCGAATGAGTATGTCATTACAAAAAAATTATAGCGTATTTCCGATTAAGGGCATCGGCATCCACATCATCATTTTTTTAATATTTGCAAAATCCATACGAATTTAAAAAAACTAATAAATTAAAATACGAATTTCAAAAAATTCATTTCATTTAATAAAAATTAATACATTACAATGCGAATTAAAAAAAACGCAAACTCAGCGACGGCGGTTACGAGCCCACACTTCTTCAATCATGTCGCTCATGAGCTGCGCATGATCTTGTTGGTTGCGCATTGAGGTCTGTCTAGATAGAACCTCATTGAAGCCTAACGGTAACCCTCTATCAGATGTCTCGGTCGACGTGCCGGACGAGCTAGATGCACAGTCATCTTCATTCCAATCGGTGATGCTTCCGCCTTCATTCTCGACTATCATGTTGTGCATGATTATGCACGCATATATGACATCGGCGATGACTTCCTTGTACCAGGAATGAGCCGGCCGTTTCACAATTGCCCACCGTGATTGGAGCACACCAAATGCCCGCTCGACATCCTTCCGCGTCGACTCCTGCTTTTGCGCAAATAAAACCCTCTTCTCACCAATTGGGCAGCTGATCGTCTTTAGGAAAACTGGCCACCGTGGGTAGATGCCATCGGCCAAGTAGTACCCCATATGGTATTGGCGTCGGTTGGCAGTGAACTCGATGGCCGGGCCGTTGCCGTTACATTGCTCGGTGAAGAGGGTGGACGAGTTGAGGACGTTAATGTCGTTGTTCGACCCGGCTACGCTGAAGTAAGCATGCCAGATCCAGAGTCGATGGTCAGCGACGCTGAAGTAAGCATGCCTGTATCCACTTGTGAATTGGCCTCTCCACGCCGTCGGACAATTCTTCCACTGCCAGTGCATACAGTCGATGCTCCCGAGCATCCCAGGAAACCCGTGCGCCGTCTCGTGCATCTGCATCAGACCCTGGCAATCAGTGGCAGTCGGCTTGCGCAAATATGTGTCGCCATAGGCCTCTACTATCCCCCGACAAAAGCGCTTCAGACACTCGCGGCCTGTAGAATCCCCGCAGTGGAGGTACTCGTCAAAAAGGTCCGCCGTGATGCCGTATGCCAACTGACGAATAGCAGTCGTGCACTTTTGCAATGGTGTAAGGCCGGGTTTGCCGATGCCGTCCTCCCGAAACGTGAAGTATTCATCACGTGAAGACAATGTCAGAACAATGCTGAGAAAAAGGTACCGCGACATTCTAAACCGGCGGCGGAAAACAGTCGGGCCCCATCGTGGTTGATCGGCAAAATAGTTTTCAACCAGACGTCTGTGAGCTTCCGGGTGGTCGCGTCCATTGCATGCCGCCATAGCCTCTTCAACGGCTGCATCTAATGCTTCTGACGTCGAACTACCGGACTCAGACGAACTAGAACTATTGGTGTCGTCGCCGAGATTCATTTTGGTTGGATGTTGAGAGAGAATATGTAAAGAGATAGTCGATATGTTCGTATGTACAAATGAATGAGAAACAAGATTTAAATAGAAAATCAAAAACGCGTGCCATCGTCCGCGACCATCGTCCGCGTAGCCCACAGTGGGGCGGACGATGGCGCGGCCGATGGCCTATCGTCCGCGTAGGCCGCAATGGGGCGGACGATGGCGCGAACGATGGACATTGTCCGCGCTATACTCCGCGCCCTTAGTATAGGGCGCGACGATCGTCCGCGGCCTATGTCACGCACCCGCAATGGGGCGGACGATGGCGGGCGCGGACGATGCGCGCCATCGGGCGTGCCATCGTCCGCCCCATTGCGGATGGCCTAAGTATGAACGGGTGTGAAAGGAAAACTGAAGGGTGTGAAGTGAGGGGAAAAAAATGTGTGTGTGTGTGTGTGTTGGAGATTTTTAATTTTTCAACTATCCGAATTACTAAAAATTTAAAAATGGGAAGTGCCATGTGGCATGTAGTCAAACATCCACACGAAACCGGTGCGTGCTTAACGCAACCACTAAGCAGGCCGCTGCTTAACTCCTATATAACTAAGTAACTATTAACATGTGTTTATTCAACAATACTATACGCCAAAAGCATCTATATATTTTACTCTATTTCCTTCATTCTTTTACTTTTTCATCGACTGATGGACCTATACTACTAAATCCAACAATTTGAGTATGTTTTGATATGATAACCAATATGGTTTTATTGTTTGAATCTTGAAATACTATTTAACTCATTGCAAGAAAGAACTGATTTTCAAAGCAATCACACCTACTAATAATTATAACACAAGTCATCACAGATGCAGATCAACATCCAATCCCTCGCTGCCATCTGTCGTCAGCCCCTGTCTCTGTGGCCCCACCTCACCCCGGCTGGGATGCGGTTGGGCCGCGTGGTACCTCAGGGGTACCCCGGACAAAACACGAGGTACAATCTGTGGCTGATGCCCATCATGTGATGGGAGCAGCAGCCTCCCACCCCCGCCGCCAGACCGGGCTCCGTGGGGCCCGATCAGGTGCACCGCGGCCGCCCCCATGCGCCGGTGGTCCGCAAAGAAGTGGGCCCGCTTCGCCCTTTGCCTCTCCTTCTTGTGCGCGTTCTGGTGGCCACCCAATGCCTGCGAGTTGGCGAATTTCCTGTGGCAATGCTGGCACTCAAACCTCTTGCTCTCGAGGTCTAGCGGCGGCGCGGGGGCATTTTGGTCATTTCGCAGCGAGAACCCGAAGATCTTCATCACGGATGGTGGTGCATGTGCATAATCTTGGTGATCATGATCACATGCAGATGATGAATGCTCATCCATCAAAGAGAAATTAAAATTATATTGTTTTATAAAAAAAAGTAAATTTTGGGTATGAGGGCAGAAGTTTGATGTATGCATGATCTTGGAGTAGAATTAAGTGTAATATATATGGAGAGATATAGAGAGAGAAATGTAAGGATTTTAGAATGGGATGGACACTATTAGCCCTACATGAAAAAGCAAACACATTGTGAAAAGTTGGTCAGATGAAGAATCAAGGCCAAAATATACATGTAACAGAAGGTATGTTAGAGCTACCTAGATTTTAACTAGCCATGCATTTTTGTGTTTTTAATTATTTTATTTTAAAAAATTCTAGCTAGGCTAAGATCCCACTGCATAAACTGCTACTAGTGCACGCTCATATTAAACCAACCTTTTTCAAGAATTGACCAATTGCTGTAAAAAAATGTTAATTTGTGATTAGTGTGGATTATTTAATCAAACCTTGAATGATTTAATTGTGAAAATACTAAAGATGGAGTTGGGCCAATCATGTCTAAAGATGATGATGACCAAATCTTGTGCAAAATCCAAGATTTTTGTCTCTGTTATGCATACTCACCTCCACCTATGCTTTGCAAAGATACTCATAGAGTATAGTTGATCTCATCAGCAATTGATTGGACTCTAATCAAATGTGAATGCAATATAGTCTAAAAACATGATTCACATAAACTACCAAAAAAATGATTTTATGCCTACTTTCATATCACCTTACACACACACACACACACACACACTACAACTTGGAGTTCTTGAATTTTAGGAAAATTCATCAGAAAAGTGAATGGCAACCTAGGTAGAACAAAACAAGCATGATTTCAAGCGATGATAATGATGGTTCATTTATTAATTTTGATGATTATTTTCTTGACTTGATTAAATTAGAGCATGTGAGTAAATGGGGTCAGACCACGTGTGGGTGTCGTGTTTGTGGGCTTATGCCAAGTACAAATGAAGGTAAGGATAAGGCATCAAATGAATCCATTACATTATATAGCCTTCTTTTGTTGTTTGTGATACAACCCCTTTTTTCTCATGTTATTCACAAGTACAAATAATTCTCTCCTGCCCACTTTGTTGTCATCCACAATCTCTCTCTGTCAAGTACATGTGTGTGCACAGCAAACCCTCCCACTAAGCAAAGATTCACAATTTGGAGTAGGGCATCTTGTGTTTCTATCCCTTAAGCGTGATGAATTGATGGTGGTGTGTCGACAAGACGACATTTCTTGCTTGGATAGGACGAAACAAGGGATAGGGGAGACAGAGAGTTGTGGCGAATGGCCTAATCCGAGGAATAGTGCAACCGAAGTGACCTCAAGGTTGACGAACTTCCATCCTCCATCAAAAACTCATTCCACACTAAAACCCTAATCAAACCCTAATTTGGTGGTGCTACAAGATTTTCTTGCTGTAGCTAAGGATATGTGTAGTGGAGGATCGAATTTCAATATCTTTTGTTTGCTTTTGTCAGCACATTTTCAACTAGGGTGTCAATTTTTTTTTATCAAAGTTACATAACAAGATTGCAAAATCAAAGTGATGGTCCACCTATAGCATCTAGGTATAGCCGCTTCAATCTAGCCTAGCAACCAAGTGATCGCGATTGATCAGGTCCGGTTGGATGTAGTATCCGACCATATGCATGTATCAAATTTTTTTTTATTTCGAGTGACAACAAATAATTACATAACGACCGGGAGGTGTACCAACAGAACAGTCTACCACATGTTAGCGTTGACAGGCATCAATTTTTCTTTTTATTGTGTTCCCAATTTCCGTTTCTCTCACGAGCGGTCTAATTTTCCACCGTCTCCCTCCATCTACTTTTTTTTATTATGGATAATGGATACGTGAAATGTAGGGTTCGTTATATACAACAATAGTGACATACAATACGAGATAAATTAAAATTAAATTTGTTCAAGATTAAATTATTATATGAGTGAAGGTGGAATGTATGATCATGAGAAAAAAATATAATATTCCCTTTGTCCAACAAAAGTATATACTCTTCTCTTTTATGGTCACACAAGAATATGCATTTTTTAAATTTAGAAACTTTTTTTCTCTTTAAAGAGGTGTGACTCATTATCCACTAATAATACGTTAATTACTTTTTCTTTCTACATCTCTCTTATTTTATCAATCATGCATTAAAACTCGTATCCAACTTAAATTACGTACGTTGGTGGGACTGAGGGAGTATTGTCACTATTAAGATATGCCATATGATATATTGTTAAGGGCCGAGCTTTAAGAGAGATACAATTGAAAAAGAGATAAGACTAAGCATGACCTTTACTCATAAATAAACATGGAAATCAAATGAGCTCGTAGAATATAGATGTTAGAGAGATAAGTGGTAGATAAATAAGCGGTAGAATATGGATATTATACCATGGGTTAATTATAGATAATGGCTTTTGAATTAATAATGAGGATGCATAATTTAATTTATAATGAATAGTTAGTAAATGTATAATACTTCCTGCACCAGATGTCCGATTTTTTTCATTTCCGATCATCCACTATTACATGTCTAATTTACTTTTGTGGATAAATTTTAATGTGTAATGGATAAAGTATGAAATAGAGATAGAAAAAATAGGATAAAGGGTGAAAGAATTAGACATTTTTTCATTTCCGACCATCCACTATTACATGTCAAATTTACTTTTGTGGATGAATTTTAATGCGTAATGGATAAAGTATGAAATAGAGATAGAAAAAATAGGATAAAGGGTGAAAGAATTAGAACAAGTGGTGAGAAAGTTTTTCTAGATATATATAAAGGAAACTAATTTTGGTGGACATACCAAAATAAAAAATATACTATTATTTTTCGTAGACGAATAGAGTATTTAATAAGTCCGTTTCAGAATTCAATAACTCATCACTCAACCTCATTATAATACCAATAATATAAAAGTGGAGTACATATTGAACTAACTTTCTTCATCTACGTTCTTTAAAATTTGTGTCGAGTCAAAGTGAGAGACATATTACCAAACGGATGAAAGTATTTTACAAAGATTAGAGGATTCTCTAATTAAACCCATGTTCGTGTGTTTACATGCCCTTGAATCAAAATGATCTTGCTAGTACGTTGTCAAAACTCAAATGTAGACCCTCGATATTAATGTCCTTACTTTTTGTTGATTGGAATTTTTTAAGATCGGAATTAGGTAAGGATTCTCATACATCCTAGCTAGCTACATAGTGACTTACCACCATTGAGTTGCTTGTCGGGCTCTGATGAATTGATAGATAAAGACTATATCGGGTTCGACCGGACTATGAATCAAGCCTTATACTGATTTGATCTTATATCTAATGCACACCCTCAATCATGAATTAATTGTTTTTGATTGATAATGAGTAGCATTAGATTATTAGATTGTGAGTTGTCGCGTCGTGCCTAGATAATTGAAGTGAGATACCTAAGAGATGACTACAAAAGTGTACCATTGATATATAGCAAGATAGAGCCATGTCAACTTTTAAGGTGCTGCCTAAACAACTATAGCTTATCACAATTGACGTCACAAAATAATTGTTTGCTAAATTACGAAAGGAATTGCACGAGTGAAGGGCCCTTTTTGTCTCTCCACATCTCCCACCATGAAATGTTTATGTGGATTAATTGTTGTGTCTCTCTCTCTTTGTCGTATTTGTGTTTGGGTATGTGTGGGGGGAGGGATTATTATATTCTTCATAGTTAGTGATGCTAAATATGCTATACCTACATTAGATGGAATATTTATAGTTATCCCATGCCAATTTGATCATTCTTTAGAGCTTCAGATCAATCCTATGCAAGTGTTTTTATTCATGTCGGTCATCTAATGATACGAAACGGAAATTATAGACATGAAATCAGACTTATATTTATAATCACACGTTGAGCATATAACACAACAGTTATAAATACTTTTGTGTATCAAGATTTGTTTTCCCCGATTGGCCCAATCCTACAAGTGAACCTACTACTTTTGGTATCCATGTGTATGGTTAATCCTATATAGGGGTGGAGAAACGGGTTATCCGTGGGTATCTGCACCCGACAAGTCGGATACCTGTACCCGATTTTAGCCAAATTTATTGTCCCAATACCCTCCCCGCAACATATCGGGATTACCTGATACACGTGTCGGGTTTCCCGTACCCGACATAGCGGGTACCGGTAGCCGACTCGATACCAAATAGAAAATTTGAAAACACTAGTATCCGACAATGTTCCCTAATTTACTATATTCATATAGATTGTAAGCTTTGAATAGATTGAGAATAAAAGTGAGGGGACACTCAATAGTTAGTTCCGATGAGTTTTCAATCGTATGTTTGTTGGAATATAGAAATGTTTCAAAAGAACTCTTAGAACTCTTAGATTCTACAAAGTATTAAAAGATGATATATGGCTAATACTAATAATATCGAGTATTATCGGGACTAACGGGTATATGCGTGAGTAGTGGGTATAATATATGGCTAATATTAATAATATCGGGTATTATCGGGATTAATGGGTATACCCGTGCGGGTAGCGGGTATACCCATTACCCGCAAACCTCTAAAACACACTACCCGATCCCGCCCCGTTTCCCGTTATCGTCGGATAACGGTTACCCGATACCCGGCGGGTAATGAATTGAAATGGGAATTACCCATTACCGCTACCCATTTTGCCACTCCTAATCCTATACACTAACAATTCCTTGACACACAATACAATTGGAGAAAGTTAGGAGATCTCGATTAACATATACATTATAGTACTATTCTTTTTCGGAGATTGTAATAGAAAAAAATGAAGGATGTAATTTCATTTTTAGTGCAATTAATGCCATTGTGAATGCATCAATTTTCACGTGAACCTAAATACCTTTTTGTGATTACCAAAACTTACATTTGTGCCATATATTTCATTGAATTTCCATTTTTTTAAACACTATAAATTTGATTTTTGTTTAAAAAAAATCAATGTTATAATAGCACGCTGATAATAAAAAAAATCTGACTTCAGCTTAATTTTATGAAGCCACTACTGCATAGAAGAGAAAGACATAAAAGAAAAAAGAGTCAGAGCATCCACAATGGTCTAGTACCTCACATAGCCTTCCCACTGCCACATCATCCAGCATTAAAATCTTCCTGCCACATCATCTGGACATGCAACTGGACATCAAATAGCCCTCACATAGCCTATCCACATCACTAATAACAATTATATAAATTTAATTTACAATTGTAGCAACATACGGAATTTAATTTACGAGATAAATACAGGAAAATTGAATAATACTATTAAAATTTCAAAAAGTACAATAATTAAAAAAAATACATTTAAAAATTACATAAATCTAAATAAAAACTAATGCCTTCCAATCCTCCGCGCCCACAACTCTTCAATTAAATCCTTTTGGAGTCGAATATGAGCCTCCGTCTGACGCATGTCGGCATGTGCTTGGAGGAGGGCTTCTTCATCGTGAGGTACCCCACCTCGTATGTTGGCGGCGGCGACGCCGTGGCTTGGCCCAATCAGTCAGTTGTACACCTTCATCTTCGACAATCATGTTGTGCATGATAATACATGCGTACATTATATCAGCAATGCAGTCGACATGCCACAAACGCGTTGGTCCCTTAACTGCAGCCCATCGCGCCTGAAGCACACCAAATGCGCGCTCCACGTCCTTTCGCGCCGACTCCTGCCGCGTCGCAAAGTATGCCTTCTTCACATCTGATGCTCACCGGATCGTCTTCACAAAGACGGGCCACCTAGGGTATATCTCATCCGCCAAGTAGTAGCCCATATCATGCTGGTTGCCGTCGGCGACAAAACTGATGGCCGGACCGACGCCCTGGCACTGCTCGTTGAAAAGGGGCGACGAATTGAGGACATTTAGGTCGTTGTTCGAACCGGCTATCCCAAAATACGCATGCCAAATCCACAGCCGGTAATCAGCTACGGCCTCGAGGATCATCGTGGGATTCTTTCCCTTGTAGCCGGTAGTGTAGAACCCCTTCCAGGCAGCGGGACAGTTCTTCCACTCCCAATGCATACAATCTATGCTGCCTAACATTTCCGGGAACCCATGCTGCTCCCCGTGCATCCGCAGCAGATCCTGGCAATCTTCGGGGGTAGGCTTTCGGAGATACTGATCACCGAATACTTCAATCACGCCCTGACAGAAATACTTCATACATTCGAGGGCAGTCGTCTCACCGATGTGGAGGTATTCGTCCCACATGTCTGCCGAAGTGCCGTAGGCCAACTGTCTGATTGCCGCAGTGCACTTTTGAATAGGGGTGTGGCCGGGTTTGCCAGCCGCATCGTGCCTGAAGTGGAAATACAGATATCGCTGCTCCAAACCGTTAACAATACGCATAAACAAGTCCCGCCTCATCCTAAAACGACGCCTGAAATGGTTGGCGTTAAAACGCGGCTCCTCTGCGAAGTAATCTGTGAACAGGCGCTGATGTGCAGCTACATGATCACGATCAACCACTTGTCGACGGCGGACAACTGGTCGTGGGCGAGGTACCGGCGGCTGCATATAACTCTGCATCCATCGATCAACCTCACGACTCGTATAGACATCTAGCTCTTCGTTCAGCATACGCTCGTACTCATCAGCATCCCCATCACTACCACCACCACTACAACCGGCATTACTCATTTCTTAAATTGATCTTGTACAGAAAGAAAGATAGAGAGAGTACTCGTTAAAACAAGTGGTGTGAATGAAAATGACGTCCAAAGCGCGTATGTATAGTTTTTTCGAAAAAAAATATTAAATTCTGACGCCGGTCTGACGCCGATCCGGGGCCTACAATGGCGCCGTGAGGATCGGCGTTAGAACCGGCGTCACCGCACGAATCGGCATGGGTACGCCGAAATTGACGTCGATTTCGCCGACGCCGGTCGCAATGGTTCGGCGTCAGAACCGGCGTCGGCGAAAAATCGGCGTCGCGGTTTTGACGCCTCCATTGGTGATGCTCTTAAAGAAAAACGTTAATAGTAGTACTCCACATTTCATGAATATCATCATGGATGGATAAATTTGCACACAACTATTCCATGTGAAATTTGTCAGACAAAACATTACGAAAGTGATTTCATGGAAATTCCCATTTTGGGTGTCTTCATTTTTGTTAAAGTTATGAATGATAGTGATGGATCAAGAACTTCAACAGGAACCTGTTTCAGATATATATACTCCATATTGAAACAATTATTATAATTATTAATTATTACAAAGACCAAATCATATGTTCACGCATTTTGTAGTTGATGCATGATTAGTTACTTTCCAAAAGACTAATCTTTAAGTGCAGTTTTTTACAGGATTGAAACCTGGCTGATTTAAGACATCACTCAAAATCGAGCCCAAATCGTTGCAAGAATCATGTGGAAAATGGCAGTGATGGGGTGCGTACTAAACAAGCCCAACAGCAATGACGGCCCATCAGCCCAAAGCCCAAGGAAGAGTATGAGTTCGGCATTACCAAAGAGTTCGGCCCCAGCCTACAGCTCGGTAAAAGCCAACCAATCAAGCTCTACTCTCAGATCGGCAACCAAAGCAGTTCGGTCTCAGTATTCGACCGAACAAAGAGTTCGGCCTCAGCCTACAGCTCGGTAAAAGCCAACCAATCAAGCTCTGCTCTCAGGTCGGCATCAAGCTCTACTCTCAGATCGGCAACCAAAGCAGTTCGGTCTCAGTATTCGACCGAACAAGGAGTTAGTGGACCCATACAGGATTTCCACAACTTCCAACACACCCACTACCACGTGGTGTCAACTCAGGCCACGATCGTAGGCCATGACCTACGCTACATCCACGATCTTAGGCCATGACCTCCACGACATCCACAACCATCATTAGTGGTGATGCAAGCCACGATCTTAGTTCAATGTATAAATAGAACTTAGATCAGATAGAAGAAGGTTAAGCTCTCTAGAGATAAAATATCATATAGCAAGTCTGTGTTGTAAGCTGTAATCCCAGATCAAGCAATACAATCTTGCCCTCCCTTCTTCCCGTGGACGTAGATTTACTTCAGTAAATCGAACCACGTAAATTCATTGTGTCGTAGTCTTTATTCTCTACCAGCATTTACTAACATCAGAAATTCGCGGATCCATCACTGGCGCCGTCTGTGGGAACCAGAGAACAAAATTTGTGATAAAGCGAATTTTTGACCCTTTTTCCACCCCAAAAAAATGCATACCAGATCACATACTACCCGTAATACCGTTCGTGAAAACCATGAGGAAGCTAGTCCAGCCCGCAGGTCCGGAAAACAGCCTCGGGAGACATCTACTTCCAGTTTTCACGATGAAGAAACAAGCCGCTCAAAAGGTCCACACACCGAGTCTTCCCAGCAGCCTGATTTGAATGAGGCTGTCAAGCTGTTCTTGGCTGAGAAGCAGGATGAGTTCTTAGCCTTCCTGCAAAAGAGCCAAGAGCCGAAGACGAAAACGGTGGATTCTCCTTCCTCATCCAGACATGAAAGTCACTACCGCAGTAGTGCCGTGTCTTCCAGGAAGAAGAATCCTCAACCCCGACATGTTCCTGTTCCTCCTCGGTACCGGAATCACAGGAGATCTCCATCTCCTCCATACCGAAGAGATGTCGGGTTCGCCATGTACGGAGCATTGAAGACTCCGTTCTCGGACGATATCACCCGAACTCCCCTTCCACAGAACTACCGAACTCCGTCGATGACTTATGACGGGTTGGTGGATCCTCATGACTTCCTGGGACGCTATCAGTATAACATGGCGAACCAGGGTCTCAATGAGGTCCATATGTGCAAGCTGTTCCCCGAGCTGCTTATCGGGAACGCGAGAAGGTGGTTCGATAGCCTCCCCCAAGGCAGCATTAGATCTTACCGAGATCTAATGGATGCTTTCCACAGGAGGTTCTTTCAGAAAGCGGAAGCCCGGATCACTTCGGCTCAGCTGCTTTCTATACGTCAAGGTCGCGACGAAAGGATCAGCGACTTCATGACGAGATTCCACAAGGAATGCCTACAAGTAGATGATCTCAACGATCTACTTGTCATTTCGGCATTCCAAAATGGAATCCTGCCCGGAGCTCTCTACAGAAAGCTCGTGGAATGCAGTCCGCAAACAGCTCAAGAGATGTGGGACATTGCGGACCAGTTCTCCCGTGCCGATGAGGCTGACCGTCGCAAACGGTCTTTAGACAGCTCATCCCGAGGAGACAGGAGGAAGCCCGATCATAGCGATCAGGGACATCCTCGCCGAACTCCTTTTGGCGATCAGGGACATCCTCGCCGAACTCCTTTTGAAAGGATTCAAAGGACTCCGGTGCAAGACAGATTGGGACCCCGTCTCAATCCCGAGAAGCCGCCCGCTCAGTTCGTACCGCTGAACAAGCCGAGAGCGGAAATTTTCGAACTGCACTCTGACCTGTTCGAAAAGCCAAAGCGGATGACGAAATCAGCCGCGCGCCGACCCCAGGATAACTACTGCTCCTACCATCAAGACCACGGTCTTGATACCGAGGAGTGCAGAAACTTGGCTGCAGGTATCGATGTTCTTGTGAGGGCAGGGACATTGAAAAAATACCAAAGCAAGCAGTCAAAGAAGAATAAGAAGCAGAGAGGTGCGAACTGCGCTCCTCAGGATCCGAAAAGGCAGCCGGATCCCGAAGACGATGACGAGCCGCAATATGATGGAGTAATCCAGACTATTGACGCTCTCCCTGCCGGGAAGACCAAGTCGTCCCTGAAGTCAGAGCGCAGAGGCTCCAATCGAGAGGAGCCAACGCATAAAAGGCTGAAGCAGGACGAAGTGATTACGTTCTCGGATGCTGATCCCGTCCCGGCCATCTCTCCTCACCAAGACGCCATTGTCATCCAAGCCGGAGTGGCAAACAAACTGATCCACAGGGTGTTTGTGGATACAGGAGCGTCAGTCAGCATTCTTTTTAAAGAGTGCTTCGACAAACTAGAAGTGGACCCAGCTCGGCTCAGTCCGGCTCCGCTTCCCCTGAAGAGCTTCGCCCAGGAGGACACCCGCCCTGAAGGTATTATCAGCCTTCCGATCACGGTGGGGAAAGCGCCTACTAGCTCCAGTACGATGATTGAGTTTTTCGTGGTGAAAGCTCGGTCCCCGTACAATGTCATCCTGGGAAGAGACTGGCTCAACACAGTTCGGGCCATTTGCTCCACTTATCACCTCACCATCAAGATCCCTACTAAAGGAGGGATAGCGGTCATCCGAGGTGACCAAAAGAGAGCAAAGGAATGTCTGCAAATTGCGCTTAGAAGTGCCGAGCAGTCAGATCGGCACCACCAAGCATAGCAATCACAGCAGCCGGAGTCAGAGGCAATGACCGAAGTCATACCGGAGCCGAATTCGATGACAGTTCAGCTGTACGAAGACGATCCATCCAGAACGGTTAAGATCGGCTTCGCGGGAACGCCTCTACTTCGGGAAAAAACCATCCAGCTCCTCAAGGAGTATAAAGACGTCTTTGCATGGTCTCCGTTGGACATGACCGGAGTGCCCCCCGAGGTAATCACTCATCGTTTAAATATTGATCCTTCGGTCCGGCCGATAAAACAGAAGCAAAGACTCTTTGCGGCAGAACGAAGTCAAGTCATCCATGACGAAGTCCGTCAATTATTGAAGGCGGATGTGTTATTCGAAGTGAAGTATCCTTCGTGGGTGGCCAATCCTGTCATGATCAAGAAAAAGGAAGGAGGATGGCGGATGTGCATAGATTTCACCGATCTAAATAAGCACTGTCCCAAAGATTGCTATCCCCTTCCGAACATAGATAAAAAAGTAGAAGCTTTGATAGGCTTTGAAATTTTTTGTTTTCTTGATCTATACAAAGGATACCATCAAGTTTTAATGGATGAGATTGACGCTTCAAAAACGGCCTTCATTACTGATTTCGGCATTTTCGCTTATAAAAAGATGCCATTCGGTTTAAAGAATGCCGGAGCCACTTATCAAAGGATGGTAGACAAGCTTTTTCGGCACCTGATTGGAAAGGAGGTCGAAGTGTATGTTGACGATATAGTCGTCAAAAGCAAAAGCACTTCGGAGTACGAGCACAACCTCAAGTCCACTCTCAACGTGCTCAAGAAAGCCAACCTCAAACTTAATCCCCAAAAGTGTACCTTTTTGGTAGATTCGGGAAAGTTTCTGGGTTGTTGGGTTTCAAAGGACGGACTCAAGGCAAACCCCTCAAAAGTTCAAGTCGTTCAGAACATGGCAATGCCGAAGTCCATACATGACGTGCAAAGGCTAACCGGATGTCTCGCCGCACTGAATCGATTCCTTTCCCAAGCCGCCGAAAAGCAACTGCCGTTCTTCAAGGTGTTGAAAAAGGCACCAAAGTTCGAGTGGGGAGCCGAGCAGAAAAAAGCCTTTGACGAGCTCAAAAGTTATCTATCCGAGCTTCCTATTCTCTCTGCTCCAACCGAAGCCGAAGTAATATTCTTATACTTAGCGGCATCGGATCAAACCATCAGCGCGGTGCTTGTACGAGAAGAAGGCCTAAAGCAGCTTCCCATCTATTTTACAAGCCGAGCATTAAGAGGTCCAGAAACCAGGTATCAACCTCTGGAAAAGATTGCTCTAGCATTAGTAAATGCAGCAAGGAGACTGCGGCCATACTTCTATGCTCACAAGGTATGCGTCTTAACTGATCTGCCACTTCGGCAAGTGTTGACCAAACCAGAAGCATCAGGCAGAATCGCCAAGTGGGCTATAGAGTTGGGAGAGCACACAATTGAATATCTACCTCGGAAAGCCATCAAGGGACAAGCCTTGGCAGATTTTCTTGCAGAAGCAAAGTTCGATCAAGCAATTCCTGTTATTGCCGAACAGAAGAATTCTGCCAATGCCGAACTAGCACAGCCCTTGGAATCCGAAGTAGAGCCGCCGGACTGCTGGAGCGGATTCGTAGATGGAGCTTCAAACAAGATGGGAAGTGGAGCTGGTATTCTACTTGTCGCTCCCGACGGACACGAGGTAACCTACTCACTTCGGTTCCTATTCCCCACTACTAATAATGAAGCCGAGTACGAAGCCCTCCTGGCCGGACTCCAGTTAGCGCAAAGTCTGCTCGTCAAATCTCTCAAAGTCCATTGTGATTCACAAGTCATAGTAAATCACATGTTGGGTACAAGTGAAGCTCGTGACGAGAGAATGAAGAAGTATTTGGACAAAGCGCAAAGCATCAGCCGAAGTTTCTCCTATTTTCGGATAATCCGCATTCCCAGAGCGGAAAATAGCCGAGCAGATACCTTAAGTAAGTTGGCCTCAGATCCGAGCTCAAAGGCGGAAGAATTAATGCATCGAAGCATTGATGAAGCCGAGGTACATTCAGTATCCAGCTCGCCGAACTGGATGACGCCGATCTTGCAGTATCTGGATCAAGGACAATTGCCCGAGGATAAGAGAGAAGCTCGGAAGATCACGTGTCGAGCACTTCGGTACGAACTTCATGAAGGAGTCCTCTTTAGAAAGTCTTACCTCCAGCCGTTATTGCGGTGCGTAGGACCAGAAGAGACGGACTACATCCTCAGAGAAGTTCATGAAGGATCGTGCGGTAGCCACATCGGAGCCAGAGCTTTAGCTAAAAAAGTTCTGAGATGGGGATATTATTGGCCAACCATGGTACAAGAGGCAGTGCAGCTCGTCAAGAAGTGTACGAAGTGCCAAATTCATGCAAATGTCCCAAGGATGCCGCAGACCGATCTATACACTATGCAAAGCCCTTGGCCTTTCATGCAATGGGGCATAGACATAGTGGGACCACTTCCTCAAGCTCCTCGGCAAATGAAATTCTTTATCGTTGCCGTGGACTACTTCACAAAGTGGGTGGAGGCTGAACCATTAGCTACGATAACGAGCTCAAAGGCATTGGACTTCGTCTGGAAGAACATAGTGTGCCGATTTGGCATACCCCACATCCTCATCTCGGATAATGGGACTCAGTTCACCGACAAGACGTTCAAGAATTGGTGCCAAGAGCTGAACATTCAACAGCGGTTCACTTCGGTCTCCCATCCCCAAGCAAACGGACAAACGGAAGTAACGAACCGGATTCTGGTGAAAGGGTTAAAAGCTCGGTTAGAACAAGCCAAAGGACAATGGGTAGAAAATCTCCCTCAAGTCCTATGGTCCTACCGAACTACACCCAAAACCTCCAACGGTGAAACTCCGTATAGTCTGGTGTACGGCACTGAAGCCGTAATTCCGGTGGAGATCGGCGTACCCAGTCCCCGAACTCTAAATTTCTCCTCAGAAATGAATGACGACGGACTAAGAGCAGAACTAGATCTCGCCGAAGAAAGAAGAGAATTGGCGTGCATAAAAGCAGCCAAGTATAAGGAGCAAGTAGCCCGGTATTATAACCAAAGGGTGAAAAAGCTTCAATTTCAAGTGGGAGATCTCGTCTTGAGAAACAACGAAGTAAGCCGAGCAGAAAAGCTGGGCAAACTCGAACCCACATGGGAGGGTCCATATCGGGTGTCAGAAGTCCTCGGCAAAGGGTCTTATAAATTGACTCACATGTCAGGAGAACAAGTACCCCGAACATGGCACGTCTCCAACCTCAAGAAGTTCCACTTGTAAGAGACAAAAGTCCGGTCAGTCCGTCTCGTGTCTAGTTCGGTCATAGGGGTATATGTTTTTATTTGTTTGTTTCTTACTTGTACCTTTTACTTGTCGTTTTTTTTAAAAAAAAAAAAAAAAAAAAAGTTTAAAGTTTTTTTCCTTCATCTTTTTCATTTTTTCTCTATGTGTTTTGTCTCTATGTGCTTGTCGTCTCTTACAAATGGTACCAAGGTATATCGTTCTTTAAAGACTGATCCCCTTTTTAGATCGATTATTAAAGACTATTGTGAGTCCAAGCTTCTAAGGAGGATATAAGACCACAATTCAGCTTAACAAGCAGTCCGTCTGAAACGAACTGCAATAAGCCAACGATTGTGAGTCCAAGCTTCCAAGGAGGATACAAGACCGCAATTCAGCTTAACAAGCACTTCGTCTGAAACGAACTGCAATAAGCCAACGATTGTGAGTCCAAGCTTCTCAGGAAGATACAAGACCACAATTCGGCTTAAGAAATAAGCACTTCGTCTGAAACGAACTGCAATAAGGGAAAGTCCGATCCACGCGATAAACCTCGCCGAATTAGGACGACCAAGTTCGGTCAAAGAAGTTTACCTCATAAGACCGAGGACGACCATGTCTAGTCAAAGAGGTTTACTGCATAAGACCACTTCGGTTAACTGGGAAAGTCCGATCCACGCGATAAAACTCGCCGAATTAGGACAAGGGAAAGTTCGATCCCGGCGACAAAAATCGCCAAATTAGAACACAAACCAAGTCCGGTCAAAGAAGTTTCCTTCATAAGATCAAAGACGAGTCCGGTCAAAGAAGCTTACTTCAAAGTCCAAATACGAGTCCGATCAAAGAAGCTCACTTCATAAGACCGATGACGAGCACGATGAAATTGTTTCGCTGAACTGTAAGTAAGCAGTGATAAAAGCGAAAGGAAAAAATTTCATTTATTAAATCTCGTTCGGCAGACAATTCAGCTCCCCTACGAGAAGGCATTACGCCATTACAAAGGACTATTCTACTGTCCTCGGTTGCTAAAGTTAAGCCACCTATCTGCAAAATCCTCTGGAAGCCGAGTTCGGTTGTTCCGAGCAGATGAAGAATAAGCAGGTCGACGAGATGCTATCCTCGACCCAACACCTCTTCCGCGAGCCCCAGAAGCTCTAACCCCTCGACGATGAAGAGTCTCTGCAATAAGCATCCGCTGATCTTGCTCGCTCATAGTCACAACTCCTCGGCGAATTTCAGTCCGTCCCTGTCTTGACGATTCCGGTTGCTCCTGAGCCCGTTCTCGTCTTGACGTTTCCGGCTGTTCCGGAGTTCGTTGTTGACTTGGAGTAGGATTTTGAACAAGGGAACCAGAGGCTTGATCTGGAGTGCGAGCATCTGTTGGCGGGAAATGCCTAAGGAATCTCTCGATTGAGGGACGCCGGGAAAGAATGATGTCGTACCGAGAAGCCCAGCGCCGTAATGATTTCACGACTTGTTGGCAAGCCGAGCTCTCCAGCGCATTGTTCCTCCGGAGTACATGATATTCCTCCCACAGTTCGTCAACTCGACTCTGAACATCTGATATGGTCACTCCCCCGCGCACACGGATGTAATCCTCGTACGCAGTCCTCTCAGCAATGGTCGTATTCAGCTCGGCCTCCAGATCCTTCTTATCGGACTCTAAGTCCTTATTATCGGCCTCCAGCTTCACTAAACGAGCCAGAAGCTCGTCATTCTTCGTCTGATCGGCTATAGCTCTTTTCTCAGCTTCGTCTAAAGCCGAAGAGTACAGCCGTTTCCAGTGAAGTATCTCCATCTCCTTGAGTACAAAGCAGCTATATTAGTTCGGCAGCTGTACCGAGCAGATAGTAAAATACAACAGGAATAAAGGCGAGTACGAAAAGCTATACGAAGACAAGTGTAGAGAATTTTTCATTCACAAGGAAAATTTTTTACACTAGGAGGGCTTCAAGGCCATTTTACAAGGAAGAAACTAGACTAAGAGAAGGGAGACGAAATCATACTCCGCCAGCTTCGTCTTCGGCTCCTCGGTCTGGTTCAGCTTCTTTCTCCTGAGCTACCTCAGCCTCGGCCTCGCATCCTGCCGGCCTCGCCTCCACCTCCTGATCGGCTTCCTTCTCCGGATGCCCGGCCCGCTCGACTTCGGCCTCCTGCTCCAGCGGCTCGGCCTCACCCTCTCCGTTGTAAGTCGAAGCGGGTGAAACGGGTCCCACGGAGGCAAAGATAGCCTCCAGGTTCTCGTCCCGATCAGCTCGACAACTCCGGACTCGGTCTGCAGAAAGCAAGACCGAAGATGAAGCGAGCTCCTCAAGGAGCGGCAGATTCTGAAGCCGAGCTGCTATCTCTCGGCTGTACAGAGGCAGCACGACGTCGGCCCCCTGCTCGCCCTTATCGGTAATTAGCCTTACCAGACTACCGACAAAGGCCGAGAACTGGCTGCTCAAAAAGAGTTTCTCCGTGTAAACACGGAGAGCCTCCCCCTGGGCAGCCACGGCGGCAGCCTCCTTCTGAGCCTCCCGGTGCTTCGTCTGCTCTTGCAGGATGATGAGCTGGTTTTTGGCTGACCGGGCTTCATCCTGAGCCGAGATCCTAGCAGCTCGGGCCCTCTCAAATTTGGCCTCAGCCTGTTCGGCCAGACTACGAGCAAGATGCAACTTCTTCTGCATCTCCTCGTAGTCGTGGGATGCTTTGGAGAGCTCCACGGAGACGAGCTTGGCTCTCTGAAGATGAACAAGGAAAAAACTCAACAGAATGGCCATCAAAAAATGTGGAAAAGAAGCCAAGTCAGAAAGCTTACCTCCACAAAATTGGTCGGCCATTGAAAAGGCTCAGGGACGTGTTCCGGGATGTCTGCAACCACCTCGGAGATGACCAGGTCTTTCCCCGGCACTCTTGGGGACTCATGAAATTTCCCCTTCCCTTTAGCCGAACACGGCTCCGGCTCTTTCGGATCCGAAGAAGAGGTTTTTTGCCTCTTCGGATTCTTCTCGGCTTCAGACGCCGAGCGAGGGGCTCTCTGCCCCTCCGGCTCCACAAGCTCGGAGGACTTTCGGATAGCCTTATTCAACATGTACACTGCCAAAAAGCAAGAAAGCCAGGTTAGTTTTCTTCGTTAAAGCAGTAGAGCATAAAGATAAAGAGAAATCCTCACCCTCGGCCTCTTCGTCCGAAGACGAGATGTCGAACACGACGTCGCCCTTGACGAGCTCAGACTCCGTGTATTGTTTCCTAACTATGGGAATCTTGTTGAGCTCGCCATCGAGCTCGTCCAACGGTTCAGGCCGAGGATGACGGATAACGGACTTCGGCCCTCTCCAGGGAAAACTAGGAGCCGCGGTCCTATCATAGTAGAAGAAGCGGTTTTGCCACTTCGGCCACTTCGTTTTACAAAAGGCCCTAAAGGGCTGTACAGGGATCAAGTAAAACCAAGACCCCTTCCTCTTAAATTGAAAGAATTTAAGGATCGCCTTCAAAGACAAATCCCTTCCTAACTTACGGAGTTCGGCAGCGAAGGCCGACAAGTGCCTCCAAGAGTTCGGAGTCACCTGGCCTAAAGGAAGCTGAAAAAAATCTAGTAAATCTATAAAGGCAGAAGGGAGGGGGAAACGAAGCCCGCATTCTAAGCAGGCCTCGTACACGGTGGCGTAACCCTCCGGCGGGGAGTCAGCCCTATGATCACCGTCAGGTACCACCGCCTTCCCCCCAGGAAAAAAGTATTTTTCGGGTAGGGATATCACAGTATCCTTACTCAAAATACTATGGAAATACTCTACGGTCTTCTCCCCGGACTCTTTCCGGCCAGAAGACCCCTTACCGCCTCTCCTACCGCTACCCGACTCCGAAGAAGAAGAAGAAGACATTTTTCTTACTTTTTGAAGGTGAAGAAAGTCTGAAGAAATTCTTGAAAGCGGAGAGAGAATTTTCGCAAAAAAGAGAGAGTGCAGAAGAAGCAGTCGCAAAAGTGCTTCAATGATGAAGAAAGGAGGTATTTATCAGATTCGGCGAAGATTTCAAAATCGTCGCACCGTTTCGAATCCCACCTTTTCAGGATTCAACGGCCGGATTTTACTGTCGCATTTAATGCAAGGCACGTCCCCTGACATCAGCCTCCCCCTTGCCTTTATCCAGAATGCCGAAGTGACTCACTTCGCCGAAGTGATTCACTTCGCCCTTCGGGGGGGGGTAGTGATGGGGTGCGTACTAAACAAGCCCAACAGCAATGACGGCCCATCAGCCCAAAGCCCAAGGAAGAGTATGAGTTCGGCATTACCAAAGAGTTCGGCCTCAGCCTACAGCTCGGTAAAAGCCAACCAATCAAGCTCTACTCTCAGATCGGCAACCAAAGCAGTTCGGTCTCAGTATTCGACCGAACAAAGAGTTCGGCCTCAGCCTACAGCTCGGTAAAAGCCAACCAATCAAGCTCTGCTCTCAGGTCGGCATCAAGCTCTACTCTCAGATCGGCAACCAAAGCAGTTCGGTCTCAGTATTCGACCGAACAAGGAGTTAGTGGACCCATACAGGATTTCCACAACTTCCAACACACCCACTACCACGTGGTGTCAACTCAGGCCACGATCGTAGGCCATGACCTACGCTACATCCACGATCTTAGGCCATGACCTCCACGACATCCACAACCATCATTAGTGGTGATGCAAGCCACGATCTTAGTTCAATGTATAAATAGAACTTAGATCAGATAGAAGAAGGTTAAGCTCTCTAGAGATAAAATATCATATAGCAAGTCTGTGTTGTAAGCTGTAATCCCAGATCAAGCAATACAATCTTGCCCTCCCTTCTTCCCGTGGACGTAGATTTACTTCAGTAAATCGAACCACGTAAATTCATTGTGTCGTAGTCTTTATTCTCTACCAGCATTTACTAACATCAGAAATTCGCGGATCCATCAGGCAGTAACACACATGCTGATGTTGCTCAGAGCTGGAACACCTCAAATTGATGAGTACATTTGCAAGAGATGAACTATTTGTCGTTAAAATCGCTCTTTTTATTTTGCGGAAATTTGTACATTATACTATGATATTTGATCGTAAAACTCATGAACTTATTAGGCTATGTAGTGAATTTCCCATGAATTCAGTTTTTCTCCAACTTAAAACCAAGCTCGTGAAAAACTCCCCAAATTCATTAATTTTTGCAACAAAATTTTAAGTTCGTGGAGCATACTAGATTCAACCAAAATTTGTGATTTTAGAGATCATTTTTTTTTCAGTTCTCACAAGGTTTCCCATTTTAAATGTACTCATTTTTTCTCTCAAATTATGTCTGTGGAATAAAATGTTTTTATGTGCATTTTCCTATAAAATTTTAGATCCAAATACTCTCATATACAAATAGTACTATATTAAATATGAGTATCAATATTTCAAAGAGAAAATATACGATCCATAATATCACAAACTTTTATTATATGTGATATTTCCACGAATATAAATTTTGGTTGCAAAAATAATCAATTTAAGCTTTTTATTTAATTTCCCACGAGTTCATAATTTTTATGACTAAATTTCAAGTTTATGAATGAATATATCAATTTTTGGGTTTTGAAATTAATAATCTTAAATTTAATAAGTTTTCACTATGGCAAAAGGCAATTGCATGTTGAAAATTTCAGATTTTGCATTTTGTATATTACTACTAATTATTAAACTTTTAAATTAGTAAAATCCAATTTGTATATTACTACTAATTATTAAACTCTTAATTTAATACTATGATTTTACGACCAATTAAAAATTTCAGTAAATATTAGAGCTAAATTGGATTGCTGGATAATTGATGAATGTTCATCTTGCGTGACATTATTTGATGTAAAAATAATATCGAGAAAAGTGAAGCAGACTTCAATTGATAAATATATCATGTCAACAATCTTAGCTAGAATCTTAGTTGATTATAAAGTAAATTAAAAACAATTTAATATTAATACAAATATTTTAAAGATGGCGAAAAATCTTTGATCTTTAATTTAATAAAACAGAAAAAGTCTGTAGTACTTGTTGGGATAATGAAGTAATGAACCGCAAGGAGGGGGATTATGTAATTATCAAGAAATTGAGGGTTGAAGGTTTAATTAAAATAAGATGGTTCGTGGCACTTGCTGCACCGGTTTCCGGTAGCCTCAGTTTTCCCTCATGCGGCTGATAATTGTAGGAAAAGAAACTTCGCGTAATTCAAATCCTCTCTCTCTCTCTCTCTCTCTCTCTCTCTAGTCTCTACCCTCTATTCACTATCAACGCAGGTAAAGCCATTTTGAATTGAATCCTCTGTGTGTTTATAACTGGTGTATGTATCTAATAGGTATGTATGTATTCTGTAGAATACGATGTCGCTGAGGCCGGGCGCTAGGGCAGAGGTGAGGCGGAGCCGCTACAAGGTGGCGGTCGACGCCGATGAGGGGCGGAGGAGGAGGGAGGACAACATGGTGGAGATCCGGAAGAGTAAGCGCGAGGAGAGTTTGCTTAAGAAGCGTAGGGAAGGCCTCCAGCCGCAGCCGTTCACAGCGTCGCTTCAGTCCTCCGCGCTCGAGAAGAAGGTCGGTCGCTTTAGTGTTGGTTTGTGTGTTGAAATTGGAAGTGTTTGGGAGTTGGTTTTTAGATTTTGCCTAATTTTAATTTGTGTATGTGTTCTGTTGAGATTCTTTTATTTGATTGAATAATTGCTTGTTTATGTAGTTTTAGCTGAACTAAATATGAATATATTGATTGATTGATTGGTTTGGTATTTTCTATCCAATAGTTATTGTTTGATTTGTTTGTGAAATGCTATTTTTTTTAACATGCATTTGATTGTGGCAGAGATAAAGTCTCATATGTTTGATAGAATCTCTATTACTACATGTATAAAAGTAGTACATGTCTTCTCTGAGGAAGTATGTGCGTGTGGGCTATCGTGTTCACTATATCCGACTCTTTTCTGTGTTTTACAGCTTCCATCAATCCATACACATAAGAATATGCTGCATGTGTTGGATAAATAATTGATTTTTACCTCTGTGAGAATCTGAGGTTTTCTGTAACTGAAATGGAGACTGTTTTCTTTCTTGAATAATACTCCCTCCGTCCCATAAAAATATAGGCAATGAGTATGGCATGGGAATTAAGACAAAAATGGTAAAGTAAGAGAGAGAGAGGAGAATGGTATGGTAAATATTTGGCTTGACGTACGGAAAGTGCACATATTTTTATGGGACGGAGGGAGTAAATATTTGGCTTGACATACGCAGATTGTTATGCTTGTCAATTCAGTTTGTGATATTTTGTGTGTGCTTACTCATTTTTTATTTGTAGAGTGGTTGTGTTTATTGTTTTAGTTTTTACTTGGGGGAATTATAGCTTTCTATTTCTATGCAGTTGGAGAGTCTTCCTGCTATGGTTGCTGGCATCTGGTCAGATGATAACAACTTGCAGCTTGAAGCAACTACACTATTCCGCAAATTACTATCAATTGGTAAGACTTCCTCCCTCATTCATATATAATTACTCTATGTATTTCTTTAGGTGATTTTCACTGATAGTGGAATTGTCTTTTATGATGACTAATTGTTTGCAATATATATATCAGAAAGAAGCCCTCCTATTGAAGAGGTTATCCAATCTGGTGTTGTTCCTCGGTTTGTTCAGTTCCTCATGAGAGAGGACTTCCCTCAGCTTCAGGTATCTATGTTACAGGATTTCTATTGAAAGAGTTACTGTAAGTGATGTCTGCATATCTCTGTTTTCTAATGATTTTATCCATGTTGTGATCCCTTACAGTTTGAGGCTGCATGGGCACTGACTAATATTGCCTCTGGTACATCAGAAAACACCAGAGTAGTTATTGATCATGATGCTGTGCCAATTTTTGTGAAGCTTCTATGTTCACCCAGTGACGATGTCCGTGAACAGGTACATCCTTTATACATAGACCTTTAGTTTGGGATGGGAAGTAGGCTTCCTGGAAAGGTGGCAAAAGCACCCAGTTGCCAGTCTTATTTTACAATATATCAGGTTTTGTATGTACCTGGCCTAGTGGACAATTTTGTTAACAAAAAGTGTTGGTTTTTCTTTTTGGTTCCTGTAGGCTGTGTGGGCATTGGGGAATGTTGCAGGTGATTCTCCTAGATGCCGTGACCTTGTCCTTAACAATGGAGCCCTGGTCCCCTTGTTGGCTCAGTTGAAGGGCTCTACTAAGCTGTCAATGCTGAGAAATGCCACCTGGACTTTGTCAAACTTCTGCAGAGGCAAGCCACAACCTCCCTTTGAGCAGGTATTGGCTTTGATTTTCTGTTAAAAGTGGAGCACAGCTGAGCACTATATATTTATTTTTTCTTTGGCTTATGGAAGATGTTATTTCCTCTAATTTGCTGAACATTTCCAGGTAAGACCGGCAATTCCAGCCCTTGAGCGTCTTATTTACTCAGACGATGAAGAGGTACTTACTGATGCATGCTGGGCTCTTTCATACCTATCGGATGGTACAAATGACAAAATTCAAGCTGTGATTGAGACTGGTCTCTGTCGACGCCTTGTTGATCTCCTTCTGTAAGTGGCATTTATATAAATTTTTGATTGGTCTCTGTACTTCTTGTGTGTTATTATGATTTTACTTCTTTCTGTAGCCATCCCTCTCCTTCTGTGCTTATCCCTGCCCTCCGTACTGTTGGAAATATTGTGACTGGCGATGATGTTCAAACTCAGGTATCCACCTCCATTCAGTTGCAGCTATTCGATTTTCATGCTAGTACTTTTGCTTGTTGGAAGCTCTGATGTTTGGTGATTAGTATTGAGTATTGAAGTAATTTGGCGTTTAAAGATTATATTTTTATCTGCTCTTTAATTCCATTCTCTTTCCTTCAGTCAATCATTGAGTATGGTGCACTTCCTTCACTATTAAGCTTGTTGACTCACCATCACAAAAAGAGCATCAAGAAAGAAGCCTGCTGGACAATTTCAAACATCACTGCTGGAAACAGAGAACAAATACAGGTAATAATCTTGCACTTGGAGATGTATTGAGTGTCAATTGTATGATGCCATGATTATCATCTTGTCTTAATCTTCTGTGAGCGTAATGATTTGTTGAGTTATATTCTGTTAAAATCACTGGCTTTTTCACTTGCTAGGACTGATTATTTTGATGGATTCTTTAATGTGTCATTTTATGCTGTGTTCTGTGGAAGTCATTATTATCAATTTTTTTTAAATGGCAGGCTGTAATAGATGCTGGCTTGATAGGTCCCTTAGTCAATCTACTTCAGACTGCCGAATTCGATATAAAGAAAGAGGCTGCATGGGCTATATCAAACGCTACGTCTGGAGGAACCGATGAGCAAATCGTGTAAGCTCAATGTTTTCAAGCTCATTTTTTGGATCAGTTCGATCTCCATTTCCCTCTTTACGAAAACTGCACACTTTCTTGATATAGGTACTTGGTCAGTCAGAACTGTATTAAACCTTTATGTGATCTCCTGATCTGCCCCGATCCAAGAATCGTGACCGTTTGTTTGGAGGGTCTGGAAAACATACTGAAAGTTGGGAGCAACTATGGAGATGTCAATAATTTTGCCCAGTTAATAGATGAAGCAGAAGGGCTAGAAAAGATTGAGAATTTGCAGAGTCATGACAACAACGAAATCTACGAGAAGGCTGTAAAGATACTCGAGTCCTATTGGCTAGAGGAGGACGAGACTTTACCTGCTGCTGCTGACGAAAGCCAGACCGGATTCAACTTTGGAGGAAATGGCCTTCAAGCACCACCTGGTGGATTCAGTTTCAACTGAAGGTTAGTTCTCTCACTCTTCTCATTCTAATCCCTTCATTCAGAAACGCGTCGAAAATAAAAAAAAAAATCATATGATGAGTCTGCATCTTTTAGGACCCAAGAATCATCATCCTTTCATATTTTTTTTTCAGTCTGGTGTACAGCAGTTTCTCTGGTTGGTAGTGATACCGATTAGGTCGGTCAAGGGTCAGGAGTTGCAGCATGGGTCGAGTCCAGGTCTGGTCAGTTTGCAACACTCCTAAACGAGTTTGGTGAGTCGGGTCCAGAGTCGGTCAGTGTTATGGAGGTGTGCCCTCCTAGTACGTGTCGATCTGCGCCGTGCTGGTCAATTGAGTAACGGGGTTCCAGCTTGGGCAGAGACAGTCGGTCGGGTCGTATCTGGTCATTTCCCCTTTATGGTTGGAGTTGTCTAGGGGAACCCTACATGGAATGGTTTTTCCATTTGAGATTGGCGATGTGGGGAGTCTTATGTGTGCATGTATACATGCTTTTAGTTGTCGTAGTCCTAAGTCGTGGCAACGGTATTGTTTTTATTTGTTTGATCATGCTTAAGTTTTAAACGTTTTGTCACTGCGGTCATATTTGTCTATTTATGTTGCTTGCAACAGAAGTGATTTTGAGTCATTTGGAGACCATTTATATACATATATATATTTATTGGATCATATTACACTTGTGAGGTTTGTTTACTGAAGTGGGAATCGTGATAAGGTTTTATACGTGACTGTTTCTTTTTTCATTGTTTGAAAAACATGTGGAGCAAAAATGAACTATAGGTAGGTGTTATCTATTCAAGATTGATAGCTATATAGTACTCTCTCTGAAAATGACTTTTCTTTTTTATTTGTCTAAACTATACGCACTTTTATCTCTAATTTATTCTCACCCTTCTACTTTATTCTCTCTACCTGACACATAAAATAAAGTTACATAAATTCTTGTGCCGTCCAATGAAGGGTCATCTTCCTTGGAACGGAAGGAGTACTATAACTAAATATTTTTATTATTTGGATTTCTTTATCTGCGAAACATAAATGTTTGTTTGAGTCCAACCTATTTTATTTATATAAATTAATAATCAATTATAAATATTACTAGTAATATATACAGTGTTAGATGAGTGTAAATAAGTACTCCCTCTATCCCATCGAAGATGACTTATTTTCCTTTTGATTTGTTCTAATTAAGATGACTCATTACTAAAAATGAAAACGCCTTTATTTATAGTTTACTCTCTTTTATTTTATTCTTTTTACTTAGATCATTTTCGATCATTTACACTAAATTCAAATCTATTTTTGAGTATATTGTCACATCGGAAGGTAGTTTTACTCTACCCATTTACACCAAATTCGAAATTTGCACAATTTTTGAGTTTTTGTCTCAAAATTTTTTTGCAGTGACATTATATTTGGTATTGTTTCATGAAAAACACCATTGGTGGGGTTGAGTTTGGTGTATGGTTAAAGAAAATTTGTAAACCAAAGTTCATTTTTAGGATATGATTGGAGATGGTCTTAACATGGAACAAAATTACATAATATTTTGTGTCGGCCCAGACAATCTTCCATCATATATAGATAAGAATCAAATCAATTCAAAATTGGAGATATAAAAACAGATTAATCTTCTATCCTAAATGTTGAAATGAAATTGGAAAGGCTCGTTGATTGATTTGTTGAAATGTTACACACAATCTCAAAAGATTAATACACTAGGATATAGGATTTATTTAGTCTATAAATTCTATCAAATCAATTAAAATCAATTAATTCACTTATATGAAATTATTATGTTAACAAACTAGATCGGATTTGAGGGTGGGGGCCCACCATGTATGAAATAAAAACAAATGTTTAGTTAATAAGAATTGGACATGTTTTGGAGAGATGTTTTATGCACTGAATTTCATATTTCTATCCCCGTACCCTTTTACTTGGTTGACTGCAGGAGGGAATTGATTTTTTGGGGGGGCAAAAGGGTCATTTACATGTCCATCAATTAAAACACACGAAATTTGAAAGATATAATTATGGGAAAATAAGTCTGCAGTGCGGGCCCTTGTACAATATTGGGCCTGATGGAATTGAAACATGTACACTAAACAGCAGATTTCGTCCTTATTTGGGTACAAAACCAGCCATATCAGTTCAACTGAACACGCTTTTATGGATAAGAATCTTCTAGTGTTCAAGTTGTGAGGGTTGGGATGCCCATAAATTAATTTGGATGAGATTTGGGATGGTAGGGCCCACATATAAGATTTTTATTCCGGCTGCTTAAGTAATGTATGAGGCATACCTACAATGAATGCCCAAAAAGCCTTCAATATGTTTTGGCAGTCCACCACCTCCTGCCCAAAACGAAAATTTTGGAGGGGTAAAGAAGGAAAATTGCCTTCAATTCTCGGTCCTGATTTCACTTGGGTTTTAAAAACCACCAATTTTGAGAGAATTGATTTCAGCACATTTTCATGGTAAATAGTGCGGGCCCATATTACATACTAGGGCTGAACAGAATTCAACAAAGGAACTTGAACACCACAATTTGTCAAGATTTCAGCCCATTTCTTGGTATTTCTATGAACTTGAACACGCGAATCTTATCGGAAATAGATTAATTTTACAAGGCAGATAAAAATTTGGAGATATAAAAAAAAAGTGATTTGCTAGTGAATTTATGGTTTCATTTATGTATCATTGCATCTTTTGCCAATTTTTTTACGTGATGTCACTGTTAGAGAGAATCCAAAATTAAATTTCAGGGGAATGCCCAGTGGTCTCAATGTCTATTGATGATTTTTGTCCTAAAAGCCAAAGGTGAAAATGATTCATAAATATTCGAATGTTTTTTTTTCCTTTTAAGTTTAAAATGTTGAAATGAAATTGGAAAGGCTCGTTGATTGATTTGTTGAAATGTTACACGCCATCTCAAAAGATTAATACACTGGGACTATAGGATTTATTTAGTCTATAAATTCTACATCAGTGTTCTTTCAAGACTGGTTCTTTGTCGGGCCTGTTGGAGATATAGCTATAAAAATACTAACCGAACGTAATACAACCCGAGAGAAGATCATAGAAAGAAAAACAGAAATGAAAAATTACAATTGAAATTCGAAACTGTAAATATGAACTTAGCCGAGTCGAGGAAGACCTCTTTTCGCAAGACGAGATACGCCCCGGTAATGTTCTCGGTTTTGGCGTGTCGTCCCCAAAGATAAAACGGCTACGTCTCGTTCGTTGCAACACCGCAGTTGAAACGAGCTCCGGCGAACTGGAAGAGGAAGAGGGCAGAGCTTCGAAAAGACTATGCAGAGAGAGTAAGTATGCTTGTGATTTGCAGTGTGTGAAATGCAGTGGAATGGCTAGCCTATTTATTAGCCAAGCCACCTTGCAAGGTCAACCAAGCCATGAAGGCTCATCATGGCGCATTCGTAACCGTCGGCGGTTACAAGCTTGTGGCAGGAGTGTGCCTTTTGCGTGTGGAGCGTGTGGATTTCTCATGTGGCAGCTTTGACTGTGCCACGCTTGACGATGTGTCAAGCCACTTGGATAGCTGACTCAGCGGTGGTCTAAAAAGATTACTACGGGTTCAGACCCGAGCCCAAAGACCACCCAAAGACCACGAGCACGGGCTCGGGCGGGCGGGCTGCGGCGGCAGCGCGCGCGTGTGGGCTCTTTCACCCATCTTTGTCCACTATAATTATTAAATAACATAAAGTCACTTAATTTAAACACATTAAAAGATGTGTCACTTCTCCAATGTGGGATAATTAACACTAGTTAATTATTCCCTAAGCTTAGACTCCAAGCTTTAATTAAAAAGCTAATTATGCCCAACTTTAATCCACTATTTATCACTCACCGGAAATCGGATTTGAGAAAGTGAATATACTACATTTATCTATGTAAAATGTAGATCGACGCTATATCATTTAATTTCACAAAATTAGATGTCTCATCACATTTATTATTTGGTCAAAATCCATTGACCGGGCATATTTATTCCATGATTTCTACAATCCCCCACATGAGTGGAAAAAGCCAAATGCATATGCTTGCAGACACAAGCTCAACCCTCGAGAGGTATATAAGCATAAGGATAGGTAGTTGTTGGCTTTGAACCCTCCATAGTCGACACCATCGGATACACAAGCGGCTTAGTAGCGCGATGCTTTGAACTAATCCCCCACGGCGTGTACCGAGACAATGGTGTTAACGCTTAAACACCTCAACCTCTTCCGTTCTCACATTTTGTGTCCATTGCGGTCTTGGACACCACTTTAGATTCATATGTGCGTTTCATGAAGCGACCACACTTCGTACTTACATAGGTGATTCTTAGTCAAGTACCTTGCCATACTTGGTCTCTTTGAGAACTCCATCTCTTTGAGATCCTTAAGAACCATTAAAAGTCATAGACTTATCCTTTACCACTAGGCAAGTTCTCCAACACTCTATTGCTCTTTAGGGAATAGATATAGTTGAGTGTTTCTCATGAACTCTCATAGCTTAGTTTTCCCATTGAACCAAGTTCTTGGGATCTCCAGTCATCATGGTTGGGTTACCACTATGATAATTCTTTAGTTTGTGGATTTCAAACCCATTCTCTTTAGCAGTTTGTTCATTTGATCACGGTTTAACCCTTTGGTTAGTGGATCCGCTAGATTATCTATTGACTTCACATAGTCAATTGTAATCACGCTAGTTGTGATCAAGAGTCTCACGGTGTTATGTCGTCGACGAATGTGTCGAGACTTCCCGTTGTACAAGCCATTATTCGCCCTTCCAATAGCGGCTTGGCTATCGCAGTGAATCATCACCGGAGGCACAGGTTTAGACCAACATGGAATGTCGTCGAGGAAATTCTTAAGCCACTCGGCTTCCTCACCAGCTTTGTCTAAAGCTATGAATTCGGATTCCATAGTTGATCGGGCTATACAAGTCTGTTTCGTAGATTTCCACGAGACAGCAGCACCCCCAATAGTAAAGACATATCCACTAGTGGAGAGTGAGTCTTTATTATCGGATATCCAGTTCGCATCACAGTACCTTTCAAGCACCGGGGGGTATCTTGCAAAATGCAGCCCATGATTTTGAGTATGTTTTAAGTATCTCAAAACCCTTACAAGAGCTTTCCAATGTTCTTTGCTTGGATTACTAGTGTAGCGTGCTAACTTGTTCACGGCGCAAGCAATATCGGGTCTCGTACAATTAGTCAAGTACATAATGCACCCGATAACCTTCGCATAATCTTCTTGTGCGACAGGTTCGCCTTTGTTCTTGCTAAGGTGAACATTTAGCTCTATAGGCGTCTTAGCCGGCGTGCTATCCTAAGCATTGAATCTTTTTAGCTCTTTCTCCACATAGTGAGATTGTGTTAAGGTGATTCCCTCAGATGTTCTTGGAATCTTCATTCCAAGAATTACATCGGCTAGACCCATGTCCTTCATGTCAAAATTTATTTTCAACATGGCTTTAGTTTCGTTAATTATTCGGGTACTACTGCCCATGATTAACATGTCATCAATGTAGAGACATACTATAACATATCCGTTATTAGTATTCTTAATATAGACACACTTGTCACACTCGTTGATTTTAAATTCATTTGATAACATTACATTATCAAATTTTAAGTGCCATTGGAGCGGCGCTTGCTTTAATCCATATAAAGACTTAACCAGTTTGCAGATCTTATTCTCTTGTCCAGGTACTACAAAACCTTCTGGTTGTTACATATAGATCTCATTTTCGAGTTCACCATTTAGAAACGCAGTTTTTACGTCCATTTGGTGAATCTCAAGATTGTGCAATGCAGCAATCGCGAGAAGCACTCTTATAGAAGTAATTCTCGTTACTGGTGAGTATGTACCAAAGAAGTCATGTCCTTCCTTTTGTTTAAAACCCTTGACTACTAGTCGGGCTTTATATTTATCAACTGTTCCATCGACTTTAAATTTCCTTTTAAGGACCCATTTACATCCTAGAGGTTTAGCACTTTCGGGAAGATCAACCAACACCCAAGTGTTGTTGAACAAAATTGAGTCAATTTCACTTTGAACAGCTTCTCTCCAATGCAGCCCGTCTGGGCCTGCATAGGCTACTTTCAAAGACGTTGGTTCTTCATCCAACATGAAGGCAATGTAGTCAGGACCAAAAGATTTTGGTGTTCTAACCCTATTGCTTCGTCTCGTTACTGCCTCATTTGGATCAGGCCTAGCACGCGTGCGAGATTCGGGTTTTTTATCTAATTGTAACACCTCGAAAAAAAACTAATTAATCTAATTAAATCTTTTCCTAGTTGACTTGGTCAAATATATTTCTCTAAACCATATCACCAAACGATTTCCCCATATCTATACTCCCTAAAATCTCTCCAACCACCAAATCCATCAATATCTATCAGTTTTGCCTAAATATATATCCAATCAATCCCACGATCTTTCTACACATAAATTCAATACCAAGAAAAACCAGGAACTAAAATTTAGAGAAAGAACCGAGTTGGAGAAGAGAGTTTTCTGCCGCCTAAGAAGGTAATCACCGATCAATTTCCAGCCTTGATTTCCTTGCATTCATTTAGGATAACTCTAATTTTGGAGTATGAAATCTGTAGTATTCGGACAGTAGGTTCCGACGCATGTTTGACCGACCAAACGAACTCCTTTTGATACGATAGTTTTTTCTGAGTAAACCTTAAGGTGTCTTCTGTGTGGTGTGTGAATTTCAACCAATTTGGACGAAAGATGTATTTTTGGTGAATTTTTGAAGTTGACTGCGCAGTTCTGCCAGAAATTATTTTTCTCTACTAGGGAGTTACGTTTTCGATTTGACCGACCTAAAAAGATTATTTTGATGTGAAATTTTAATTGAATGATATTTTATGTGTCTACTGTATTTTGGAAAAGTTTCAGCCCCAACGGAGACCGGATGAATTTTAAATAATTTTTACAAACCACCCGCGCAATTCTGCCAGTTTTGTTGTTAGGTGAAAATATCACTTGTTGCTAAGTTTTAATGAATTATATGATGCATGTATGATTTAAGAAGGTATCCTATGACATGATTATGTGTAACACGTTGAGAAGTATTATGGCATGTTTTTCCTTATGTTGATGAACGTTCGGGAATGGGCAATCTAAGAAAACGATGAAAGGAACGATAAGACATGCATGATAATTGTAATAATGGAAAACCTGATTGTGTGGTGATATTGACAAGGGTTGTTGCACGTACGAGGGTACCAAGAGTAAAAGGTTGCGTAAAGTCGTGATTGTGCGGTATAAGCAAGCGAGGTGGGCTTTCTTTTTAAATAAGGGCAATGCCCTAAGTATATTTTTATGTGAAAATGATATGAATATTTGTTATGCCGTGTTTTGTTTTATTCTATGGAACCTATCTGATGTGGCTTATGCCATCAATGGATAATCGAATTCGGGTCTGTCTAGGGAGTGAGTCCCTATTCAGGCTAGTGTACACCTATGGAGATCGTGAGCCGTCTTTTGGGTCGGCCGGTCTAGTGACTTGGAATGTGGCCACATTCCTTGTCATCAATGGATCAGATATGGTAGACATCTATGGGAAAATGACTGCAGTCACAAGTTTTTACGATGGAAATGATTTTAGTGTCTTGGGCGATTTCTAAAGTTAAAACCCCAAGGTCACTCAATGGTGGCATGATAAATACTTTTTATAAAATGTTTTCGGCATGAGTCCACTGAGTGCATCAAGTACTCAGCCCTGCTTTTCTTTTTAAAAATTGCAGGTTGAGCGTGACGGGTGCGGTGGGTGTTGAGCAAGACCGTTGAAGAAATTTAAGTGTGTAGAATGTGTCATGTCTTCACACGTGGCATATTCATTCTCTCAAATGCTTCCGCTAAGTAGTTGTCCTTCTTTTGAGTTCTTGTATCACTAAGATAATATTCATTTCTTTGAGTTGTTGATTGTTGAGATACTATGATTTTATTCGAGCTATTCTCATTTGTTTCGAGCTATGGTCGATTTGTGTTGGTTTTTCCCTTTCTTCCCCGCTTCTTTAATCCTCCCCTAGTCGCGGTCAACCGTGTTTTCTATCCTTAGGAAATGCGGGCGTGACACTAATGACTTAGAACTCGTTATTTCATCATCAATTCTTGCTTCAGAATTAGATGCTACATTTTCTTGTTTTTTACAAGAGAATGTATTTTCAAGAAATACAGCTCTTGATTCAATTGTTGTTCCAACAGTCACCGTCGGTATTTCAGACTTATGAACAACAAATCTATATGCACTACTGTTAAGTGCATATCCAATGAAGATGCAATCAACCGTTTTAGGTCCGATTGTGACTTTTTTGGGCGGAGGAACCATCACCTTTGCCAAACACCCCCACACTTTGAGGTATTTGTAGGATGACTTCCTTCCTTTCCACAACTCATAAGGAGTAATATCTTTTCCTTTGAGAGGGATTTTATTCAAGATATAGTTGGCTGTCAAAACAGCTTTCTCCCACATGTTATATGGTAATCCTGAAGTCAGAAGCAGTGCAGTCATCATCTCTTTTAGAGTTCATTTTTTGCGTTCTGCAATACCATTAGATTGTGGTGAATATGAAGTAGTTGTTTGATGAATTATACCACTTGCGTTGCATAACTCCTCAAACGGGGCTACATATTCGCCTCCTCTATCGCTTCGAATCGTTTTGATTTTACAACCAAGTTGATTCTCAACTTCATTCTTATAATTTTTGAACGCTTCTATTGCTTCATCTTTACTTCTTAAAAGATAAATATAGCAATACCTTGTGCAATCATCTATGAAAGTGATAAAGTACTTTTTACCACCTCTAGTTTGCACCATCTTTAAATCACATACGTCCGTGTGAATTAATTCAAGGGGTTTTGTGCTTCGTTCAACCGAGTGAAAAGGCAACTTAGTCATTTTTGCTTCAAGACAAATTTCACATTTATCTTGGGTATCCACTTCATTAGCCTTTAGTAAATCTAAATTCACTAATCTTTTGATGGCTTTTGAATTTACATGTCCCAATCTACAATGCCATAAATTTGAACACTCAGTCAAATAAGAGGAAGTAGATGCTTTATTATTATAAGCCAATTGCTTTGCAACACTGCGAGTTGTTACACTAAGCTTGAAAAGCCATCGGTTACATAACATTTTTCGAGGGATTTTCCAAACTTGTACAATGCAAACATATCAGACTCAAATACAAGTTTAAACCCCTTATTAACTAGTATTGATCCTGACACTAGGTTCTTGCGAATGTCCGGGACATGCAGCACATCCTTCAAAGTGATAGTGACGCTAGACGGCATCATGAGAATCACGTTGCCAACGCCGAGGATTTCGGACGATGCTTGATTCCTCATGTTGATCTTTCTTCCTTCAACAGCAGTGTAGCAGGCAAACTTGCTCATATCTGAGCAGACATGAGCAGTAGCGTCGGTGTCGATATACCAGTCACCCTTGTTATCTACAAGGTTAACCTCTTCAGTGACCACAACAATGAGAGCGTTTTCATCCCAGTCCTTGAACTCCTTCTCAACGACGTGGGCAGTCGGCTTCTTCTTCTTGCTACGGCAGTCCTTTGCAAAGTGGCCCGGTTTGCCACATTTGTAGCAGTCTCCTTCAAACTTCTTTGTAGACTGCTTTCCCTTTCCTTTGTCACTTGGACGACTTGGGCGAGGGCGTTTGTTGGAGGGACTGCCCCACTCCGGTTGGTTTTGCATCAAAGGAGCCCTTAGCCTTTTGATCAATTTTTCGCACGTCTGCCTCAATGCGCAGCTTCACGATCAAGTCTTCAAAATTCATCTCCTTTCGCTTGTGCTTGAGGTAGCTTTTAAAGTCCCTCCAGCTAGGTGGAAGCTTCTCAATGGTTGTGCATGTTGTAAAGTTGTCGGGCAACGTCATTCCTTCGGCAACAAGTTCATGGATGATCATTTGGAACTCCTGAACTTGTTCCATGACTGGTCTTGTATCGACCATTTTGTAGTCTAGGAACTTAGCTATTACAAACTTATTATTTCCCGCATTATCACTGCGGTACTTTCTCTCTAGGTTTTCCCACGCTTGCCTAGAGGTGTTTACAACTGAGTATACATTGTACAAACTATCATCTAAAGCATTTAGAATAAAGTTTTTACAAAGGTAATCTCCTATGCGCCATGTATCATAGTGGGCCATGACCTCGATGTTCGTCTCTTGGTCGCTTGGCGCGGGCGGCTCATCTTCTGTGAGGAAGTTCATGACGCCCAATGTTGTCAAGTTGAACAACATTTTTTGGGGCCACCTCTTGAAGTCCGAACCTCCAAACTTTGGCGGATTCTCGGTGGGTGGCATCATTCTTGGTGCCATTGGTGCCGGATTGACCCCATGGAATGAGCCTATCCCGTTGCCCCCGTAGCAGCCAACAGTTGGGTTGGGCATAGAACCCCCCAGGTTCGTGTTGGGCATAGTGCCCCCCACATTCGTATTGATCCCGAAAGATCTAACACTAGTATTGAGCCCGAAGACACCAACACTCGATCCATTAAAAGATCCGAAGGAACCACTAAAAGCGGAACCAACCGAACCACCAAAGGTGGAACCAGTGGACTCCCCAAAAGGGTTGTCCCAAACACATGGGACAGTTGAAGAGGCGGCTGGGAAGCCAGGGGTCGGCATCATCAAGATGGTGGGTGCATTGGCAGATGCACCGGTTGATGGAGTGGGAGAATGACGGCGGCGTTGGTGGCCGGAACAGTGGATGCATCGGTGGCCGGAGTGGTGGCAGCGGTGGTGTTGACGTTGGTCGATATTTCCAGCAAAGGTTTAAGTTTCGAAAGTTTTAATTCATTTTTTTGAAAGTCTAAGGTCTTCTGTAGTGTTTATCTCGTCTTGCGATTGTTGGAGATATAGCTATAAAAACACTAACCGGACGTAATACAACCCGAGAGAAGATCGAAGAAAGAAAAACAGAAACGTAAAATTACAATTGAAATTCGAAACTGTAAATATGAACTTAGCCGAGTCGAGGAAGGCCTATTTCCGCAAGACGAGTTACGCCTCGGTAGTGTTCTCAGTTTTGGCGTGTCGTCCCCAAAGATAAAATGGCTACGTCTCGTTCGTTGCAACACCGCAATTGGAACGAGCTCCGGTGAACTGGAAGAGGAAGAGGGCAGAGCTTTGAAAAGACTATGCAGAGAGAGGAAATATGCTTGTGATTTGCAGTGGAATGGCTAGCCTATTTATAGGCCAAGCCACCATGCAGGGTCAACCAAGCCATGAAGGCTCATCATGGCGCATTCGTAACCGTCGGCGGTTACAAGCTTGTGGCAGGAGTGAGTCTTTCGTGTGTGGCGCGTGTGGATATCTCACGTGGCAGCTTTGACTGTAACACGCTTGACGATGTGTCAAGCCACTTGGATTGCTGACTCAGCGGGCCATGAAGGCTCATCATGGCGCATTCGTAACCGTCGGCGGTTACAAGCTTGTGGCAGGAGTGTGCCTTTCGCGTGTGGAGAGTGTGGATTTCTCACGTGGCAGCTTTGACTGTGCCACGCTTGACGATGTGTCAAGCCACTTGGATTGCTGACTCAGCGGGCCATGAAGGCTCGTCATGGCGCATTCATAACCGTCGGCGGTTACAAGCTTGTGGCAGGAGTGTGCCTTTCGCGTGTGGAGCCTGTGGATTTTTCACGTGGCAGCTTTGATTGTGCCACGCTTGACGATGTGTCAAGATTGCTGACTCAGCGGTGGTCTAAAAAGATTACTACGGGTCCAGACCCGAGCCCAAAGACCAATTGCCAAGATCCAAGTCCAAGTCCAAGTCCAAGTCCGGGACCGGGCCCGAGACCCGCGGCCACGAGCACGAGCTCGGGCTCGGGCGGGCGGGCGGCGGCGACGCGCTCGTGTGGGCTCTCTCACCCATCTTGGTCCACTATAATTATTAAGTAATATAAAGTCACTTAATTTAAACACATTAAAAGATGTGTCACTTCTCTAATGTGGGATAATTAACACTAGTTAGTTATTCTCTAAGCTCAAACTTCAAGCTTTAATTAAAAAGCTAATTATGCCTAACTTTAATCCACTATTTCTCACTTACCGGAAATCGGATTTGAGAAAGTGAATATACTACATTTATCTATGTAAAATGTAGATCGACGCTATATCATTTAATTTCACAAAATTGGATGTCTCGTCACATTTATTATTTGATCAAAATCCATTGATCGAGCATATTTATTCCATGATTTCTACAAGGCCATCATTGAATCACTCACGAATGTCCTTGTTGGTCAAGGCTATCAAATTCTCTTTGGACATAACCATGTTGGTCATGGCTGGTTATTTGTCGTGCCACCGTTCCGAGTCGGTCTCAAACATCTTGGTTGGTTATGTCTACATTTGTCAAGGGTCATTCGCAACCCACTTCTCTTAGTCGTTGGGGCTCTTAATGAAAGCGCAAATATCAAGGGTCATCCTAAAGACTAACATAATAGGGTAATAGGGGAAATAACTCATTTGGTCTAAAAAATTCCACAAGTTGTCCTTCACCATCAATGTGAGTCATTAGATTCCACACTAGTTGTCCATGCAAATTTCGAGCAAGCCTGGGTCAAATTTTATATTGGTGGGCACATATTTCAAAAAATAAAGCAATCTTTATTTGTTTTAATTCTATTACCTGAATTCATTAAATTAGTTATCTACTCCATTCGTCTCAAAACAATAGACGATTTTGAGGTAACATGAGTTTTGATGTATAATTGGTAAAGTATGAGAAAATAGAAACTAAAATTGATTAGAATATTATTAATGAGGAATGAGACTTTCTCATTAGAGGGAGAAAAGTTATTAAAAATAAAAATAAACTATTTTTTATAGACTTTCGAGTATACTAGTTATCAGTTTTATTTGAAATGCATTATCTTGCTAGATCTTGGTTAGACGTTTGGACCTATTGTTGTCTGGCCAACCAGTATTAGTAACAATAAGTTGAATGAACCATCTTGCTTTAACTGAACGTTGTTCTTAATTAAGGGGAATCGTCTATATTTTTCTTGATTTGAGAGGTAATCACTAATCACAATTATTTAGTCAAGGTCCATGTTTGATGCATCATGCGTATCATATAAATATTTTGTAAGATTGGCTTATGGAGTAACTCAAAATTTTGCATCCGATTATCTGTCGCTGTTTTTTTGTTTTTATCATGATTCTATATGTCCCACGCCATCCACTTAACTTTAGTATTTTTCTTTCTTCAACGTTTCATGAATATAATCAATAATCGAGATCATAATATTCTGCTTTATTATTTAGGAGAGGAATAAATTTCAAAAATCATGATTATTAGAGCATCCACAACCGTGCTCTTGCCAGCGGCACGGTTGTGGGCCCGGGCGGTACTATTCATGCCTGCTCTCTGGCAAGAGCACAACACCCACAACTGTGCTCTTCCGCAAGGACGATCACAATTAATTTAAAATTCAATTAAACAATAACATTTCCATAATACTAAAATTCATTAAAAACCACAATAAATATTACAAATTACAAATAAAATAAAAAAGACATAATTAAAATCCTAAAAATTAAAAATTACATAATTAAAATACTAAAAATTAAAAATTACATAATTAAACTCCTAAAAATTAAAAATTACATAATTAAAATCCTAAAAATTGAGATTGAGAGAGTTGTTTAGTATAGTGTCATTTTTTGTGTTTGAAATGAGAGTATTTATAGATGAAAGTATGAATTTTGGGGTAAAAATAATGAAAAAAATAAATTAAAAGTGTGGAAAAAATGGATATATTTTATTAGGAAGTGAGACAATATTTTTTTTATTAATTTTCAATTTTTCAGATTTTTTCGATTTAAAAAAAAAAATAAAAAAATGATAAATCAACGGGCCAATCGGAAGCTGCCACGTCGACGCGCTGTGCTCTTGCCGCTGGCACGGACGTGCTCTATGCATAGAGCAGCGCCCTGCCAGCGGCAAGAGCGCAATGGTGGCGGAGCGCGTCCTTGCCAGCGGCAAGGACGGACGGTGGCAAGGACGGACGGTGAGCTGCTGCTCACAGTTGGGAATGCTCTTATGTTATTCTATACTATAATTTTGACGCTCATAATCATGATTTTTGATGCAGAGTATACTAGTAGTACTATATTCCAAACAACATTGTGTTCCCTTATCCCAATCAACAGAGAAGTGGGAACTTTTCACCTTTCAACATAGTGAGAGAGAGAGAGGGATATGATTAAGAACTGCTTCACCTTCTCCAATCTCCAGCGACGAGGAGCAAAATGGCTCCCCCAAACCTTCCCATTACTGGTGGAGAAGCCCTCAACAAGATGGCCATTTCAAAATCGACTCCAAGAATCAAGCTTTTGATTGAAATGGAGAGATTGGGATTGATAGGCAGTGCTGGGCTGAATGACTTGAGGCACAAGATTCTGAGCTACAGAGCTGGGGATTTCTGCCTCCCAATTGGTGGGATAGAGAGAGAGAGAGAGAGAGAGAGAGGATATGGAAATCCCACCTCTCATCACAATCTTGCTCACTGGCTTGACTGCCTCTGGCAAAAGCTCTTTCATCAATCTCATGTATGGTGTTCTTGGTAGATTTGGCCTCACCCCTTTTGCTCAGACATCAGGTATATATTATACTCCTCACCATTTCAATATTCAAGTTTTTCACACACACCACAAACTGTGTTTGGTTTGATTTGGTTTGGTTTGGTTTCTGTATTGCGGTTAATCCATTTATAAGATTTAATTAATAAAGGCTAATTAATAGTCATTTAAATTATGAAATTTAGTCAAATTCTGATCTTTTTCCTAACATATTTTAGCAATGTTGGTTCGTTAAAATAAGAAGGGAAAAGTAGAAAAGAAATACTTAGTCGAATTAAATAACATTGTTTTGAGTTTCAATACAACTACAAAAGACGTCTTTCTGAATGTAGATGAGATAGTTAAAAAAAATCAAAATTTAATAATATAGTATAACTACATTTAAAAACTTTACAAAACTAACATTTAATTTTAGGAGTTAGTTCATCATATTTTTATCTTTAGCTTGTATGAAAAAGAGCTCTTTTTTTCCACACACCACTCAGTACTGACTAGTGCGATATCTATCTGTTTTGAGAAAGAGCACATAATGTTTCATCTTTTGCAAGTATAATAAAAAGGCTCATTAAATCCTTTCTTGAAAAGGGTTTTGCTGAGTATAGATTTGCTGATTGTTTTTCTTTATACTAGTACATATTTATGTGCTTAGTGTAATACATTTCCAGATTTTTACAAACATACAATGAACAATGTCATAGTACTTTTTCATGTAGTGGTACTAAGAGAAAGAAGAAGCACAACTTAGTAAGATATTTTACCTCTAACCAATACAATGAATGTTTGAGTCCAAAAAATATACTAAATTGAGCACAAATTTCTATGCATATGCATATGCATATTTGGCCCTTTCTTTTCACAAACTGTGTTTTACGATTATTTATTAATAATAATAAGTTCTAAAAAATATTTTCACACTCATCTTTTCGGAGCTTTAATTTGTGGGTTCATCATGTTTTTATCTTTAGGTAGGAGTATGAAAAAGGGCTCACTATTAATGATTCTCTTTTTTTCCCACTTACAAAGCAAACTACTGACTACTGCAGTCTGTTTGAAGAAAGTGATTGGTACAATTATTTTTAGTGCTTTTGTGTATTCATCATGTTTTATCTTATGCCAGTCTCATTATTATCCTTAATAAAAAGGATTTTCATTTTTCGTGATGATATTATAGATTTATTAATTGGCATGTTGTGGATCTAATTAACATGACATCAAGACGCAACTAAGTTGATAAATGATGTTTTCCTTCTACCCAATAAGTTTGGAGTTTCTAATTTTATTAGATATTTGTGTGTGAATTTTAGCGCTTATTTTTAAGCGTTATCCTACCTCAAGTTCTATACATTTTGTCATTTACATCTTCTCTAGAACGGAAGAAGTTTAATTCGATACATATGAAATGTTTGTTCATTCCATATTGAGTAGGTGAATCTTCAAATTTCACCACGATGTATCTAGAAGAACACAACGTCTTGAGGTCACCTAGGAGTGGGTTCTGCGTGTACGACACGCGGGGGTAGACCAAAATCACATGGAGGAAGGACTCGAGGAGGTCTCAACGTGGATGACTGATGGCGTCAGACATCACCAGCCTTGTAAAAGGGCGGGTGATGAAAACATCAAGGGATTAATTCAACTTAGTGAATCAATGGAGTTCACTAATTCAAGATACATCAATAGAAAGGTCAATTTGGTTATGGTTGTGACTGATTTATCAGAGATTCATAGAGCATTCAAATCTGGTGATTTGGAGCCAATTGTGGCCTTGAGAACACTCTTCCATTTCCCACCAATCAAGAATTCAAGTAAGTCTTGATATAATCATTCTCTAGCTCCTCTTTTACCTTTATTATATGTTCAAATACATTTTTATTAATTTAGATATGCTCCTCTTTTACCTTTATTATATGTTCAAATACATTTTTATTAATTTAGATATGAAGTCTCGTGTAAAATTTTTAATCGCTAGTATTTTTTATTTGGGTTGAATTTAGGATCTTGTATTAAGCCACAAGTATGAAATGTTACTGGGTTAGGTACGGTCTCATTCATTGAAAGCGTACCTGATACTTGAAGGAGAGACCGGCCAAACTCTAGTGAGGTTCCCTTTTAAAAAAAATTGATGATAGGCAGTAATGGACTTCATATCATTTACCTTCTCAAAAAGGTTATTATACCTTCTTAAAAAGTAATGGACTTCAAGGAAAGAAGGTAAATTAAAAAAGCAACCAAAATAATTAACTTTTTATCTTTTCCATCAAGAAGAGGTAAAGATACCTACTCAAAATGAAAGAAGATATTATACCTCCTTAAATACTCTTTCCATTAGAGCATGAAATTTTATGAAGAAGAGTTAAATATGGTAGTTATTTCTCTTTACCTCTCCATTTACCCTCTCACTTGGAGATGCTCTTACTACTTCTACCCTTTGAAAATTTGTCACTTATATCCATTTTCGTCTGTCCCTAAAAATTTGTTACCTTTCACTTTACCATTTTTTGTAGCAGATCTCACATTCCACTAACTCATTCCCGCTCACATTTTATTATAAATATAATATATATATAAGAATAGGACTCACGTGCTACTAACTTGTTCAACTCATTTTCTTATTACATTTCTTAAAACACGTGCTGAGTCAAATGATGACAAATTATAAATAATGGAGAGAGTAATTTTTTTCCATTTTATGTGATGGACCTCACACTCCACTAAATTCTTACAATCACATTGTAATATAAAATTAATACATATAGGTGGTGTTCGTTTCCAAGATAAAATAATATTAAAATATAATTTAGGATTGAGTTGTGAGATTATTTTAGTCATATGGGGTTAGTTATGACTAATTATCCTATGATTATTCATCTAGGATTGAGTTGTAAGGTTAAATCTCATGAACCAAACACACTACAAATTTAATTTGGGATATAATCTTGCAAACCGAACACCCCCATATAAAAGTAAGACCTATATTTCACTAACTTTTCCACCGTTTCCATCACATTTCTTAAAACAAATGTCAAGTCAACATACTTGGGACTTCAAGTCGTGAATGAAGGAGTAAAAAATAAGTCAGGCGGCGAGCCATAATGGACTCACTCGTTTAGGTCATCCACATCCATGTCTCAATACCGTCTCATCCCTTAACTATTCATGGGCTCCACCGCACTTTTTACCCCATCTCTTAACTAAGAGACAACACTTGCATCCCTTCATCTCTTAGTCATCTCATCCTTTAACTATTCATTCAATTTCATTTTTTATTTTTATTTTCAACAAATTCAATTAATATTTCATTGAAATATTAGATTAATACTAATAATTCATAAAATCATTAAAAATCACAAAAATTACAACATCCGAAAATATGAAAAATACATAATTGAAATCCTAATATTACAATTTATTGAAATCCGCATAATCATGCAAAGTGATGCGGTGATCGTCTAACGGTTGCCAAATTTTGCTCATTGTGCTCCGTTAGATCCTCCTGGAGTTGGGCGTGGGCCATAGAATCACGTGTCTTTGCCCGAACACACAACCTCTCTTGCAAAGAAGGATGCACTCCACTGCGAGGCGGACTACTTGCAGAAGAGCTTCCCGGGGTTTCAGGGTCGAACCAATTTCCGCCTCAGGTCCTTCGTACGAGCCGGGGATTATACATGTATACATGATGTCGACAATATTCTCCATAAACCACGTACGAGCCGGGGATTTGATAATGTGGGATCGAGCTTGTAGAACCCCGAACGCTCTCTCCACATCCTTGCGAGAAACCTCTTGCTTCTGCACAAAAAGAGCTTGTTTTTCGTTTATCGGCCTATTGAACGTCTTCACGAAGGTTGGCCACTTCGAATAGATGCCGTCGGCAACATAGTACCCCATTTTAAACTGGCGGTTGTTAGCGGTAAAGTTGATGGCCGGCGCTTTACCATTCAAAACTTCGCTGAGGAGGTCGGATTGGTTGAGCACGTTGATGTCGTTCGATCTGGGGACCCCGAAAAACGCATGCCAAATCCATAACCGGTAGTCGGTAACGGCCTCGAGTATAACGGTGGAGTGGGTGCCTTTGTGGCCGCTCGTGTATGATCCCCTCCACACCATAAGGCAATTCTTCCATTGCCAATGCATGCAATTGATGCTGCCAAGCATCCCGGGGAATCCGTGCACTTGTTCGTGAAGTCGGAGCAGAAACTGACAATCTGCGGTGCTTGGCTTCCGGAGAAATTCGTCGGTGAAGGCTGCCCGGACGCCTTTGCAGAAGTTCATCAAACACAATTTCCCAGTGCTTTCCCCAATGTGCAGGTACTCGTCGAACAAATCCGTCGTTTGTCCTGTAGCAAGCTGACGGATTGCTGCAGTACATTTATAGAGTGTCGTGAGACTGGGACGACCAGTAGCGTCGAACCCTTCTTGGAAGTACTCTTCCCGGGCCGCCAATGTATTTGTGATATGCATAAATAGCTCCCGCCGTATGCAGAAACGACGACGGAAGTAGGTATCTCCGCATACCGGGTTCTCACAAAAGTAATCTCGTACCAACCTTGCGGCGACTTCCTCCCAGTCACGATGGATGTATTTCCGGGGTTGCTTTTGACGCACCGCGGCTTCTTCCTCCTCCCTACGTCGATCTGCTTCTAGCGATTCTTCCATCATTCGACGCATTAGCTCAAATGGATCCATGAATGGGTTAAATTTGGGAGAAGAATTTGAGAGGAAAGAAAGATAATATGATAGTGATGAGAAGAAAAAATGATGAGAGATAGTGTGTTTGTATGTAAAATGAAAGAGGTTAATAGGAGTATTTATAGAATAAAAAAAGAAACAAAAATTACCGTTAATTTTTTTTTTCAAAAAATCAATTTTTTTAAAAAAATACTTATTGCGTCATCATGACGATGCCACTCGCGTGCCGGCGAGTGGGCGTCACGCCGCGCGCCAGAGCTCGCCACATGGCGTTGGCGTGTGGCGAGACAGCCCGCCACCCCCTCCCCTTCCCCTCAGGCTACGCGACGAATCGGAGCATCCACATCGATGTCTCGATGCGGTCTCGTCTTGCCGGGACGAGACTGAGCTCGCATCGAGACACCAATGCAAATGCTCTTATATGCTTTTGCACGCATCCTCATGGAACGGGCTGCCTATAGCAGCGCCGTGCTTAGCAACTAAGCACGCGGTGACGCACTCCGGCAGACCACGCCCACGCCCACCAATTATAATTGAAGTAGTTGCAGTTGTACTAAATTGCATTTAATGACACAGTCTGTCACCAATTTTAGCCACTAAGTAAAAAACATCCACATTTAGTTTAATATACTTCATGATCCCCACCCACTTTAAATTAATTAAATAATACCACCATGTGGAGATAACTACAAGAAACAATCAAGTCCTATAAAAATCAAACCCAATAAAATCCCACCTCAAACTGGATCTTCCTAATTAAGATGAAAAACCATGTGTTCTCTAGCGATGAAGACCAAAATGGAATGGCCAGATCATCATCTTTCTACTGGTGGAAATCCCTCGAAGAATTCGACGAAAATGGCAATTTCAAGATTGAGATGAATTCATCAGACATCTCAACCCTGACACCGAGAATGAGAGTTTTGAGAGAGATGGAGAGATTGGCCTTCGTTTCTGTCGAAGGTTTGGATGATTTCAGACACAAATTGCTGAGTTATAGAGCTGGAGATTTATGGCTTCCTGTCGGTGGGATAAAGAAGGAAGAAATGGATATTCCACCTGTCATCACAATCCTCTTGACTGGCATGGTTGGGTCTGGTAAAAGCTCTCTAATCAACTTGATGTATAGTGTTCTTGGAAGATCTGGATTGATCCCTTTTGCTCAGACATCAGGTACTTTTAATTTCTTCATCAATTATATGTACTCCTATCATGATCTTATTATGTCTTCTTGTGTGATTAAATAATAGTTAATCTTATTCAAAGTGGAATTTTTTTGGGCATGAAATTTTATCAGCCGTGTTGTTGTATTGTATAGTGCTCTATCTGTTCGTCAATTTAAATCTCATTTTTTTAATTATAAATAGTACTAGTAATTGTGAATAGTGTGTACATATCTGATGTGTTACTACTACTATACTTGGTGAATATATAGTGTATAGATGCACTAGTTAATTATTTGTTGTATAACTGCTAGAGCGTTGTGTGTATATAATATGGTCCTTCCTTATTTATGTAGAGGTTTCCCTTATTTGACTTATATCCAATGTCTAGCTAGTGAATTTATATGTATGGTGTTTAAATATTTTCAAGATATTTTATGCATCCTGCATTTCCCCTTTGATCAAACTTTAGGTGCTCTAATTTTGTCAATTGGTACATATATATAGTGCATGTGTACTTCCTTTATCATGATTTAGCACATATTTTAATAAAAAAAGACCAATCATGACTCATTATCTTTTATATTAATCAACATTAATAAATACCCACTAGATGTTCTTTAATTCTCCACCCATATAACACAATAATTACTGAGTGATATTCTTTCTAATATACTACTTCAGTCTTAGGATTTATAAGATAGTTGAATCATATTCTCGTTTCAAAATAATTGAGTTAGTTGCAAGAAAACTTTATTTTCTCTTCTAATATACTCTTTCTTTCTCTTTCATTATTTATTCTCTCTCTACTTTAATCTTTCAATACCAAATTCTAAAATCGATCAACTTCGTTGTGTACTTAAAAATTATAAAGATATGTTCACACACAATCTTGAATTCTTGTAACATGGTGTATTTAAGTTAATATGCATATGAAATTAGGCGAATCATCAGACTACACAACTATGTTTCTTGAAGAGCACAATGTGTTGAGATCTCCTAGGAGTGGATTGTGTGTCTACGACACCAGAGGCTTTGACCACATTCTCATAGACGACGAGATTTCAACGTGGATGACTGACGGCGTTAGGCACAACCAACCTTGCTACAGATTAGAAGATGATCGAAAATTTATGAGATTAAATAGCTCAAGATATGTCAAGAGAAGGGTCAATTGTGTGATGGTTGTGGCTGATTTATTACAAATTCACCAGGCCTTCAATTCTTCTGATTTCAAATCGATTGAGTCGTTGAAGTCCCTTTTTCATTTGGATTGCATCAAAAATTTGAGTAAGTTTTCTCACTCTCTTTTTGCTAAATCAATGTTATTGGATCATATAATATAATATAATATAATATTCTTAAATTTGCAATTATTAAGTAGGGTCTGTTATACTCAATTAAGGTATATAATTAATATTTTATCATGTAATTCGAATTTCGTTAATAGTACTCTCTCCGTCCTCTTATAATTGTTCACTTTGGATCTGGCACGGATTTAACAAAATATAAAAGAAAGTGAATTGAAAAAGTTAGTGAAATATGAGTTTCACTTTTATAAATTAGTTGTATAATAAAATATGAATGAAATGAGTTAATAGAATGTGGTGACTGCTTATTATTTAAAGTAAAAAGTGATAAATAGACCATTATATTAATGGAGGGCAAATGAAATTAGCAAAAATGGATAATTAGACCATTATATTAATGGACGACAGATGAAATTAGCAAAAATGGATAATTAATAGGATACTGAGGAAGTAATTGATTACCCTCTCCGTCAAAATTGTTGGAGAACAGAGTCAAAGTAAGTATTAATGTCTATAATTATTACTATATGATTAAAATTTGAAACATCACATTAGTCGATAAAGTCGAATTACTTTTCCCCATGCCATATGAGATTAGTCAAATCTAAATGTATGTAAAGAACATACAAATTGCATTATTTTCTTTTTTTTATTATTGTTACAACATGACTAGGACTCTAACTGAGTTGTAAATTTAAAACTCACTTTAATAACTACTGTCACCAACTAATCTACCATTAACATTGACTGATATCAGATTCGGTGAGAAATCTTATTCTATAGTAGTACTATAGTTTATAATGTTTATTGTGTACGAGTATTGTCATTGTTTAGTTCATATTAGTTCTTTTAATTATAGAAATTAATAAAAAAATATGTTTATTTCAACAGATGAGAATCCGATCTTAATTCTAACACACGGTGACCTTCTAAGTCCGGAAGATAGGATTGGGGAGAGGCTGAAAATATGTGAATATTTAGGTATACCGGAGACGAGTGGGGCATACGACGTGGCATGCTTGACGGAGAAAGGGATTCTTGTTGAAGACTGTGATCCGGTAACGGCGTTCGCACTAACGGAGGCTGTTTATAGGGCTTTACTGCAATCAGACAGATCTCATCTGCCTAAGAGGAAATTTGTGGATTTGATTATCATGTTTTTATTATGGATAATGAGCTGCATTGCTACATTCTTTGCAATTCTTGCTCATTTCTTCTCAAAATTTGGGCATCATGATAAGAAACTTAAGATGTGATTGTGTTTAAACTTTAATTGTAATCCTAGTTTGTGGTTCTTGATGTTAAGGTTTGATGGACATGTTAATGTTTTGGGAGTGATTTATCAATTAATATGTGTATGTTTTGTGTGATAATGTAGCCTTTGGGAGTGTGGTGTTATTCTAATGATAGCCTATAACAATAGATAATTAATTAAGCATTAGGAGTTTATTTAACCTAAAATAATTTAATAAGCTTCTCATGAATTACTAGGTCAGCATTGAGGTAACATTATTGGTCTCTGAAAAATTGGGGGAAAATACTCATTTTAATCGGATTTCTAAGCTTCAAATATTTTTTCTTATGGATAATAGCTTTGAATTGATATATATTAAAAATTGGGATATTAAATATGGGTAACTAGATAAATGAAAAAAAGGAATAAGAAATGCATACGTGAGTGAGTTGCATATTTGAAGGTAGTGGTCCTCTATACCTTTTTGTCTGTCTCACCAAGATACAAAATGGTTTCATGACCAATCTTTTTCATTTGCTGTCTCCATAATATATAGGGAAAATAATTGTCCCATTTAATTTTATCTATAATCTCAACTATACTATTTTTTTCAAAAAAAAAACAAATAAACTTTTAACAATTGTCACATTGTAATCTGTAAATGAAATTATAAATTAAAAGTGGGAATATCTCAGATCTTTTCTCAAATATTCTTTCCCTGGGTTTTTTCTAAATTAGACTGACTGCAAGCCATTTTCTAAATCATCAGAAATTTTCTGTTTATCACATCTTGTTGCGTTAAATTTAGATTTTATTAACTATTTGATGTTTATTTCTCCTGCACTCGCAATAGGAGTGAGGGAAATTATTAATTATGAAGTCTATATGATTTCCCTCCCTCTTTCTGTAAGCTGTTTGCTTCGAATTAGAAATTAAACTATATTACAACTTGATAATACGGCAGTTTCTGTACAATGTATATGGGTTTTGAAATTATAGAGTATATGCACATTTGTCAGTTATCTGTCTATATTAAATATTAATTCCTTACAACTTACTTACTAATCAATAGTAATATGTCTCATTTTACTAGTACAACTGAATATATATAATCATTTTTTCACTATGTAATCATGATTAATCCGTCTAAGGGAATAGAACTAAGACTAATTATAATAGTAACAGCGTGAATAATACTGAAAATAAATTCAATCCCCCGTCTTTAAATACATGATCACAGTATATATGTTCAAAACAATTAATTAAATCGATAAAAAAATATATCAAACTGAAATTCCATTTTCTTTGAGCATAAACCTGTACTAGTATAAATTCTCTTTACGATACTGTCAGTAATTAAAAGCGACAGTTTTTATAAATAAAAATCACATGTTATGATTAATTAAAGTCAATACTTATAATTAATATTATCAATTATTAATAAAATAACAATCATTACGAATAAAAGTATCTATGTGAGATAGATTGCTTGGAAATACTCACACTAATTGATGGGTACAAATCCATCCCCGGACGAGTGAGCAAAGTTAGAGGTGATATAATTCATTTTCATCTCCAATAATTAATTTGATGTCTTTTGAAAGTGAACCTAAAACAAATTTGTGTGGGATTTATCCAAAACGGATAATATCAAACTGTTGTTTGTGTCGACAATCAGAACAAGCGATATCAGAGCCCATGTGTCTTCGGAGGTATATATAATTCATTTTATTCCCCAATTAATTTGAGGTCTTTTGAAAATGAACCTAAAACAAATCCGTGTGGGCTTGATCCAAAACAAACAATATCAAACTGTTGTTTGTGTCGACAATCATAACAAGTGGTATCAGAGCCTAGGTGTCTTTGGGTCGGGCTTGTCTCCCACCCAAAATGAACAATATCAAACAAATGTGGGATCGACGATCCTAACACTAATCACATCCATGCACTTGGTCGCCACTAGTCGCAAACTTGATGAGTTGCATTTTCATATATTTAAATCATACTCCCTTAGTCCCTCAAGAATATGCACTCTTTTCTTTTTAGTCCGTTTCATAAGAATATGCACTTTCTAATTTTGAAAAATCTATTATCTCTAATTAGATGAGACTCATTCTCCACTAACATTATTTTATTTACTTTTTCTCTCTACCTCTCTCATACTTCACCAATTTTACATTAAAACCCTTGTCGATCTCAAAGTGCATATTCTTTGGGGACGGAGGGTGTGACATCCATAAGGCCATCCGCAATGGGCGGACGATGGCACGCCCGATGGCGCGCATCGTCCGCGCCATTCATCGTCCGCCCCCACTGTGGGTGTGTGGCATAGGCCGCGGACGATAGTCGCGGCCTATGCTTCGGGCGCGACTTAAACCCCGGACGATGGCCATCGTCCGCGCCATCGTCCGCTCCATTGCGGACGTTGCGGACGATGGTGGACGATGGCCATCGTCCGCCCCATTGTGAAGGCCGCGGACGATGGCACGCGGTTTCGTTTTTTTATAAATAGCTTTCATTTGTAACATTTCATTTCACACGATTTCATCTTCGAAACTTACATTTACATAATTACTACGAAATGGATTCAAGCCCCAATAGCCCTACGTTTAGCGGAGAGGCGCATTGGCCTGGTACAGAACCCGACGATTATCGTTCTTTCGGCGACAACACCCATTACGATCCCGATTTCAGTACGGAATCGTATGGGTTGTCTGATATGGAGCCGTCGCCGCACCGCCCAACCGCATCGGCCGATCCCGCCCCCGCAGCGACCAGTGCTGCTTGTTATTTTAGTTGAATGGTGTAAATTTTTTTTATTAAACTTCGCCGCTTGTTATTTAGTCGTTTTTTTTACTCGTTACGTGTTATTTGAAAACAGTTAAATTAATTAAACAAAACAACAAAATGATGATGTGGCGCGTCATAGGGCGCGCCTTAGGACGCCCCACTGCAGGTGGAGAAGGAGAAGGATAAAAATGCTGACGTGGCTCGCCATAGGGCGTGCCTTAGGGCGCCCCACTGCTGATGGTCTAACCCCGAAACATGCATCATTTTATATATTTATACATTTTTTTTATATAAGTATATTTGTATATTATTATTTGCACAATAAATATTATAATATATATATATATATAGCCTTAATTATTAAGTAATTAATTTAAGTGGGTGCTATTGTGAACGTACGTGTGCATGCATTAATATATGTATAGATATAATGCATGCAATTTTTAAAGTACTAGTTAATAAAATATTTTGAGAAATATGAAAGGAGAATTTGATTTCCTAGACGTGTCATATTTATGTTTCACCTAGTATGACTAATGCATTTTTAAAGAATGCTGAGTACTCATATTAAGTCGGTTGTTGCTTTTCCAAAAAAAAGATGGATTAATTTTTCTATTAACATACACGCATTAACTCTGCTACACATATATGCCATATCCGAAAATAAAAACAAATAAAAAGAAAGAGAAAGGTCTCATTCACAGGAGATAATAGGATTGGTGAAGGTAAGATTTGAATACTTATTTAATGAACTATTGATCATATACATGTGGAGTTATTTAGAATTAGTGATGATATTAGTGAAAATACATGAACTAATGCACGTTTTTTTATTAATATTTTTACTAATTATATTTTGATCCTACTATGTATGTTAGTTTTTTTTACCAATTACACATGCAATTAGTAAATTGGAGTACGTGGGTAGCCTTTTCCAAATAAATATATATAAATATTAGTCAAACATATTTGTCGATTTAGGCGTATATGCATACGCGTATATATATAGTTGATTTGATAAATTGTTATTTTTCTATTCATATTGATAATATGATATATGTCTTTTAAAATATATACATATAATAAAAGCTATAATTGCGTGCATATATGTGAGAATATAGCTATACAGTAGTTAGTTTATATAACTATTTATAACTCTTAATCATATAGAAATATAAGAAGCTAATTTAAATGTGCATTTATTATATAGCATCAAGTTTCATGGATAGAGGAGGAACAAGTGCTCGACTAGATTACCTTTCTAATAAGATGGGTATAAATCACACTTTTAATTTTATTATATGCGTTATCGATTAATTGCTATGTTTTAAGTTGAAGTGAATAATTGGATTATACAATGACGGACCCAGAAAATATAGCTCGCGGGGTCGGACCGAAAATTTAATACTAATATATACTAATATTTAAATAATAATTATATGACATATATTAAATAATTATTTTTATCATTTTTGTTGTCCTTATTATGTTTTTGTTACAATTGAATACAAAATTTATAAAACTTGAATTAAATCAATTAACTAGTTAACAATTTTTAAAATTTAAAATATTTATAGGATTTACCAAAGCTAAATTAGTTACACAAAATAAGCAAGCACATAGTATTAAATATATTAATTACTAGTTTACAGCTTATAAAAACTAAAAAATAATGAAATAAAAATCATAAATAAAAAAATATTCCTAGATTTACTAAATCGCCGTCCCCTCTCTTCTTCCAAGCAACTAGTTTACAATATTCTTCAAATTCAAAATTCATCATTGGAGCTTCCTCTTCACTAAATTTTTACAGTATCTTTAAATTCATTGTTCTTCTCTAAATTTCCTTCCTATTAAAATCCACAACAATGGTTTCTTTATATTTCTCTACTCTCTTCTCATTTATTCTCTAGTTTTCCATAGAGGCAGAGTTGTCGCACGTGGGGTCGGGAGGCGGAGTTGTCGTGGGTCGGAGGGCGGATTATAGAGCTTCCCAAGCAGTACTCACGGACCAACGGTGGGGTCGGCCGACCCCGCCCGACCCTACCTGGGTCCGTCGTTGGGATTATACGATGTGATATGGATATGTGATTGGTGCAATAAATATAATTTGCATATGATATTGAAATTACCTGAATCATTTGATTAAAGAGATTGTCTTGTCTTGGGTCTGAAATCACAGTGGACATATTGGGACCTACGAGTCAATTCATAGTGGGACCTACGGGTCAATTCATAGTGGGAGCTTCGGGTCAATCATATTGGCATATTGGAAATACCGGACAGATACCAGGCTTGAACTGTCACAGAATAATAAACTGAACAGAGTGGCATATGCATATTTATATGGAATCATTTTTAATATTTGTTGACTATTGTTATATAAATTGGTTAAAGGAAATGTTTGAATTTTGGGTTGTGAAATTAAAGGTAAGATTTATATACACTGAGTTGTGGCTCATATAAACCACTAATATTTTTCAGGAATAAGATATCAGTGAAGTTTTTGTTGACGTGTGTCGTATGAACTGCATGTGTTATCTTGTCGGCGGCTGACGCATTTTGGCAACCTTCTCCTCCTCATCATTTTTGCATGTAGATAAATGTATAGTATATACATTGATAAATGTTGGCTTTTGAAATTATATAATACGCGTTTCATTTACTTGACGTGTGAATTATTTATTTTAAAATTTGAATTTATTTACTGTAAGTAGTTACGTCAGTAGTTACGTCAGATAGGGTTGGGTGTGATAGAGGGATAGCTTATCTAGTTTAATTTGGCATTTATATTCCAAAAAATGAGAGTATATACAAAATAAATAGCTTAACTAAGAGATTTGCCAATCTTTTACAATTTTGATATATTTCGAATTTTGTTAGTTACTGTCAACATCTAATGTAAGATGCCAAATCCGTACTTAATTTGTTTCACCTACAGTCAGACCTACTCATCATCAAATTAAGTTAAATCATTTTCATCATGTCTAATTATAATTTAAAGTTATTGTCCTAACACCTTGAGGGCACGGCCTCTGCGTCTAATGTGTTTAGTGTGTGCGGTCCGTGCTCGCGCGCCAAATGCAGATGGCAAAATTTGCCTTCGACGTGTCAGTCTATCCATGCGGAGCCAACTAGCCACCTTTGTTCAAGGAGATGACACGGACCATGCGTCTCAAGTGCACAACCTGTGCGAACATGGTGGTTTTTGCTGTTCTAGATATGACATTAGAGTTTTTCAAGGCCAAGTCCACTCAACTTCCTCCATACTGTGTTAGACAATTTTTTATTGACGTTATTGGTCATAAGTTTTCATTAAATCTAAAAATTTAGTGATCCGGTTTTAATTTTTAGTTTGTTGGATGTACGTTGTAGTAATAATAGGACTCTATATATAGACCTAAGGCTCGAAAGTAAAGAATCAATTATCATATTTCATACTTTTACTACACAAGTTTTGACTTGGAGAAACTCTAGAAGAGCATCAAGTAGAGGATTTAAGCAAATCACAGCATATAGTTTCATTCATTCGGGATTTATCCTAGTTTTGTTAGCTTGAATATATTTTCATTTGTTATTATTGTTCTTGTTTAATTTTTATAGATATCTAGAGCAGCTAGTAGAATTTTAGAACTAGAAAGTAGATGAATTTAATGTGTATCAAATGTATATATTTAATGTTCGAACTTATTTTATTTCAATTATTCATGTGTATCATCCAGTTGGTTATGACTTATTGATTGATTTATGATTTGATGTGAGATTCGGCATATATACACATAATACTCCCACGTCCTATAAAAATATATGCATTTTCATTTTCATCCATCCCATAAAATATATATGCATTCTATTTTTAAAAAGTTATATCAATTAAATAATGTAGATTCTATTATTACTAACACTATTTCAACTATCATTTTCTTCATCTCTCTTACTTTATCATATCATTATCATTTTCTCTTTTACTTTGTCAATTTTATTTTAATACTTGTCATACTCATTGCCTATATTTTTATGGGACGGAAAGAGTATGATAAAAAAAGGGTGATGCTAAATGGCCATAATGTGGCCGGCCATAAAGAGTTAATTTAGTCCATTTACATGTATAAAAAATTAGAATTATCGATATAAACTTATATATGTGTGAATGAACTTGTGAGTTGATACTTATCTTTGAATTCCATTACGTAAAACACATTAATATCACGAATTACTGTATACGTTGATCAACAATCAAGAAATGACAGTAGTAATATGTTGAGCAAAAACTACGAAAGAGCAACACTAACATGTTGAGCAACATATAATGAATATGATATAAAAGTAAAATCAAGTAGTATTAAAACAAAAATTTGAAAAAAAATCAATTTTTTTTGTTATTTAATTAATTTATGGCTGGCCATAATGTGGCCGCATAGCTTTATTCTTATTAATATACATCAATTTATTTAAAACTTATATCACTAGAACTCACCATTAAACATTAATAATAATGTTGGCTCCACTATCCACTATTACTATTTTAACTACAATTCTTTTTATCTTTCTTACTTTATCAATTATACAATAATTCTATTTTGCTTAAATATTCTTATTATTTAGGACTATGGGAGTATGTTGAACTAGACTGTGGGCTACTGAGCTACTCACTAAAATCAATGTGTTCGTCTAATTACTAGTAGTACTAGTTCAAGAGCATTTGGATTCTAAATCTTCACTCTTGACATTAAATTTATCGACTCTACGAATTAATGTGTCAATTTTTTAAAGCTATGGCCGGCCACATTATGGACTAAATTAACTCTTTATGGCCGGCCACATTATGGCCATTTAGCATTACCCTATTAATAATGAGTCCGAGAAAACTTTTTATAAATGGAAATGAAATATTTTTATGAAATGGGCAACAAGGAAAAATGTCATTATTTTTATGAGACGATGTACGTAAAATTTAAGCTTTAGTTGTGATTGGAATAGAGACGCATTCCAAATATTTACAACTAGATCCTACTTAAATTTAACAATTACTTTAATCATCATAATTACATGTTAATCTTTGTAAATAATGTTAGTATTAAGTATGGAGCGCATCAATCGAGCGCAGGAGAGTTTGCCATTTTCATATATAAACTTTTATTTCGACATTAATTTATTCATATCATCCTTTTACTATAAAGTAAGTAATACAAAGAAATTTAATAGGTGATTCAATAAATGGAAATATAACAAAAGTTTCTAATTACTTGTAATGTTTGTTTTGGAAAAATTGTGAATGTCCTAAACATAACATTGATATTTATATACTTTAAATTTCGCTGGCAATGTTATCATTTTTTTTGGTAACAAAATCATAGATCAATTACAGCTTTGATATTCTTATATTAATCGAGCATATACACGATTGTTCTCTCATTTTGGTCGATATATGTATACGTATATGTAATTTCAAATTGAAGGATATTTATTGCTAGTATGTTAGAAATCTCAATTACATTCATTTTTATATAACAATTTTTTTTAATGACGAAAAACATATTATCAAATACTGTTTGCCCAATTACCCTATGTGTGTTGTATGAGTTGTTTACATTTAATTCTAATAACATAGGGCCAAGAAGGATTGGTCACAACTAATAAATAATTGATTTTCTGCGGTGGTACTTAAATGCAATAATATTGTGCTTATCAAGTAATAGCTTAATATAGAATGCCAATTTAATGTAAAATTGGTTGGTTAATTCAAATAGTCTGAGAATAAAAAGGAAAGCTACATATGACTGCGACTATTGTCCGAATTTAATTTTTTTCATAGTATTAAATTATTTTATAAATAATAATTGTCCTTTTTTCCTTTTTAGTACTATCAGTTTACTCATTTATTTTAATGAGTAGGGAAATTATTTTCCAACACTAGTATTAGACTCTGATTTGGTCTTGCAACATCGTCTGATATTTCACATAATTAAGGGATTTTTTTTATAAAGATTGGGGTGTTGTTATTGTAAGATAGTTATGCAATCAAGTGAAGTTTAATGTGGGAAAAAATGATGGAAGATTGGAAGAATAACCTTTGTTTGTGGCAAGTGCAATTCAGGGTTGTGTTTATAATGAAAATCAAGCCGAATTCAATTGGAGATACAAATAAAAAGGATTTTGGTATAAGGTGATGAAGATTGAGATGATGGATCTAAGATCGTCTAGCACAAAATCATTTCCAATTTTCCATTGCCAAGAATGTTATTGCAAATGTACATAGAAATTCCAATGGGAAAAACTATGAGAAAAAGTTGGGGAAGATTTGTACCAAGCAAATGACATTTCTAATCGACTTTACATAGGAAAATTTCTTGTCTCACGGATGGATGGACGTACTAAAAATTTAGATCATTTGAGTACTCTTAATGTCGCATCTATTAACAAGACATAATTGGAGTGGAAATTGACGATGATGATAAGATGTAAAGGCTCATCGCATATCTTTCACATTCATATGAGCAGAGATGAAGCCATTTTGATTTGTGGAGTTTTGTGTGATTGTATAAATTTATGATACAGTAATCCTTGTTCATCGATGGCACATATATTAATTTTATTATTTAAAAATGAATCAATTGTAAAGGAAATTTTTTATAGGAGTGAATCAGCTTTGAAAGGAGGAGTATATTCGAGAATGAGTTTTTAGTATTAATAGTTACCCACTTCGTCGATTTTGTGGAACATACATCATGAAATAAAAAAAACATTGCATTTATTGTGGAAGGAAAAATGATAATATAGTAGTAGTATAAAACCTTTGTTTATGTAACTAGTATGAGTATTGAGTCCGATTGTCGTACTTGGCAAAATTCGATCTATTATTATTACTACAAAATATAGTTACATCTAAAAGTTCATCTTCGATAAAAAAAAATCTGACATTGACAACTTTAATTGAGAGCCAAAAGTTTATAGTTTAAAGAGAATTGTTCAATATGCATGAATTGAATCTAAAGTAGCCTGATAGGAGTAGTTTCCCTATATTAGAAACCGTAGATATTTGTTAGGACTAAATTCCTCAACTTTGTGTGTTCTTTCTTGACCAATATGTTAGTTTTTTTTTGAGAAAAAATCAAATCATTTTATTTCATTCATTCCATATAAAAGATACTCCCAAACTCATCTAAAATCATTGCCTCAATTATTCATAGTATAAGAAAATATGAAATCTACAAAATCAATATTATTTGAGTAGTGATAGACAAGGCACACGCCACCATTATTCCAAAACATAGTTCAAAATTTCGTCACACACTAAAGTGTGTTTGTGCGTATCTTGAGCAAACCTACGAAACATTTTTTTTCCAATGGCGGCAAACACCAAAATATTTCTAATGAATTCCCGAAAACACCCCCCCACCCAATAAACTCACAAATTTCGCAATGGCGCCTTTTCCACAGTATTTGGCGCGGACGACTTGTTTGGAAAGAAAGCCCTTTTCCGTAAATTCGCACTCCCGCGCGCCTTAGGGTTTTCATAAACTTATATATAAACCCTCCAAGAAGTTATTTTTCACAATCGCCCCCCAAAACAGCACTTTCTCTCTCTAGAATCCCTGTTTGTCGGTTTTCCCTCTCATCTCTCAATTTCTAGCCGAATTTCTCTTCACTCTCCCACCCTTTCAAAAACCCTACTTCACTTCCTCCTCTCCTCAACATGTGCCTGCTGAGTTAGAGAGAGAGAGAGAGAGAGAGAGAGAGAGAGAGAGAGAGTGAGTGAGTGAAAGCTGAAGTTCTCTGTTTCGCTTAGTTAAGTAGAGAGAGTTCACTTCAGTGAAGATCAATTTTTCACTTCGATCGCGGCCTGTGATCGTGTTTTGATCCGGTGTTTAAGCAGTTTCGAGCTCCAATCGCTGCTTTTACTTCGTTTCCAACTCCAATTTTGTCGGATCATCGCGTCTCCGAGGTGCGATCTCAGTTTGATCAGCTGGTTTGATCGATTGAGTTCGTCTCAGATCTTCGATTACAGTACGATTTAATGATGGATCTGAGCGATAAAGTAAGTGATCGCCGACTATGATCAGAATGCGACGATCGCGATTCCGATTTCTGATTTTTGTTTTGTGCTTATTTGGCAGGGATCGGAGTGTGAAGAAATGAGTAGCCAAACACCTACTCTTGATAGGGTTTCATCCGACGGCTCAAATGTGAAGACATGTGTAGACTGTGGTACCTCCAAAACCCCCCTATGGCGCGGTGGTCCAGCTGGACCCAAGGTACAACTAAACCCTATTTCCGATCTTATTTACTGCACATTTTAGTGAAGTTTGGTAGTTTCGATAATTAGATAAATGAAAGGGCAAAACTGGCATTTCACGTGACAGACATGTATGTCGACTAGGGCCCCCAATTTTATAAAGTTTCGATCTTTGATACCTTATTTTAAAATTTTAAATCTTTGGTAGGTGAAGTGTAAGTTCCCATCCCCATGTGCTTATCACTGTGTGTAGTGCGTTTTTATTTAAATCTTGATTTGTTGTTTTGCCTGCAGTCACTCTGCAACGCATGTGGAATTCGCAGCAGGAAAAAGAGAAGGGCATTGATGGGAGTGACAAAAGAAGAGAAGAAAACCAAGAAATCCAGCAAAAGTTTGATTAGCAACCAGAGCCACAGCAGCAACAACAGTTGTACCAGCAGCAGCGGCGATAGTACCCCAGGGAAAATTGGGGATTCGTTCAAGAAGAAGTTGTGGGAATTCGGTAGAGATGTGGCGTTGCAGAGACCGAGATCAAATACGAATAGGAGGAGGAAAATGGGAGAGGAAGAGCAAGCTGCGTTTCTCTTGATGGCTTTGTCGTGTGGATCAGTTTATGCTTAGGGGAGTTGTACATAGTGGTGTAGTTGTTGTACAACTCTTCCCCTTTTTTTGCCCTTGGGCTTTTGGTTTGAGCGAGTGGGCTTTTTCGTAATGTAACCCCCCTTTTTAGAGCATAATATCGAAATTTGTTCTAATTTAATTTTGCTTATAAATTAATCAGTTTTTGTCTTTACAGAATCTTGTTAGTTGTTCGTTATGATTCATGTTTGTGAAGATGATGATGGTGATCAAGAAATGAATTTAACGTTCAATGTAATGTTTTATTGCACAAGATTTACATTGAAGGGATTGGAATAGATTTAGTAGTATAGGACCATCTAATAAAAACACAAATAAAAAGATAGTGAGATTTCCAATTTATATTGTGTCTGTACTTTATCTGTATTGCAAAGATTGGAGGGAAAATGTAGGGTCCAAAATTTATGTTGTTGGGAAACCATTTTCGTCCTCAAAAATTTGATCTAAATTTTCCCTCCCAAATTTCAGTTTGGATATTTTGATTTAATTTTGTTTTTACCGGTATGTATGTAGTAAGTATAATTGGATTCAACTGAATTGAACTCGCCTTTGATGTGAATTTAGGGACAATCGTACTAAAGATCTATATCAGAATAAAGTAACAATTTTTCCGAAATAGTTTCCGATCTTCGTGTTTGGACATTTGTAATACACATGACTCTTAGAGTGTCCACTATAGGCGGACAGCCCTAATAGCCCCGCCCCTTTTTTTTTTGTCCACAATCCCAGTTTATTTGTCTGCGTCCACAAAAAAATCTTGTCCGCAGCTATAAGGTCGACACTTCCAATAGCTCCAAAATTTTTATCCACTTATCATTTTATTTTTTTTCGTCTATATTAAATCAATTAAAATTATCGGAATGTAAATAATTAGAAAACGAGGTAATTGTGACCGAATATTTGTTGTATTGGAAACAGTAAAATTATACAGCGAACATTTAAACACAATACACATAAAAAAAACCGCCACCGTTTACTCGGTGGAGGAGTGGTATTTATATTACAATTTTCGGAAATAAAAAAAATTCACCGTGGCGGCCGGCGTGCCTATAGGAGCGGCGATCGGGCACCGGCGCGTCCTCGGAAATGCCGTCCGCCTCAGGGCGGACGTCCTCCGCACTATAGATCGGCGGGAAGGGGGCGGGCGGCGCGCCGCGGACACTCTTAACCCTTTATTGAGAGGATCAATTTATTCGAACTCGTTATACCATTAATTTATACTTATAATATAGTAGTATATCATAATATAAATAGAATAAAATATTTTAAATTCACGTCCCGTGTGGTTTATGCAAAACATGCTAGCAAGCCTGCGTTGCTTATTGCCATATCCATCCTTATGAATCAGCCTCTCTGCCATGAGTCCAGCTCTTAAAGAAAAAGTATCAATTGTTTTACACTAGTTCGAGTTGGTATTTTTTTTTTCCCACTTTGTTTACAATCTTAGGCGACATATTCACCATAATCCTTCTAATTTCAACCAATCAACAAACGCTTTTTAAAGTCAAATATTTCAGCCGATATTTCTTTTCCCATAATCCAAAATGCCCATTACAATTTGGAGTCTTTTAATGATTAAACGAATCTTGTTTTTCTTCAAATAGTTTGGATTGTGGGCAAACGATGACATTTCTTGAACCCCTACTCAACTACTAGTAGGAGTACTATTCATTGTGTCTACAATGTTTCAATTTCATTTGTTAGTATTCAGAGTATTATGTTTTTAGTAGTATATATATTTTCAAATGTCCAGCTAATGATCTTGAATTTGCAGAAATGATTTTGTGTTATAAAATCAGCATCCAATATTGGCATATGTAAATAGGTGTGTTATCAAATACTAACTTTTTACATTAATAACTAATAACTAATAACTAAATATCATTTTTGTATGTTAAAAATATCAACACAAAGATATAAATTTATCAATCTTCTTGTTTTGATAAACTTATGTCTTTATATTGATATTTAAATTTATATGGTGTATTGATATAATTATGTCTTTGTTTTGATAATTTTAATACGCAAAATTGAAAGTTATTAGTTAGCACAGTAACACAACACTATGCAAGTATTATCAAATATCAACCCGGCTCATACCCCTGGTGATTTAATGCCAATAAAAAAATTAATGATTATGCAGTCAAATGAAACACAGACAGAATAAATAGACTAGTCAAACTCTATCATCATAAAATAGCACAATCACAAAATAAATATTTTTGGGACTGAATAAAAAACTCTTATTTTCAAAAAAATGGAATAGTATGTTTGAAGAAGACCTAACAGTTTGGTTCACGCTATACATGAAAGGAGATTAAATAGGCAAATTGCATTAATGGTGTACCTTTCCAACAAATTCAAAAAATTTGGTTTCCTGGTTATTAATATGTGGCCTACCTACCTACCTACCTTATAAACAATTTTATTATTAGTATAGTGCGTAGCAATTTTAGCTTTAAAAATTTAAAGATTCCTTCAAAATTATTTATTCGTTATTTAATTAGATTGTTCTGGTTTTTTCTTAAACAAAAAAACAAGTGGAAGGAAAGAATGCATGTAAATGGGGGAGAATGCTTATCTATTTTAGTATAGATTACCCGAAAGTAATAGACATATTTATATTTTAAGACAAATCATCGGCATTTATCAATTTATATTGCAAATAAATTGTTACTCTCTCCGTTCCACAATAATTGTCACTTCTTTCTATTTTGGTTCGTCCCACAATAATTGTCACATTTTATTTTTACCATAAATGATAAGTAAGTCTCAAATTCCACTAACTTACTTTACTCTCATTTTATTATAAACCAACATAAAAAAGTAGGTATTATATTCCATTAACTTTTGAAACCAACTTTTTTTACATTTCTTATAATTTGTGTCCACCATAAAAGTGACAATTATTGTAGAACGGATGGAATATTATGCTGACCTTTTAATAAGTATGGAGTAATTAAAACTAATAATTTTTGCACGTCAAGGAAGTCGTGTTTATAAGTGAACTTTTATGCTAATAATTTTCCTAATGAAAACATACATTGATTATATAGTAATACTACATTCGTCCCATGCTACTTGCAATTTTTTTTTCATCTCGTATGAAACTACTTTCACTATTTATATTTTAAATAATAATTGGATATTTTATTAAGATGTTAATATTATTTAAATGTTCTCTTATTATATTAGAATATTAATGTAAATACACTGATTAGTCAGGCCGTAATTTACGATCTAAAAAATTGTGAATACTGAATAGCATAACACGGGGGGGCAGTATTTTGTAATGTCGCAAATTTTTAATATATATACTTATTTGAACAATTGAACTTCACTTCGATTTTAATGTCGCAAATTTTTAGGGCATTGGGTTTTGTGTTAATCAGATTTTTTGGACCTGTCAATTTGGGCCTACAGTCCAATTATCAGAACCCAATTTACCAATTCCTAATTTTCGTGTTTCCCTTTTTTTGAAAGTTATTTTGGAGTAGTAATTAATTTTCAAAATAAAGTTCTATAAACAGACATTTATAAACCAGTGGTGCTAAATGGCATATGGCAAGCCATAAAATATGAAATATTAATAAAAAAATACTCAATGCTAATTTACTTGAAATTAGTTTGTCTCAAACATATCAATTTTGTGAGACAAATCTATCCTTACGGATAAATGTAGTACAATGAAGAGATTATGTCATTAAATGAATTGAATCCTCTTGAAAATATAAAACTTTAAATACTTAACACCTAATTATTTCTTTTATGTCGATTTCTTTTCAGTTTTTCTTTCTACTTTAATTTATTGCTTTATACTATTGTTAATTTATTATGTAAAATTACTTTTAAAATTAGAATATTCATGATTATAAAATTCGATAATTGGTTATTGTGTATTTAGATTCTCTTATAAATGAAATAATTTAAAGTACATATCGTATTTAAAGTTAATATTTAAATTACTCATAAATAAAATAGTAGGTGTAAATGTTGTATTGTACAATTTTTTTTATAAAATTAATTCAAAATTTTTGAGGAAAGACTGTAAATATCAAAAGTATTTATTTATATATTTAAATATTATTATTAAATATCTTTAAAATAAAATGAAATTTTTAATGGTTCATAAAAAAATTTGTGACACGGACTATTGTGTAGTCCATAACAAAAAAATTCGGTTTAAATCTTCAACAATCAGTTGAAATCACTAAGTAGAAATCAACCAAAATTTCAATAGCCCATAACATAAGCATGCAATTACGCCTTATGTATTTTTTTTTCTAGTACGCACTCTTGGTCTATGTCAGACAAATTTTAAGATATTTGAAAATCAAATCCTTAAGTTCAAAAATCATAACAATAATTATTTATTAAAAAAATAATTTTTTTAATAAACTGTACCAAGTAATTTGTCATTATTTATTGTTATAAACAAACTCTTAATATAATATTTTATAATATAATATAAATTGAAATTTACAATTGCAAAATTTGAATAAACTATTAATGATATCTCACGTGAAAATATATTCGAATAAAATTTTCAAAATTCAATTAAATTGATGGTTTATCTTTAATGAATTTTTAAGTATTTAATTAATAAAAAGTACTCCCTCGTCCGCGAATAGGAGTCCCGTTTTTTCATTTTAGTCTGTCTGCAAATAGGAGTTCCGGTTCACTTTTACCATAAATGGTAATACGATCTCACATTCCACCAACTCATTTCACTTGCATTTCATTTAAAACAGATATATATAAGTGAGACACATACTCCACTAACTCTTTTCCATCCACTTTTCTTATCATTTCTTAAAACTCGTGTCGCCAAGGAATGAGACTCCTAGTGGCGGACGGAGGGAGTATTGGTTATTGGATATTTTGATTCTTACATTAATCTATCAGTTATCAACCGACAAGTTAGTGTAGGAGAAACTGAATATAATTTGATTTTGATGTCAATCAGAGGGATGACAAAAATCTATAACCGCGGAATCAACAGAATAAGCAGAAATCATTACAATATAACAGAATAATAATGTAATAAAAATATTTACAAGCATCACTATATACAATGCATTGAGACATATTACAATTTATAATTCAATTATTTATAAAAATATAATGATCATTATAATATTCTGCAAACTTCAGTTGTGCTATTTACAAATACTAATAATAGAATTGTTAGATTATTCAACATATTTGGGGTCTCAATTGATACTGATTCAAATGAGAATTTTCAAAGTTAATTTTAATTGTTCTTGAATTTAATAGAAAATTTTAATTTATATTTGATTCATTTAAATAAATGCAAAATTTAATATTGAAATATTAATATAATACTCCATTATACTACTCCTCCGTCCCACAGAAACATTTCATTTTTAATTTGTCCACTCAATTCTATTTTGGAAATAAATCTCCTTTTCCGCATTAAAATATTTAACCGCTATTCAAGAATGTGGAATCTTGATTGAGACGGAGGAAGTATAATTTTTATAACTAATTAATTATACACACGTTACACCTATATAAATTAATATAGTATATTAATAAATGAAGATAGTATATTAATAAATTAATATATATATATATATTAAACAATTGATAATACTAAAATATAATATTATTCTAATATTTTAAGTTAGTTTATAAGTTCTTTGATTTTATATAAGAGTGTCTAAATATAAATAAATTAGGCTAAACTAAAGGGCATCCACAGTGGTGCAGATGTCCCGGTGGACATTCCTGCGAACATCCCAAAAATACCTCCTGCCACGTCATAACGATTTCCTACTGCACTGTCACGTCATAAGGACATCCCACTGCACAGTGGCAGACATCCCCAAGGACATCGCGACGGACTTCCCACAATAATAAAAATTCACAAATTCACAAAATTAAACAATTTACGGAATTAAAATTTTGACACAAATAAGGAGAAATTGCAACCAATTTATTTTAAAAAAGACATACATAGTACAAAAAAACATACATAATTATTAAAAAAAATTACATAGTTAAAAAAAACCATCGTCTCACTCCTCGGATTCCCCGCCGCCAGTACCCTCGTCGCCATTCTCCGCCATGTCTCCCAACCCCAAATCGCGCCGCATACTGTTGATGATATCCTTCAGCGACGATCTGTAATGGCAATCGGTCGATGTCCGCCATTCAACCATTGCACGTAACAGAGTTTCATGTTGCGCAACGCGGGCGAGTGAGGGGAGCTCGGGATCGTTTTGGGTAGGAACTGCCGATTGGGACTCGGTGGGGGGAGTTTGTGGGAACCAGCACTGCTACTGTATTGCCGGGAGGCGCTGATCTTCGTCCTCTTCGGCCAGCCAGATTCAACACCCGCAGTAAATTTGGTCGAAGTCTGCACCACAAGATACACATCTCAATATTTGAATTCCCCGAAGCCCGCCGCAACGTCTTTGAACTGATGGTGAGAAAGAAGCTTCACATCCTCGGCAGACATGCCGCTGGTTGCCGAGCGGAGGTTGTTTGTGTAAATGCAGGCAAATCGGTTGAGCTGCCTCTTCAGCCGCTCCCACTGTTTCTGGCATTGCTCTCCGTTGTGCGGCTTCCCCCCTGGCAGTTTGAATTGGAGGTAGCTTTGGCTAATGCGCCACCACATCCTGTCGATATACTGGTTAGCCCCGATATATGGATCCTCCACTATACTGATCCACGCCTTCGCAAGCGCAATGCACTCCTCTGTGCTCCAGACGGTCCTGTTTTTCCCGTTGGATCTGACTCGTGCTAATTTAGTATTCAAAAGCGTCACCCGCAAGTGTACGAGTTAAGTAGCACGTGGTAAGCTAAATTATCGATCCACGGAGACTAAAAGCCGGTTTGAATACTATGATGTAACTTTGAACACTATCTAGACTAATAAAAGGGGTTTTTGGTTTTCTTAACTAAGATCAAAGAACAAATAAGCTAGTAAGACAATTAACTAAGAAAAACAAACAAACAAAGATAGGTTTTCACACAAATTGGGAAAGTATAGGGAAATGGATCCGTTAGAATGGATCAAGGATTTCATCTATGGGTCATGCTCATCTATTGGGCCTCAAATGCGGTTAGGAAAGTCGGGATAATCGGTTAGACCCCCTCTCGGGTGCATCTAACACGTGGGTCAATCTCTAGTGTAGGAGTCTCGTCCATACAATTCGAGATTGACTCCAAAGCACAACGGACCCAAGCCCTCTCTCTAGCTTATGCATCTCTCGATTACATATAATGCACGGAGTTGTTGATTACACATCTATCCTAATCTTGTATTTCTCAATAACATCAATTAGGTACAAGATTTATCTAATTGGTAGCTAAGCAATTAGATATTAAAAGACCAAGGTTCAACAAAACCAACAAAAGAGATAGATACGCATTCAACCATAGATTCAATCCATACAATCCATTCAAACTTCACCAAATCCCTACTAAAAGCTTAGCTACTCATAGTCAAAGCTAACATAAAAGCAAAAACAAGGAAAACAAAGCTACACATAATAGAAATGATACTAGAACTCCCTATGGTGGAATTGATGGTGGGGGGTCTCCTTCCTCCAATCTCTTGGAAATGGGAAGCTCCTTGACTTCAAATCCTCTCAAAACCTTATTTTCTTGCTAAGATTCGTGGTGTGGGAGTTAGGGTTTGGAAATGAGTGAGAACCCTTTTATATCCGGAGTAAGAAAGAGGCAAAGGTGGCAACAGCGACAAATCGCCCGGTCGGGCGATCTGTAAGTCGGAATATGCCCGGTCGGGCGATCTGGGTAAATCGCGATGAGGCTTCAAACGCCCGGTCGGGCGTTTTGTTGGATGAAAAACGCCCGGTCGGGCGAACTTTCTGTTTTCTTCGGCTTGCGCCCGACCGGGCGTTTTTTATATGAAATTCGCCCGGTCGGGCGAACATTCTGTGGTCAGCCCGTTCGCTCCGTTTTGCCCGTTTTAGACCTGTTCTTGCATCAAAACTCCGACAAACTTGTTAACTCTAAAAAATAGCTGAAAAGTGGGTGAAACATATACTTTATACCTCAAAAGATTCAACAACATGTGTTAATCACCCATCTAAACATCCTAAACTATGAGTTTGTCAACTCCCCCAAACTTAAACATTTGTTAGTCCTCGAACAAGAAGAAAGAAACAAGACATACAAACTCATGCAAGGATGTGGAGTGTCATCATTGCCTCAATAGAAATAAAATACGACAAGTATCAATGGCCTCGGATGCATGTAAAGTATTATGAAATATAGCTTCAAGTTACTATCATGTACTCAACCTTGCCAATTTGCCCTCTCAAGGAGAAAATGCAATGTGCATTTTAGAAATTTCACTCACTCTCAAAGTATATAAACTCTTGACATAACTCTCAAATCATCAAAACATGCATAGTTTACCATAGGCTTGCTCGAAATTTACACTCTCCTCTACTATGGTGTGATTAAAGATATAAGGTCCGAAAGGTCTTTTCAATAGGTTGTAATGTAGGCTCTTTGGATAGGTGAGGCAATTTTCGGCTAAAGTGACTTTAATTCCCAATATCTTGCTCAACTTCACCAACTTTCTTCCCCAATCTAGCTAGTTCTAGGCTTCCCTAGACTCTTCTCATCTACCAACATTCCACTTTTGTTCTTCACCTCTTTTTCAACCTTCACACACCCTTTCCAATAAATGCCAATTATTAACTATTTCTCACTTTCAATTTTCTTTTCTTTTCTCTCTCTTTTTTTTTTCTATTTCTTTTCTTTCTTTTTCTCCATGCTTTGCATGGTAACATCACTATTCTTTCTTTCTTTTTCTTTTGTTTTTCTACCTCAATAAGCTTCTATTTCATTTGCTAATTCCCCCTTTCAAACTTTCATTTCCTTTTGATTTTTCAAAAATAGAACACAAGAAATCCAACCCCATGGTTTGTCAAAGGAAAGGTTATTGGCTCAAAGTGGGCTAACAAAGATTATTAACATGATAACGGGTAAAAGTAGAATTTGGCTAACAAGGATGGCCTAACGTCCTCCCTTATCTCTATGATCACTATGTAGACTCAAAGAAATCGCGAGCAAGTTCTAGAAACATACGACATGTTTGAGATAAATCACACATTTAGGAACAATATAGGCTCAATTCTCACAAGGTCATTTTGGCAAAAGACAAGGCACCATGTAATTCACTTTAGGCAATTTGAAATGAAAAATCACATGTTCTTTAGCCATATCAACAAGGTTTTCGAAAGTTTTTGCACAAAATCATCATTGGCAACTCCTCCATCATGTCTCACACTCGTTCAAATTTCAATTTTTCTCAACCCTACTATCATCCTAGCCAAGGGAGATAATTCAACACAAAAGGAAACAAGAAAAACAAACCTAAAAAGAAAAACAAAGACACAAACACAAGTGGAACAAGGAAACAAAACCACATAAGTTTACATGCCCACATATCATCATCAAATATCATCAAAAGAATAGGGGTACAGGCCGGGGTATCATCATCAAATAAAGAGGGAGAGAGGTAAAAGAGGGAATCCACTAGACACCCCCCAAACTTATTCCAAGCAAAGCTAGGATAAGTTTGAAAGAGAGTGGATCTCCCATGGACCTTCACTGCGGAGGAGGAGGCGGATGCTGCCACTGGCCACGGAATTCATCGAATCGGGCATTGATGTTGGCCCATTGTGCATTGTTGAAATCAGTGAATTGGGTCCAGTTGGTTTCGAACTGGTCCCATCGCGCTTCATTCTGGACCCAATATTCCTGCTGACGCAACTCCATCCGTGTCAACCTCTCATTGATCGAGCCGTAGTCCTCCTCTTGTCGCTCTTGTCGGCTTCGTGTCCTCTGCGTGCTTGTCCCGGCTTCATCTCCCCCTTGGTAGGTCGGTTGATCCTCACCTTCCTCCTCATTTTCTTCTTCATTCTGCTCGTCCCCCATCTCGATCTCGGGAAAGCCCATGTGGGGCGCTTCATCAACACTCGAGCTCGGGCTCACATCCCTAAATTGCAAGTTCCGCGGATTCACCGCCGTGACTTGTTCGTGGACCGCAGCCTTCATCTTCCAGTTTTCCTTGTGGAAAGGACCGTTCACATAGGTGTTGACGGTGTCCGGGAGGGGGTAATGATCTGCTGCCCTCTGTATCAAATATATCTGCCCTCGTTGGTCCACTCCGACCAGCCTTGTTCTTCTCAGAAAGCCGAAGTCCATCAAGTTGTCACCAATGTCGGCGACCAAGCCCCTCGTCGACACTCCCAGATGGAGTGCAATAGCTGACACAACCGCACCGACACAGAGTGTGCCGGTTTTCTTCTTCGAAGCCCTCTCAAGATGTTTGATCATGAAGTGGCCCAAATTCAAGGGAGCCTCCTTGTGCAAAATAGTCCATAACAGGAAGAGCTCGTCTCTCTGCACACTCCCATGCTCATGACGAGCGAAGGGGTAACATACACACGCCTTCTGGAGTAAGCGCAAGGCTGGGTTCCTAATGAGAGAACCCTTTGCCCTGTTGGCGGCGAAGTTGTCATCAACGGTAGTGATGGCCTTCCAGAAGTCATTCGCATTGTGACTGAAGTTAAACGGCTCTCTATACACCTCCCCTGAAAATCCAAAGATCTCCTTGAATTGTGCCATCGTCACTGTGTACTCAGCATTCCTCATACGAAACTTGATGGCAACTATCTCCCTCCTGTTCATGATTACCTCAAGGGTAGACAAGAACTCCAGTGTAAGCCTCTGATAGGAGGGGTTCCTCTGTGCCATGAAGAGCCCATTTAGTTGCCCCTCTTCACATAGCTCATTGAAGCACTGCTCAATGCCCAACCGTCGGATTGTGATAGGGCATGGATATCTAGCTACCCGGTAGGGTAGTTGTGAGAGTTCGGCCCATTTCTTCTTCTCTTCGGCATTCAAATTAACTCCAGAGTGGTTGGGCGCCATCGTTCACTACCTAAAAATTGAGAGTATTAGATCAATTCGACAAGAAACCACAAAGATGCATTAATGTAGACACTCTCCCCCAAACATACTCTATACTAAAAGAACTTCTCATTCATACATTTATCGAGACTAGAATCAACCCCCCATTGTGTCACACAATGTCTCTTCCACAACAATAAACCTCAATCATGCTTAACTCAAACATTCCACCAACATGCATCACTTATCTAACATTGCATCTATGTAGACATCAACAAATCAAAGCATGCTAGTTCCCCACACTCAATAACCACAAACCCATGAAGGAAATTGCACAATTCATGCTCAAAGCAACCATTCAAACCAAATTCATCCTCTAACTAGCAATTAGTCAAGAAATCTCCAAACAAACGAAAGACATGCTAGTTTCCAACCCTCGATTCACCAATAATCATCTAAACACCGACATAAGTAAGAGAAGAATGAAAAAATCATACCTTTCGGGCTTAGAGTGATAGAAAACGGATTCTCTCCTTTTTGCTTGTTCTTGAGTAAATCAACCGATTAATCGGTTCAACCCTTGAATTAGATGGATTGGGAGGATGGTATGTGTGTGAAATCAGTGTAAGTGGAAGATTTGAAGGTGGAGGGGCGAGAGAGAGTAGAGAGGAACGAGAGAGAAATGGGGGTAGGGTTTTGAAAGTGTAAAAACTGACCTGGTTTGCGTCTTTAAATCGCGCGAAGAAATCGCCCGGTCGGGCGATTTGCACTTTGAAAATCGCCCGGTCGGGCGAACTTTCTGGACAATCCCGATTTCATCAAACGCCCGGTCGGGCGATTTGCACTTTGCAAAACGCCCGGTCGGGCAAACTTTCTGGACAATCTCGATTTCTGTAAACGCCCGGTCGGGCGATTTGCACTTTGCAAAACGCCCGGTCGGGCGAACTTTCTGGATTCCCAAGTCCATTTCGCCATTTTCTCCAGTTTTTTGTCCGCTTTTCACCCATCAAAGCCTATCTCCTGTTCCACTTAAAACACACAAAACACACCAAAAACAAGAACAAAATAAAAACACACCAAAAACACAAAAGCTATAAATTTTACCTACTAGGGGTTGCCTCCCCCATAGCGCAATTGTTTAACGTCATTTGCCCGACGCTTTGCAAGCTCCACTACTCAATCAAGGCAACCACAAAGACCTCGTCTTGTTGCTCCTTGGTAAAGAACCTCTTGAGATTTTGACCATTTGCCTTGAACGTGCTTCCATCGGGTCCTTTGAGCTCCATTGTGCCATTGCTCATGACCTCCTTGATAGTGAAGGGTCCCGACCACTTAGATTTTAGCTTGCCCGGAAAGAGTCTCAACTTGTGGTTGAAAAGCAACACGGCATCCCCCTTGTGGAATTCACGCCTCTCAATCATCTTGTCGTGATACGTCTTCATCCTCTCCTTGTAGATTGAGGAATTAGCATAAGCTTCATTCCTAAATTCATCAAGTAAATTGAGGTGAAGCTTCCTTTCCTTGCCGGCCTTGGTGAAGTCCATGTTCATTTGCCTCACCGCCCAATATGATGAGTGCTTCAATTCAACCGGGAGATGGCATGATTTCCCAAAGACCAATTGATAAGGTGACATCCCGATTGGCGTCTTGTAAGCCGTCCTATACGCCCATAGAGCATCGTCAAGCTTGAGAGCCCAATCTCTACGGTTAGCATTGACACTCTTTTGCAATATTTGTTTGATCTCTCTATTGGCCAACTCGGTTTGACCATTAGCTTGTGGATGATAAGGAGTTGTCACCCGATGCTTCACTCCATGCCTTGCTAAGACCGCCTCTAGCCACCTATTGCGAAAATGAGACCCTCCATCACTTATGATAGCCCGAGGTGCGCCGAATCGCGTGAATATGTTCTTTTGAACGAATTTAATCACCACCTTTGAATCATTAGTTTGGGTAGGAATGGCTTCCACCCACCTTGATACATAGTCAACGGCTAGTAGAATGTATTGGAACCCACTAGATGGAGGAAAGGGCCCCATGAAGTCAATGCCCCACACATCAAACAACTCGACTTCAACAATTGTCGTCAATGGCATCTCCTTCTTCTTAGAAACACCCCCCATTCTCTGGCACTCGTTGCATCTTCTCACGTAGTCCTGGCAGTCTTTGGTGATGGTTGGCCAAAATAGACCACTTTGGAGCACTTTCATAGCAGTCCGGTTAGCTCCAAAATGCCCCCCACTAGGTGCGGTGTGGCAATGCATAATAACGGACTCCCACTCCTCTTGAGGGACACATCTTCTAATCACCATGTCGGCACATCTTCTAAAAAGACAAGGCTCGTCCCAAAAATAGAACTTCACGTCGTGGAAGAACTTCTTCTTTTGATAGTCCTCAAGTCCTTCGGGAATCACCTTAGCAACAAGATAGTTCACAATATTGGCATACCATGCCACTTGACCCTTGGCCACATAAAACAAATGCTCATCCGGGAATTCTTCATTGATGACCAACTTCAATTTTTCCTCTTCACTAGCATGCTCCAATCTTGAAAGATGATCCGCCACCACATTCTCACACCCTTTTCTATCTCGGATCTCCAAATCAAATTCTTGAAGGAGCAAGATCCACCTTATAAGCCTTGGTTTTGCATCTTGCTTAACAAATAGATGGCGGATGGCGGCATGGTCAGTAAAGACAATAGTTTTGGCCCCAATAAGGTAAGGGCGGAACTTGTCAAAAGAGTAGACCACCGCAAGCATTTCCTTCTCGGTAGTGGTGTAGTTAGCTTGAGCCGAATCCAATGTCCTACTAGCATAATATATCACCCGGAATATCTTGTCTCTCTTTTGTCCCAAAGCCGAGCCTACCGCCACATCACTTGCATCACACATGATCTCGAAAGGTTGAGACCAATCGGGGGAGATCAAGATTGGGGCACTCACCAACGCCGCCTTGAGCTTCTCAAATGCCTGCGCACATTCAAGAGTGAAATCAAATTTTACATCTTTAGCTAGTAAATGGCAAAGGGGTCTAGCAATATGTGAAAAATCTTTGATGAAACGCCTATAGAACCCCGCATGGCCTAGGAAGCTCCTCACGGCCTTCTCACTACAAGGATGTGGCAATTGCTCAATGGCAACTATCTTGGCTCTATCCACTTCAAGTCCTCCGGCTGAAATTTTGTGTCCCAACACGATCCCATCACGGACCATAAAATGACATTTCTCCCAATTGAGTACTAGATTGGTCTCCTCACATCTCTGCAAAACTTTGGTTAGATTATCCAAGCAACTATCAAATGTCATACCAAAAACAGAGAAGTCATCCATGAAAACCTCCATAATATTCTCAACCATATCATGAAAAATGGACATCATACATCTCTGAAAAGTAGCCGGGGCATTACAAAGCCCAAAAGACATTCTCCTAAATGCATAGACACCATAAGGACACACAAAAGCCGTCTTATGTTGATCCTCGGGAGCTATCAAAATTTGGTTATATCCCGAATAACCGTCGAGAAAACAATAATACTCATGTCCGGCTAACCTATCCAACATTTGATCAATAAATGGAAGGGGGAAGTGATCTTTCCTAGTGGCCAAATTTAAAGCGCGATAATCAATGCAAACTCTCCACCCGGACACCACTCTAGTAGCTATCAACTCATCATTTTTCCCTTTCACCACAGTGGTGCCCCCCTTTTTAGACACCACTTGAGTAGGACTCACCCACTCACTGTCGGATATAGCATATATCATACCGGCATCTAACCATTTCAACACTTCTTTTCTAACCACATCTTGCATAATAGGGTTTAGTCGCCTTTGGTTTTGTACCTTAGGCTTATACCCCTCGTCTAAATGAATTCTATGCATGCAAACGGTTGGGCTTATTCCCTTAATGTCCGATATGGACCACCCAATGGCTCTCTTATGCTTCCTAAGAACTCTCAACAATTTATCCAACTCGAAACTAGAGAGAGAAGATGATACAATTACCGGAAAAGTGTCATTCCCTCCAAGAAAGGCATATCGCAAGTGTAGTGGAAGTGGCTTCAACTCAAGCTTCTTGTTTTCCCCATCTTTATTGCTATCTTCACTTCCACTCCTAAGAGGTAGAAATTGTGGACGAAGTGATCTAGGGATTTCTTTAGCCGAGTCCAAAGCACCTACAAATTCCAACAACTCGGGGTTAGCATCCAAAACATCAAAAGAATGAGAAGAATACATGGAATGAGAAATGCATCTCTCTAATTGATCATCCAAGTAAGAGGTCGGTGCCACTCCTCCAACACACTCATCCATCACGGTCACAACATTGCAATGTTGTAGGCTTCCTCCCGGTTCCGCATCATGCCTCTTTAAGGCCTCATATATCGAAAATGTCACGCTCTCATCATTGAGGCGAAGTGTAAGTTCCCCTTTTGAAACATCGATCATGGCCTTCCCGGTGGCAAGGAACGGTCTTCCCAAAATAAGAGGTACAATTCTATCCTCTTCCATGTCCAACACCACGAAGTCAACGGGGAATATGAACTCATTCACCCTCACCAATATATCTTCTGCTATGCCCGAGGGATATGCCACCGATCTATCCGCCATTTGCAAAGTAATGCTAGTCGATCTCAATTTACCAATATTCAACTTGTTGAAGAAGGACAATGGCATAAGATTAATGCTAGCCCCTAGATCGCACAAGGCATTCCCCACAAAGCAATTTCCAATAGTGCACTCAATAGTGAAGCTTCCCGGATCTTGCATTTTGGCCGGCAACTTCCTTTGAATAATTGCACTGCAACTCTCCGTCAAGTTGACCATCTCATAGTGCCCCCATTTCCTTTTTTGTGATACCACATCCTTGAGGAACTTTGCATAACTTGGCATTTGTTGAAGTGCTTCAACAAGAGGGATGTTAATTTGAACTTTCCTAAAGATATCCAAAAATCTTGAAAATTGTTCATCCTTCTTTTTCTTTTGCATCATTTGAGGGAAAGGAAGTTTAACTTCCGTGGGCTTAGGAGGAACTATTGTCTCGGCTTGATCTTTTGGTGGGCTCTTCGTTGATGCCTCCACTTCTATTGTCTCTTCTTCTTCGGGTTGCACAATAGCTTCCTTTTCGGGCATAGGGGGGCTCTTATAGCTTGTTCCACTCCTCAAATTGATAGCCTTGCAATCCTTTGGGTTAGGAATGGTGTTGCTTGGGAATTGCCCCGGTTGATGAAGTTGGCCCACGGCTTGGGCAATTTGACTCATTTGATGCTCCAAAGCCCCCATTCTCGTGGTGACCTCCACTACCGCCGTCTCAACCTTATCAATTCTCTTAGTAGATTGTGTCATGATTCCATCGGTCTTCTCCATTAGAGCTTTTAGAAGCTCATGGGTGACATCATCACTTGAAGGTTTAGAATTGGTGGGCACATTAGCGGCCCCACTTGTCGACCCACTAGGTGTAGGGAAATGAGGTGGTGGAGGTGGTTGGATAGCATTGTTTGGATTGCCATAAGAAAGGTTTGGATGTGCATTGAAGGGTGAGCGATAGCCTTGGTAATTACCACCCCCATTGTTAGGGCGATAGTTGTAGAAGTTCCTTTGATTCCCTCCTTGATGCACATAATTGACATCTTCCACGGTATGTAAAGGCTCTCCCATAGGTGCCACTCCCAAACTAAGGCCATCCACCTTTTGATTCAACAACATCATTTGTTGGTTGAGAAGATTGAATGCATCCGAATCCACAACCGAAGCCACCGGCATTGAACTATCTCGGCCCGAGCTCCAACCCTTGCTAGTATAGGCAAGCCTTTGAAGCATCTTCTTGCACTCCTCGACCCCCTTGTCCAAGAATGAACCCCCCGAACCAAAGTCTAATTGACTCTTGATAAACTCCGAGCATCCATTGTAGAAGAGGCTCACTTGATGGCCCGGAGATAACCCATGGTTGGGGCATTTCTTTAGCAAGGCGTTGAATCTCTCCCAAGCCTCGAACATAGACTCTTGGCCCTTCATTTTAAAGTGGGAGATCTCTGCTTGGAGGTTGAGAGTGGAGCTTAGAGGGAAGAATCGATCCAAAAACTTTTGGGCTAAGTCGTCCCAACTTGTAACCGAGCCCGGCTCAAGGTTATCAAACCAATCTCTAGCATATCCCGACAATGAGAATGGAAATAGCCTAAGTTTGATTGTATCGTCGGGAACCCCATTAAGCTTAGTTGTATTGGCAATCTCTAAGAATTTAGATAAGTGCCTATTAGGATCCTCCGTGGGCCTTCCCGAGAAAACACGTTGCTCCACAAATTGAATCAATCCTGTCTTCAACTCAAAATTGTTGGCATTCACCCTTGTATCATAGGGTGGATGTGGGATATTGACGTTCCCAAATGCGTCTCTAACCGGAGCCTCTCGCCTCCTTTCCTCCTCTCTTTCCCTTCTCATCTCCGCCATTTCTTGTTGTAGTTGGAGAATGATTTGGTCTTGATTTAATAGAGGTGGAGGTGGAGGGGGAATTCCCTCATTGTTCCCATGTGGATTTTCCATTGGCTCAACTTGATGTTGAGCTCTTGCTCTTCTCCTTCGTCCTCCTCTTCTTCTATTGGCGGCTTCTATCTCTAAATTAATCGGCTCAAGGGGTAAACGACTTGAGCGCGTGAGCATAAAAAACCTACACAACACAAGAGAGGAAACAAAGTCAAAATAGAGCTAAACTAGAAAACTAAACTAAATAATTAAAGCAAGTAAAATGTCTAAACTAGTATTCTCTATCTTTTCACAATATCAAACACAAAAGCAAATTTAGTCCCCGGCAACGGCGCCAAAAACTTGACTCGTGCTAATTTAGTATTCAAAAGCGTCACCCGCAAGTGTACGAGTTAAGTAGCACGTGGTAAGCTAAATTATCGATCCACGGAGACTAAAAGCCGGTTTGAATACTATGATGTAACTTTGAACACTATCTAGACTAATAAAAGGGGTTTTTGGTTTTCTTAACTAAGATCAAAGAACAAATAAGCTAGTAAGACAATTAACTAAGAAAAACAAACAAACAAAGATAGGTTTTCACACAAATTGGGAAAGTATAGGGAAATGGATCCGTTAGAATGGATCAAGGATTTCATCTATGGGTCATGCTCATCTATTGGGCCTCAAATGCGGTTAGGAAAGTCGGGATAATCGGTTAGACCCCCTCTCGGGTGCATCTAACACGTGGGTCAATCTCTAGTGTAGGAGTCTCGTCCATACAATTCGAGATTGACTCCAAAGCACAACGGACCCAAGCCCTCTCTCTAGCTTATGCATCTCTCGATTACATATAATGCACGGAGTTGTTGATTACACATCTATCCTAATCTTGTATTTCTCAATAACATCAATTAGGTACAAGATTTATCTAATTGGTAGCTAAGCAATTAGATATTAAAAGACCAAGGTTCAACAAAACCAACAAAAGAGATAGATACGCATTCAACCATAGATTCAATCCATACAATCCATTCAAACTTCACCAAATCCCTACTAAAAGCTTAGCTACTCATAGTCAAAGCTAACATAAAAGCAAAAACAAGGAAAACAAAGCTACACATAATAGAAATGATACTAGAACTCCCTATGGTGGAATTGATGGTGGGGGGTCTCCTTCCTCCAATCTCTTGGAAATGGGAAGCTCCTTGACTTCAAATCCTCTCAAAACCTTATTTTCTTGCTAAGATTCGTGGTGTGGGAGTTAGGGTTTGGAAATGAGTGAGAACCCTTTTATATCCGGAGTAAGAAAGAGGCAAAGGTGGCAACAGCGACAAATCGCCCGGTCGGGCGATCTGTAAGTCGGAATATGCCCGGTCGGGCGATCTGGGTAAATCGCGATGAGGCTTCAAACGCCCGGTCGGGCGTTTTGTTGGATGAAAAACGCCCGGTCGGGCGAACTTTCTGTTTTCTTCGGCTTGCGCCCGACCGGGCGTTTTTTATATGAAATTCGCCCGGTCGGGCGAACATTCTGTGGTCAGCCCGTTCGCTCCGTTTTGCCCGTTTTAGACCTGTTCTTGCATCAAAACTCCGACAAACTTGTTAACTCTAAAAAATAGCTGAAAAGTGGGTGAAACATATACTTTATACCTCAAAAGATTCAACAACATGTGTTAATCACCCATCTAAACATCCTAAACTATGAGTTTGTCAGGATCCCTCTCCCCCCTCAGCGGCCCCCGCCTCACCATCGTACCCCGCCGCAGGCGAGGTAGTGCCCCGTCCCATGCCCCTCCCTCTCCCTGTCGCCGTTGGTGCGTATGTGGGAGAATCCCGTTTCAGAGATAGGCCCAACTCCTCCATCCAGAACGTCTCGATGCCAGTGAACTGAGTCTCGAGAGGAGTACTCGGGGGGTTATCCGTCGACAGTAAATCCATATAGGGGCGATAGACATTGTTCACCGGTGATTGGGGGACCCCTGCATACTCCCCCCACAGCGACAGGCGAGCCCTGCATCATCCCGGGCATCTGGGGCAGCATCATCCCCGGCATTCCGTGCATCATTCCCGGCATTGGGGTCATTCCGGCACTCACCCCCGGCATTTGGGGCATCATCCCATACCAAGCCGGGTACATGTTGTAGTACCCGGGCATCATCCCCGCCGTCATTTAGGGTTGGGGCATCATCCCCGCCATTCCGGACATCGTGGCGGACATTGGGGTACTTCCGCCAACGGGAAAGATCAGTCCATGTGACTCGCTCGTGGCGGGGGAATCACTACCGTGGTACTCCATTTATCTTCGAAAGAGAAGTATTTAGAGAGAGAGATACTCGTTAATACAAGTGGGGCGAATGAAATGAAATTCAACGAGCCGTATTTATAGAATTTTCCGAAAAAAATAATAAAATAATCAGGACGTCAGCTCGGACGTCCGTGGGGTCAACGTAATGGCGGACGTCCGCAACGAAAGAAATGAAATTCAACGAACTGTATTTATAGAATTTTCCAAAAAAATTATAAAATAATCGGGACGTCCGCGCGGACGTCTGTGGGGTCAACGCAATAGCGGACGTCTGTATCCGCGTCACTTTTGCACAATGACGGACGTCCTGCACGCCGGTCGGACGTCCGTCGGGACGGGCGCCATTACGGATGCTCGCCAACCACTCAAGCCATTCTCCAGGAGACATTTCCCATACTCTATTTGATAATTTAATATTATTTTTATTGCAAAGGGTTATTTTGGAAACACCCCTAAACATTAAAGAAGGCTATTTAATTTATTATTTGTTTTTTTATGTATATTGACCAAAATATCCTTATATATAATATAAATGTCAAATAAACTTATGATAAGAGTTATTGAATTTTTTTTGGTACTCCTACGTGGTTACTTGTCGTTCTCTCCTTGGGCCCCGCACATATTAATTGCCATCCAGCTGAGGTTACCTTTCACTATTTACAATTATTACTCATACCTCTTTATTTAGACGTAAAATAAATGACTTTTTCCATATAAATTGAAAAGTGTATTTTCTCTGCACCATTTTCATTTGCTTTTTAATGTATTATGTCCTAATTAAATCTTTGCTTTAGAGGTCTTCGAAGTACTGAAAGGTTTGAGGTATCAACGCAATAATAAATATAAACACCATCTTTTAATGTACAGTAATAATTAAGTTTAGAAGAACATCTTTTTATGTCTATGAATTTTGACAAAGTATCATTTTAAATCCGTGAATTTGAAAATATTATTTTAGGTCCGTCAACTACAAGTTAATATCATTTGAAGTATTTTAAACTTTTTACGGACGAAAATGCCCTTAAGGCATTCAAAGGGCAATTTGGAAAATTCTTTCGCCATTCATCTAACGTCAGAGACCTAGGGTCCAACAATTTGTAACGCCAAATTTTTATATTTAAATTCAATTTGGATGGTAATTGATCTTCATTCTGAAATTCATATAAATAATACTCCGAATGGCAATCCAAATTAATAGCTATCTAATTTCAAAACAATTAAATTAAATATAATTCACAAATCACATATTGTAAGTTATTAAAATGCAGTTTAGATTGAAAAAAGAAAATAAAGTATCAAGTCCCAATTCACTATTCCTAAATAATTGGTCATCTAATAATTGAAAAATTAACACATATTTTTTACGGTAAATTTTAATTATATTTAAATTCAATTTGGATGGTAATTGAATTAAAGAGTAGTAAAAAGTTGTTGGACTCTAGGTCTTTGACGCAAAATGAGTGGAAAATGAATTGTCCAAATTGCCCTTGAAGGCCTTGAGGGCATTTTCATCTGGAAAAAATTCAAAATACCTCAAATGATATTAACTTGTAGTTGTCGGACCTAAAATAATATTTTCAAAGTTCACAAACTTAAAATGATACTTTGTCAAAGTTCGTGAACCTAAAAATATGTTCCCTTTTAAATTAAAAGCTTAGATTAGATACTTAATGAAACAAATTTTATTAGTGTAACTGTAAAACAGATTACATTTTCCTAGTTAATTTACACTTGTTAGAGAGTTGATTATAGACGAATTACAGGTCTAAATGTATACATCAACCTGACAACTTGTGTGTGAAACACATGATCATATTATTATTTTCCTTTCAGGTTTTCAATTATTAGTTTGGTTGATAATTGAAAGTCATGACGTTAAATCAGTAAATTTTATACAACTAATTAAATTACTAAGACCTTACATGTGTAATATTTGTTTTCTTTGTTTCTTAAAAATATAAATTCTTATTAAATTACTAAGACCTTACATGTGTAATATTTGTTTTCTTTGTTTCTTAAAAATATAAATTCTTTCCTTTTTGGTATGTCCTAGGAAAAATAGAAACTTTCTATTTTAAGGATTTTTTCTTTGTTTAATAAGGTGAGATATATTTTTCATTGATACACTTTTGTTTATTTTTTCTTTTACTTTTCTTATTTTATTAAATTTATATTAAAAGACATGTTATTTTTTAAAAATTTATTTTAAGTGACAAAGGGAGTAGTAATTATTAATTGAACACAAAACAAAGAACGTTGATAAATTGATTGGCTAAATAATTGATACTCCAGTTTCCAACGTCTTTCAATTTCATTATAGTATTAATTAATGTAACAATTAAAACTACGCTCCGCTGCACGAATTAATTATTAGCATGTGCTTAACACATTAAATATCAATTGTTGGAGTATTTCACAAAGGGAAATTGCATAGGATTCTCTTACCTTACTCTTATTGTTTTAGTTTATATAAAAGGAAATGAATAAGTAGGAGGATATATACTGAAGAACATAAAATTTTTGTGGAATAGTTAAAAAATAGTTCACTATTTCAACAACAAATTCACTGACCCTAAATATTTTCATTTACTGAAAACTCAACTAATCACACATTATAAATGTATATAGATTTGAAAAAATAAATAGCCGATACATGCTGGAAAGTTATGGGCTTCAATTTCATCATTCCACGTGTAGTATCAACTCGGTCAGCAAATTAATTATGAACACATTTTTTTCTCTTGGACCTATTCGATTCCTAAAGTTGAAAAATACCAAAATCTAAAGTTGAATTATGTCATCATGAACTAAATATATTTGTTGATGATGAGGAGCTAGAATTTACCGGTGAGATTGTGATTGAGTCAAATCTAAAGTGTGATTGCTGATGTTGATGAATTTAGTTGAACATAATTAATGATCTTGCATGGGTTAATTGTAGTTCATGAGAGATAGGAATTTAATTATGAGTCATTTTCACAACTTTCATTATAGTTTGGGTTATTTTTCAAGTTCAAGCTATTTTTATATTTTTAAAAGTTGAATTATTTTTACAACTTTTAAAATTCAGATCATTTTTACCGATGACTTCAAAGCTGAGGAGATGAGCTACCATTAATCTTTAGATATTTAGTGTAAATTGATTTGAAATTAAATCTGAATTTATTCTAATAATATATGGAATATTGACGATAAAATATAATTTTTATAAAGTAAATTTACTAAAAAAACGGTTGTAATTCTCAAAAAAATGACTTGTGTCAAATGGGAATAAGTCAAAAAGTCAATTAAATTTCGTGTTTTAATTTTTTTAATAGAATATGGGCAAGACCCAAGCTTCAAGTCATAATATTTGGCGAGTGAAACAATGAGCAAGACATACCAAAAGAAAGTTAAGCTCAAATTAATCTTAACTGTAAGTCGACCTAAAACCTTGATTTGGTTATAGAATAAAATTAGAAAGTGAGTAGTACTAATTTTCAGTTTAAAATGTTATACTAGTAACACAAATTTATGTAGTAGTACTAATCTATAGAAATAATGCAAACAATTAAGCTTCACATTCTAGATATAACTGGAGCCAGCCATGCAACCATATGGAGACAAGCTGGAAAGTTAAATTCTTTCAATTTTATTATGCAAAAGTTGCATGATCCAAGTAACAATTTTAATCTTATTTCATTACTATATACATCTAACACCGCTTTCGATTTTCGAATTATTTGATAGTGTATAAATAATAATTAAATCAAGATATGTCACTGCTATAAAATATTATTAATAAAAAGTTACTCCTACTAAATAAAACACAAAATGGATAGTACTTGAGTATTATTTTACTCAACCAACTAATTAAGACAAAGGCAAAGACAACAATGATACACAGCATTGACATATCTATGGTTGGAGTAGCTTTTATTATGACTGGTATGCTTCTATTCATTGTTTGGTTGAAAACAACATTAATCTCTACTAAAATTTAACAAAATTTAGAACTAAAGTATTCCCTCCGTTTCTTCATAGTTGAGGCAAAACTTTTCGTCACGGAGTTTAAGAAAGGGATGTTGAATGTGTTAAATAAATAAAAAAGTAAGAGAGGGAAAAAAGTAGAGAGAATAAAATAAAAAGTGAATAAAGTAGAGATAAGACTAAAGACCCATTTTGGTCCTTAACATGTTGCGATTTTTTTTATTTTAGTCCAAAACATTATCTTTTGAATTATTCGGTCTCTCACAAATAAAAACGAGTCACATTTGGTCCATTTTGGACGGTTCCGTCAAAAATTTGACGGTCAACGAATTTTAATTACATTTTGACCGCATTAAGTTAATAAATATATTTTATTAATGTCTAATATCTAATTAACCCAAATCTAATAAATTTATTTTGAATTTTGGAATGGGTGTTTTATCAAACACCTGGTGTGCAACCAAGTTTGTACCACTTCTTCTTGCTCTCACCATTCCAAAGAAAACACAAATTGTTCCACCACTCCATATTGTTCACAACAGCACTACAATTAAGCTGATTGTTCACCATTCCAGATTTGTCATCATCTCAAACTTCATTACTTCAACTACTTAAATTTTATTTAGAATAAATGTAAAATGAAAATACAGAAAATGAATTAATCAAATACTCTGAAATACTCCAACCCCTCCTTCGCCCTCCCCGAAGTCATGGTCGCCGGCATCTTCACCTCCGCCTCCCTCCTCCTCTCGGCGCCACCAGCCTCATGCACCTCGCCTACAACCTCATCCCCATCGTCGTCTTCCTTGGCATCTAGCTCGCCCAGGGCCTCTCCTTCGCCATCACCGCCGTCAAATACATCAAATCCTAGCAAAACTTCGCCAAATCCAAATTCGTCAGCGACTGCCCCAAGCTCAGCCTCGACGGGCTCATCCTAGCCCTGGCCTGCGCCTCCTTCATCCTCCTCATTAACGGCTCTGGCGACGAAACCGAATAGAAACCAACCAAGTCGATGACATCGAAATCGATTGACCAAATTGAAGGAAAAGTAGAAAAATCCTAAAATTCATCACATCAATTCCATCCGCATTCCTTATTTTTTTACCTCAAACAATCAATCACTTCAATTTTGGTCCATTAGAAATCAATTTAATCAAAATCTTGAAGCATTCACGGAAGGAAGGGTTCATAAAAGGCACAATTTCACTGATGATAAACTTGAGTCACTGTAATACCTAGGGTTCTTCATTGCGTCGCTGAAAGGGGAAGAAAGAAGAAGATGAAAGAGAAATAAAAGTCCTTATATACTTTATTGCGTGCCTGAAAGAGAAAGAAGGAGAAGGAGGAAGGAAGAAGATGAATTGTTTATTTTCTAAATAATTAAAAAATGTAATCAATATACATAATTGAGTCAAAATTGGCTTAACAGCCGTTGACCATTTATTTATCATGGCGTCGTCCATTTTGGACTGATTTCAGCCCGATTTCAAATGTGAGGGAACGAATAATTCAAAAGATAATGTTTTGGACTAAAATAAAAAAATCGCAATATGTTAAAGACTAAAATGGGTCTTTAGTCTAGAGATAATAAAATAAGAGAGAGTAAAGTAAGAAAGAGAAAAAAGTTACTATATAGGAAAATGACTGAACTACGAGGGAACTTTCCAAAATGGAAAAATGACTCAACTATGGAGACAGGGAAGGAGTACAAAAAGCTATGCAATTATTGGTTTTGTTGAGCATCAAATCTACATCAATATTGTGTTCACATAATTATGTTAAATTAAACATTAATTAACAATAACAACATAAAAAGATGAAGAAAGCCTTCATTATATTATGTAATAAGTGACTGATCTTCTTACAAAAATAAAAAACTATTGAAACTTTTGATACTTGTAACAAAACAAAATAATTAAAAAAAAAAACTAGACCTAACCATATTAAAAGTGTATAGAATTTACAGACTTCTCTTCTTGATTAATAACCTCTTCCAGAAAAGCCCTCCACGATCCTCTTTGTTTCTCGAAAGTGACGCCGGAATCAGGGGCATTCTTGGAACTCCACTCCATTTCCATCAGCTTTCAAGACAGAAAAATCAAGAATTGACTTTTTTTCTTGTTCGATTCCACCGAACAATTTATGAATCGAAGGGCTGCTTAGCAAGATTGAAGATCTGTGAATTCGACATTTTATTTTTAAAATGCTTGAATTTTTTTCTAAGAAAAAAAATAGTTTTAGTAAAAGAAGGTAGAGAGAAGAAGAGTGATGAGAGAGAAAGAAAAGGAGAGTTTTTTTAGTGAGGAAGAAGAAGAAGAAGATGGTGGAGGGTTGTAGTAGTAATAAGGGAAGTAAGGGACAATGGGGTTTGGCGGCGGGGGCGTGGGGCCAGATGGGATCAGCGGCGGAGGCTTGTAGAAGCCGCCGGAGGGCGGCGGCTGGTAGTAGTATGATGAGGAGGGCGGCGGCGGGGAGTTGTAGTAGTTGCCGCCGGAGGAGGGCGGGGACGGCGGCGGTGGGCAGATGTTGGTCGGAGTTGGCGGCGGCGGAGGAGGAGGCGGCGATGCGGAGTTGCATGGGTTGTCGCAAGCGGAGCACATTGTGCATTCGATTTGGTATTTGGATCCCTCCCAATTTGCTCTCACATTTATTGATGAATTGAGAAATAGAATTGAGAAATACAAGAGAAATTTGAAGAGTTTTTGGTGGTGGTTTTGCATCATTTCTTGATGGATGGAGAGGAATGAAATGATGGGATTTTTAGTGGGAGATTATTTCATGAAATGGGAAGTGAAATGAGTGAGAGAAAGGGAGGGTCACTTGGCTTTGAAGCTACAATGTAATGTAATGTAATGTGGCTTTATGACTTCATTAAGGAAGGATAAAAAGGGGAGTGGAATAAAGTGGAATATAATAAAGACCATTCCTTTCCACTTTTTAATGGGTTTTTTCTTATTTTCTTTCATTTTTGTTTTTATTTTTATTTTGTGGATATCTTAATATGGTTTATGATTAGAGCATCTCCAATGGCGGCGAGCGGACAGGATAGCCGATTCCCGGTGCTGGCCGGTCCGCTCGCTGAACAATTGGAACCGGCGAGCGCCATTTCGGTGAAAAAATAGGTGACCCGACGCCGATTTTTGGGCGTTGGCTGATCCACTCGCAGGTCGGCTGGCCGCTATTGCAGGCTCCCGATCGGCCAGCTCAAATTTTTTTTTTAATTTTTTTTTCGAAACACTATATATACGCTATTTGCACGTCATTTTCATTCGCACCACTTGTTTTAACGAGTTTTCTCTCCATCATAATTTCTGTGCAACAACGTGAAATGAGTAATGCGGGTGGTAGTAGTGGTGGTAGTGGTGGTGATGCTGAGGAGTACGAACGACAAATGAACGAAGAGTTGGAGGCCTATACGTCCCGCGAGATAAACCGGTTGATACAAAGGGTCTTGCAGCTGGCGGTACCTCGACCTCCACCCGTTGTCCACCGACGAGCAGTGATTGATCGGGATCATGTCGGACGCCTCAAGGCACATGCCGACATGCGCCAAGTGGATGCTCATATTCGACTCCAAAAGGATTTAATTGAAGAGTTGTGGGCGCGAAGGACTACACGTCGCTAGATTTTTTTTAATTAATGTACTTTTTTTAAATTTAAATATTATTATTGAATTTTCCCGTATCTGTGTCATAAATTTAATTCCGTATTTTGTGTGATTGTTAATTATTTATTTTTTATAATTTTGTTTATTGTGGCTAGCCTATTGCTAGCATATTGCTTGTCCAGTTGCTTATCCTGATGATGTGGCAGGAGGAGTTTTTAGTGCTGATGATGTGACAGAAGAAGTTTGTGGCTAGCTTATAGCTGGCCTATGGCTGGTCTATTACCATCGGAGATGCTCTTATGAATCTTTTGATATAGTGTATGTAAGTGAAATATGAGAATATATACGCCGGTTTTTTCATTCGATTTGGTTTGCATTTTTTTCGGGGATTGTGGCATTTTTAAATATGGTAGCTATAAATATTTTTGGTGTGATTTTATTCTCTTAAATAATCATGAAAATAATTAGACTAATTGAAAGAGGGAGGGGGAGTATTAATTTAGTTGGAAAGAATCCAATTTTGATTTGGTGTGATGCTTTATGAGAGTGCAAAAGTTGCACCGACAGCCTTGCCATTTTATTATTACTTTCAAAGGCTACCTATAGTGGAGGGTGCTTTTTCTCAATTTCATTTCATGAATTTGGTAATTATTGCTAAATAATTATTTTTTATTATGATTTACTGTGAATAATAAAAGTTTTACAAAAAAATGTTTTCTAGTAAATGTATTGACATTATTACTATAAATTAATGAGTAAAGATTGCAACTTTTCATATCTTTTGCTGGGGTTATGTTTATGTCATTTACATTTCTGGAAATTTTCTCTTTCACTTTCAAACCCAAAGTTTTGTTCGATTCTCTCTCTTTTTTTTAATCTGTATTTTTATTCTTAAACTATAATCAATATTTTATTGTGTTTTTTCGGTGGGTTCATAACTAGCAGTTAATTTCATAAGTCAATTTGCGGCCTCTTTAATATTAACAGTTCACACGAGGACCAATGTATATGGATTTCACACAAGCTAACGTTACAATAGTATTTGTAATTTCATAAGCAAAAAATTTAGATTAGTGCTAACTGGCCATATTATGGCCGGCTATAAACTTAAAATATTAATAAAAAGTTGTATATTTATTGCAGATTCACTTTAATTTATTTCATCTAGAAAGCAACAATTTATTTTTGACTATATTATCCTTAACACTAACACTAGTAAATAACAACAAAGAGAAATGTAACCCTCTTTTCAATTCTTTTATGTTTATTTCATATCACTTTTTATACTTTTATTTATTATTTTTATATTATTATTTAAATTTTGTGTGAAATTAATTTTAAAGTTAGAATATAAATATCTAATGATATTATAATTCAATTGTTGCTAATAATTTTTGTCCTCCTTTATATAAAATAAGTCAATTATTAATAATTAGTATCTACATAATTATAACAAAATATATGTAAATATTATACTAGTATGCATTTATAAAAAAAAGTAATTCAGTTATTTAGAGGGACAATGTTTCAATATTAAAAGTATACATAGAAAATATCTTATTCTAGAAACATAAATTAGACAATTGGAAATTACTTAACTGAAATTCATTAAATAAATTAAAATCCTAGATAATTTATAAAGCTAAGTTATGACAAAGACTCATATAGTTTATAATCAGCTTAATATATTAAAAAATTCAATTAGTCGAAAATGATTAGTATACATTATTATTTGAAATTAATACTACAGTATTATGTAAAAATAAAATATTACTACTATAAAACTCAAATAAAACTCAGAGTAGTCTATCACAGGGCACCAACTACCAAAACTCATCCATTAAGCTCAATTTTATCCCTCAGTTCTTACTAGTAAATAAAAATCTACTCTATAAAAAACATAACAAGTTAGGAGTATTAATTTTAAATTAAAACTTATATAGACAAAATATCATTACGTTGCACCCCCACCCCCATCACACGTTAACTATGTCACAGCCAATTATTGTATTATCTCACAAATTAATTCATAAATATTGAATATTTATATATGATATCACAACTTCTTTAATCTCACTCTTAATTCTTATCTTAGTCATTTTAATAGTACTATTAATTGATTGCATAAAATTTTTTACTAGGATCAACGAAAATGAATGGTTTGTAGAGAGAAAAGAATATGTTAATTATGAAGAAAACAAGAGCTCTCAATAATATATACCTTCTCCCTCTGCTAAAATAAGAATTTTTTAAACGGAACATGTTTTAATGCAAAATTGAAAGTAAGAGATAGAAAGAAAAGTGTGTTAATGGAAAATGGGTCTCATAAAAAAATTTCCTCAAATAGAAAGTTTTTATTTTTAAGGAACGAGATTAAAAAGGAACGCTTTTTATTTTTATTTTTGGAGGATGGAGGGAGTACTTTAAATAAATTATAGTTTTATTCAAATAATTTAATCGATAGTAATAATACTACTATTATTAAATCTAATACACAAATTATCATGTACCTTATGATAATAGCAACATAGTTAATAATAATAATACATTGAATTATGTCATAAGAAATTTTAGTTGATCTTATATTTATGAAGAATTTTAATTAATCACATATTTATTAAAATAATGGAGAGTATAAACATTTCACAAAATATTAAATACTAGTACTAATATATGCATATGTAGTAATTTGTATACGGAGTACATATCACTAGTATACAAATAAATATATTCATTATGAAGCTATATTACTATATATTTCAATGATTAATAACAAATATTTATTGTTATAAATATATTCAATCAAATTTTCAGTTTCTCAATCGTATATTTAACAGTAACTGTTATACACGTTATATTTAAATAAATAATACATGATATATAAAAATTATTGGTAAAAATAAAAAAAAATAAAAACTGAAAGAGCTTGAAAATATAAGAACTATAAATAACGGATTGTGGAATTGAAATTCACTTATGCAATTAAGTAAAAGGGTAACAGTGTAAACATTCTTTGAGCATTAAATAAGGTAATTAAATGATTTCTATTCAGAGTATTTATATTTACTTAAATGTCATTTTATGGCCAATCATAATATGGCCACATAGCATTTCCCAAAAATTTATATAAATTGTTTACTAACTCATATTAATTATTCATCTATAATTATATTAGATATATTTAAATCTAATTTGATCCGATCTTTATATTTTGATATTTTATTGGGTGGTATTATTAGGCAGAAGATGATTGTGATTTCAACTTTACGTTAGTTTTCGTAAATTTTCCTTATCTTTTGTTACCCATATGATAGCAAGTCTCGATACACTAAAAAGAAAATCAAATTGGTAATGATATTCATTATGAAAAATTGAACTTTCTTAACTTTTAACCATACTCCATTTTCGGATTGATTTTTTTCTTGAATCTCAATTTACAAAAAAAAAACCTTTCGCCCAATTTCATTCACCGACCAAATCAAGCTTATCCAGGCTGGCAACCATTAACGTGATTATGTACCCTGATTTATAAATTTAAATAAAAACATAAATATATTAACAGCAGGGCCCATTCGTAATTTCATCCAAAATTGGAAATTTTCGTCAATTATTTGAAAAAAAATTTAGGCAAAGGGGTGTATATTAATATAAGATGTCTCTAGAATTCGGCATTTATCACTAAAATAATCTTCAAATTTCCACTTTGATCAATAATTTTAAAATAGCCTTTTGACACTATGTCGGCCCAAGTCAATTTCTAATCAATTATTTATGTTACTCGGAAAATAATTGTTATTGTTATTATTATATACTTCTGAGACAGATATGCAAGTTTATTTTTTTATTTTTACCAAATCTAGTTTTTTACATTTATGTGTTGTTCTTTACTGTTTTACATGTGACAAGATCATAAGCCTAATGACACAATCAAATTGGATAATACTACTCTTATTATACAGTATTAAAAAATAATTTTAGAAATCCCAACAAAGATTCGGAGATGTCATACTCTAATGTAAAGCAATGGCTTCACTTTCGTTCTTCAATAATGTCTGAAGTAAGAAATTTATTTTAATTAAGACAGCATGAAATAGACATTGGCCCCCTTGTTTGGTTGGTGGTGGGCACTAACCATGACAAGCCCTAAATCAAGACGCTTTTCATTTGCTTTTTATCTAGTAACTATTTTTTTATTTTATGACTTTTATGTTTATTCTATGAGAAAATATTAATAGGTACCCTTATCAAATATAATCAATGTTTTGGCAATAAAATAAATAAATACTATCTTGCATCCGTATAACTAGTTAATTGAAATGACTATATAATCCCTCCATCCCGACTCATATGATTGATTTCTTTTTGATCTTGGTTTTGAGAAAATGATAAATACATATACTTAAGGTGGAGTAAGCTTATGGACTAATCTATTTATCACTAATTTATGTTATAATCTCACAAACTTCATGGTATCAAAATGAATCATCATCGAGAACATAGTACATTTGAACTTAGTTAATTGAAATGACTATATAATCCCTCCATCCCGACTCATATGATTGATTTCTTTTTGATCTTTGTTTTGAGAAAATGATAAATACATATACTTAAGGTGGAGTAAGCTTATGGACTAATCTATTTATCACTAATTTATGTTATAATCTCACAAACTTCATGGTATCAAAATGAATCATCATCGAGAACATAGTACATTTGAACTTTTAATAAAGGATTAGTCTAACATGAAGATCAGAAAATAAAATAAAATAAAAGGCAAACCTAAAGGTATACCTTAAAATTTAACGAGGAATTCAAAATTATTTAGAAACTATAATTATTTCACCTCAAAGTCATACGAAAGGGTATGAAAATTTGAGTTCTCGTCTTCGAAGACATAAACCTGCTTAAATTAACAAAGCAGAATAAAAGCCGGTCAAACTACATTTTATAACATTCAATTGTGATAAAATACAAAAACGTTGGGACATATGGCTTATGTTCACATGATACATGTTTATGTCCTTTATTTAGTTTTTAGGAAACACTTAGAGCATCTATAACGGCGAGCAGGAAACACTTAGAGCATCTACAACGGCGAGCAGGACGGCGTCCGTCCGTCCGTGCCAGCGGCACGGAGACGCTGTCTGCAGCTGCGCTCGCGCCGCTGGCACGGCGCTACTCAATGCATCGAGCACATCCGTGCCAGCGAGCAGGCGACGTGCCAGCCTGTTATTAACCAACGGCATAGTCATTGGCAATTTAAATTATTTTTTTAAAAAAATCATATTTTAATTAAAAAATCTGATTAAAAATAAAAAATATATATATTTTCCCACTTCCCAAAAATTATATCCATTTTCTACCCGCTTTTAATTTATTTTTCAATTTTTTCCCCAAAAATACACATTTTCATCTATAAATACCCCCACTTCCACACCAAAAATTCACACCACACTACATAATTATCATCCAAATTCTCTCATTTCCATTCTCAATTATCATCCAATCTTTCATTCACTCTTACTCTTACAACAAAACAATGTCCGGTCACGGCGATCACCCCCAGGGCTCCCACGGTTGGAACCCAGATTGGTTCGGTTCACAACCGTTTCCTAGTCCGGAAACGGAATATTCGGCCCCTTCTCAAACCCAAGGTTCGGAAGTTCCGGGTGGCTATCGGCCTTACCCGATCGACGACCAAGATGCCCCCGAAGGGCAATACGGGTGGACACCCAAGCCTAGAGCGAGGTCGAGCGGCCCCTCCCAAATTCGGACTCCTCCTACTCGCGGTGTCCGCACACCGTACACTCCGATGGAGATGGAGCAATTGTTCAAAGCGTTCTTGTCAATCTCCGAAGATCCAGAGATTGGCACGGACCAATCCGGCGATCATTTTTGGTGGCGCATCTGTCGCCGGTACAATGAAAACCCGCCGGCTGGAACAATCGAGCGCAACGAGAGTATGATGCGCAACGCCATATACAGAGCTAACGAAGAAATCCAAAAGTTCCAGGGGTATTACCTCCAGGAAGAGCGGTCGGCGGGGAGCGGCCGGAGCGAGGTCGACATCATCAGTTCCGCCTTGTCGACCTACCAATCTATTAACTACAAGCCGTTCAAGTACCTCAACATTTGGCTGGAGACGCGGTCGCATCCGAAGTATAGGGGAGGCGTAACATCCTCCTCTAGCGGCTCCTGCAAACGGTCAAGGTCGGTATCCCTATCCGACGTCGGCTCCGAAGACGTGGCTAGCCAACTTGCCGGAGCTAACTTGGGTAGCCCCGACGCCGGCCCGAGCGGTTCCCAACTCCGACCGCAAGGAAGGAAGAAGGCGGCGGCCAACCGCCGTCGCGCCACGACTCCATCCGCCCCGATCCCGCTACCTATGTGCCACCTCAACCCCCCACCAACTCGTTGTGGGGGGTTTTGGCCCAACTCAATTTTGCTGATAGGTCAAATATGACCCCCGAGCAACTTCGATCGCATGTGGCGATAATACGGGGTCTACAAAGAACGTTGGGGGTATTGCCGGAAGATGATTAGTCTTCACCGGGGGCATTTTTAAGCTTAAATTGTGTAATTTTTATTTTTTAGTAGTTTAATTATGTAATTTTCATTTTTTAGGATTTCAATTATGTAATTTTTATTTTTTAGGATTTTAATTATGTAATTTTATTTTTTAGGAATTTAATTATGTAATTTTTAATTTTATTGTAATTTGTAATATTATTCCGGGTATTTTTAATGAATTTTAATTTTGTGGAAATGTTTTTATTTAAATTGAATAATAGAATGATGGGACCCTTGTGCTCGTCCTTGCGGAAGAGCACGGATGTGGGTGTTGTGCTCTTGCCTAAGAGCAGACAGAAAAAGTGGGGCCGGGCCCACATCCGTGCTCGCTGGCAAGAGCACGGATGTGGATGCTCATACAATTAACAAACAAAAAAAACGCTTCCTGGCTAATAATGTAGCCATAACAAATTAAGTCAGTAAACTTTAAAAAAGAAAATTAATATTATGAGGGGATGGACTATTAGCTAACAAATTTACCAACTTCAAACTAATTTGAAAGCAACATGACTGGAAAAAAAAACTAATTAATATCGCTAACTAAAGACAAAATATAACAACAATTGCACCAAAATAGGAAAATTTTGCATTTCACTGCAAAATTATGATAGGGTTGGAGGAAGTTGAATTCAACAATAATTCTACAAGGATCTATGCACTCTACCGTTGACGGAGTTAAAAAATAGATCACGAGTTTTACATATACTGTATAAAAATATTCTAATTAAGTCGAGGTTTGCATAAAAAATGTGCCATGTGCACTTACGATCTTCAATGGCATAGTTTAAAGCAAATTTTATCCATCTAAATATAGTTTTAAATTGCTTCACCTTGTTTAAGCACTGCATATTATATGTGAATACTCCTATTTCATGAATGTGCTTATGATAGAAGATGGGATTCCCTGAGTAAATATCATCAAGGGCATACATAGATGGCAAATTTTCTAAATTTTGAGTTCGAGATTTAGAGACAAATAAGTAGTAGTAGTAGTATTTTTGTTATTTGACTTGACGATTAGTGGTTTTATATAATGTCTCACAAAAAATACATCGACAATTGACTATTTTATTAGAAAAGTCACTAAAAAGGTAAAAAAAAAAAGGCCTTATAGACTAGTAGTTGACGATTTAGGTTTTAATGTATAATTAATAAAATACAAGGCAAAATGAAAAAAATGGCTGGAGTGGTGATCCAAATGTATATAAGTTGTAAAATAGGTCTACATTTGTGTAGTAAAATTTGAGATATAAATAAATCGAGTATGAACTAATTTTGGTGGATGAATCAAAATAGAAAAATAAGACAATTTTTTGTGATATCGAGAGTATTTTAGTAAGTGTAGAATGTTTTGTAGTTTTAGATAAAATTGATTTAATAGTGTTAATATTTTACCTTTATCCTCGATTCAAATTCCTTATATATTTCGATTTTAATATTAATAATTAAGGATACAATGTGTAAATATATCTGCCTTTCGTATATGGGCTGGATCTGAGGTTGATATCAATCGAAAACTCCTATTGGGTTGAATTTTAAAAGTATTGGGCTCATTTACAACCATTTACGGTTTGAGATATCGTAACATAGTTCTTGGTTTTGGGCCTTCTTCACTACGTTCTGGATAAAAGCAAAGCCCAATAAATTTCTAATTAAACTAACCAACGCCAACTCTTCGGCAGGTTGTTATTAATCTGGAAGCTATAAAATGATGTGGGCTTTTTAGCTTCGTGATCAAAACCAAATTAGGAGGTAGGAATATATTTTTATAAATATCTATTTATTGTGTTGGATTTGAAACTAACTAGTGTTACCACCCGTGCTATGCACGAGCCAAATGATTTTCCAAAATAAAAAAATATATTTAAACGAAATTAAATCAATTAAAAAATATATAGAAAAAATGTAAAAATTATTGCAAATCAAGAATAGAAACTATTTAAATTTTGTATTCATAAGATTACAAAGATTTAAAAAACATACTTCTATTTCTACTTCTACATCTATCAATTTATCAATCCACTGTAACGAAAGGACATGAGCAAAAAAAAATAGAAATAGAAAAGGATATACAAACAAAAGATTGAGAAATACTAAATACCAAAGTAAATAAATAAAATTATTTGAAAAAAGTAAATAGTTCATTATAAATTCGATCAACAAAACAAATGTACCATTTCATATTTAGCATATGATTTATATGATTATAATTTCTAATATTTAGCATACGATTTATACAATTATTCATTTCATTATAAACAATAACAAAAAAATATGTACTTATCTCAAAATACTATAAATGAACCATTTCATACTTAGCATACGATTTATACAATCTTAATATCTAATATGAGTGTAGTAATGTTAAATAAAAGAAATAAAAAAAGAGAGATGTGTAGTTCATAAGTTTTGGGGACGAAAATATACATTTTCATATGTAGAAACAACACTTAGAATTAACACAACAACAAAAAAAATCATAAGTTTGAAACACTTCTTTATACACTATATTAATAGTAAAATCATTAGTGCTACCAATTTCATCTTTACAAACTAAAATCTAAAACTTCATATTCAATACTAACAAAAATATTATGTTAGCCCAACTAAATTATTATAAACTGGATCAAATTCATTATTATAGAGTAGGCTAAATGAAATGAAATGGAAAGCCCAACAATTGAAAACAAAACAAAGAAAAATGGCCCAAACCTTTTCACCCAAATAGATTACGTTAGCTTTAAAATCAAATTTAAATTAAGAAAACTTTAATAATTGTCTCTAAATAAAAGAAAAAAAAGATTAATGATCATTAATCATATTAGTACAAACATATTTTGAGTACAATCAAATAGATTATTTGTCTCTGTCTCGTGCATAGCACTGCCAAAAACACAATCACACGCATAGCACTGCCAAAAACACAATCACACACTCATCTTTGTCGCCCTAAACCAAAGTCAAATAAAACACTTACAGAATCCCAAAAGCCCTAATCCAAAATGCCTTAACAATCAGAGAACACCAAAATCTACTCCTCACCGGCAAAAATCAAATCAAGAACGCCGATGCCGACATCTAATTGCCCAGCACAATCGCCGATTGAGGATTCAAATCGGCAAAACCCATCGACAACAACGATCCACCACAAATTCTATGGATCGGCAAAAATGGGACAGATCGGTGTTCAAAGAGACAGCGAAGAAGAAAGAGAAGAATTGGAGAAGAAGGATACACAGAAATCCAACTGCGAACGAAGAAGAAGGATAATTCAAAGGCTTCTTTAATAAATCGAAGGATTTCAAACCAAGGTAAGACATAGATTCATATTTTGACTGATTTTAGTTGAGCAATCAATGAAAGTTTCAAAATTAAATTAATTATCTGAAAAAACAGATCGATTATGATTCAGAAAATGTGATGTCTATAGACATCAGTAGGAATTCTCAAAATAAGCATGTACAGTATGTTATTAACAATTTTGATTTTTTTTGCAGCAAAATTGCTCGAAATGTTTGGACCAAAAATTTGAAATTGATTGATGAACAAATTCTGAGAATATATAAATTACAATAGATAGGTTTAAAAATCGAATATTTAGATTGATTTTAATTGGATTTAAGAAATTTGTTGATATACTTCTAACAATCTTTTGTTTTACAGGTAAATCAAATAGAAAAATAAATCACAAAGACAAATATTAACTAATTAAAAATAGTATTAATAAGATTATAAATAATTAAAAATATTATAAACAACAACAAACATACATTTCAAATTCTCTTAACATTCTGTAATGAAAACATTTCATATTCAGCATACTACAGTATTAAAATATACAATTTCCAATATCAAATACAGGGTAGCACCATAAAAAATAACAAATAAGGACATGCACGAATTAAATAGAATATGATATACAAATAAAGGAAAATGTATTCATAATCACAGAAGAAAAAAAGAAAAAATTATATGAACGAAAAATAGTTCATAATTTCATTCAATTAAACAAATATGTGTCAATGTATAAAATAAGAAAACTAAATTTGTCAAATAAAAAATTTCATACCAAATAAAACAATTAATAATAAATCAATAACTATTAACATAATAATTAACTTGAATAATATTACAAAATTGGATTTAGAATATATAAAAGCTCCAAAAATATAGACCAAATAAAAGGTTAGCAGCCAAAGTAAATAACAGAAAATAATGGAACAATTTTACAATGCACCATTAAAAAAAGTCTATATTGTGAAAACGTAAATTACTAATCCTTATTTCTCACAAATGAGTACTCACATTTTACTTAGATCAACTTACAAAATTTAAATAAAGAATCATAGGGCAAAATAAATGATAAGCCCAATTACTAATAAAATTGAAATTGGCCCAACACAGTATTCTCCAAATTTGATCAACTTAAGATTACACTAATATAATTAAATCGGCTAATTAAAATACATTATGATTTATTAACATATAATATACACCATATAAATACATTTTCCTCTCCATTTCAAGCGCCGCCTCCATCGACGAAACCCTACCTATTCCGCTTTAACGAACTGAGAGAAATGGCGACGGCCACGGCTACATCGCACTCTCAGCTGGCGACGTCTCAAAAGCAGACTCAGTCGGCGGCGGCGTGTGCCACTCCAGCTACTCAACCAAGTTGGTTTACAATATTCGATACATGGTTGTTTTTTCTCATTGCAACCTTCTCCTTTTTTGGGGTGGAACAGTTGCCCCTTGTGGAGCTAAATTGGATCCATCCATGCTTTGATACCTATACGTTTAAAGTTGAAGCCTACAATCTCTAAAATCTGATCATTTCAATCAAACATAACACTGACAAATCTCCATAACCGTTCTTGTAATTAAGTTTATATTTTGCTGATTTTTGCACGACTTGTGCTTTCCAAAATTCTGAAAGACCCATTTATTTGACATAACTGTACTGTGGGTTTGCTATGTGCTCTTCTCCCTATACTTGGTGGTACTTTCTTGTGCTCCTCAAGGAATTGTTTCCATGACAAAACTGTAAGACAATAGACCCTGCATGATGATTTCTTGTGCTCACAACAATTTCTGGAATTGATCTTCAGTTAAGATATTAGTAGTTGGTAATGAGTAAGACAATGATAAAGCTACCTGCAGATGTTCTCCTTTGTGTGAAACTAACTATTTCAACCACTCGATTCTCTCTATTATAGAAATTGACAAGCACCTCTAATTGAAAAAGAAGAAGAATGGGAATGCAAAGAATATGTAGAAGCAAGATGATACTGTAAAAAACTACCTATTTACGCCACTGGCCAGCATCAGGTAATGGTTGTTTCTTCCTTGTGTCCCTAACAATCTTGGCCTGAGTTTTTGCAGTGATGGCATATAATATTTCCTGATGGAATGCAGATTGGTGAAAAAATACCTCTAATATGGTGTTATTTGTTTTCATTTGAGCAGTTAGTGTGCAAATAGTGCCTGTTTGGAAGTGGTATCTATAGAGAACCGAAACTTCCTTGGTAAGTCAATTTGGACATTGGTTTTCTAAAATTTTAAAATAAATCTGAACCATTTCAGATATTGGCCTTTACGTCTAGTAAGTGGTCTTTGGTTTTTTTGTCATGATTATGTTTTTTTGCACTTTTTATTCTTTATTCATTATCCTTCTTTTTCTTATTATTATTTTTATTCTTTATCCATCTCCAATTCTTTATTCACTTTGTAGATTTATAGAATTTTCTTATACAATGTCATGTATGCCATCTCTTTTTTGATATGACAATAATTTAAATTTTTTAAATATTTCATCTTTGCACGCACTACAGAAGAAAATATACATTTTTTGGAAATATTTCAATCTCAGTCTTACCAAGATTCAATAATATACTGCACTTGTCTCAAGATTTAATTTTTCTTCTTTTTCTTAATTTTTTTTATTCTTTATTCATTTCTTTAACCATCTCTTCAAAAATCTTAGTGCTTTATAAATTGTTGGGAGGAGGACCAAATCAAAAATATTAGGATATAATGGAAAAGTGAAATGGGTAGAGAGTAAAATCTATAAAAACCATTTAGTATTGTATATGTTCCTATATTAGTTAGTAGTATAACATAGCTACCAATTGACAAAAAAAATGTGGCAGTGGCATTCAGTGTTGAAGCAGAATATAAACCACAGATTATTTCACACTCTCAAATTATTTAAAGATTTAATACATGATATAGCAATGAGCTTATGCTCATATTTCATGTGATTGTTGTGCTTAAATTCATTCTTATACTTGTTCTCCACATAGGTCTTACATTTGTTAAGGAAATTAAACTTAGATAAAATTAGTTAGAACATTATGGGAGATATAGTATTGAAGGTGCAATTACTTAGTCTAGAACTTGTACTGTAAAGATGACTCAGAGCAGGTGAGAAAATTGGTATGCATAACATAAGCCTTGAGGTATACCTCAAGTAATATCTAAAAATGGTAAAAAGATTAGCATTTTAATAAAACTCCACACAGTGTTGGTCTAAAACTGATTAATAGTCTCTAAGGTATTAACCTGTAATATGATTTTTTAATGCTTTATATCATTACATAAATCTATGGGAGTATCCTTTGACCTTATCTAAGCAAATGATTATGTCATATTCTGCAGAGTCATAACCTTTCAAAACAGAAAGAAAGATGAGAGCGTAGGAAGGGTAGACTGATCTTGATAAGCATGACCATAGCTCATTTGCAGCAATGACATTGAGAAGGTTAGAACATGTGTATGTATTAATTAAAAGAGTATGTTCCGTAGGTAAAAGAGTATTCTGCTGCCCTATACATAAAAAAAAGATATTCCTATGTTTGAAACATACTGTTGTCTCCTTACAATTTCGACAACATACTTTGCTTTCTTAAACTAAGCATACCTTATTATCATGAAATACAACTTCTAAACTGTAATCATTCTTGTCACCAGAATATCCATAAAAAATCCGGACACATCTGACCTTGGTGATAGAGTTAGAGAAACTGAGATGAAGATTGTCGAGGAAGGTTATGAAAGGTGTCATTCTTGATTTACTACTTCCTGTTTTAAACAAACAAATGTAGGAGGATTAGTAACTCATGAAAATAGCTGACAAACTACTAAAATAACTTCAATTTAGGAAAATGCAGATCAAGGATGGAGGCACAACAACTGGCAGCACGATTAAGGAATCAAATAATGCAAACAAAATGTTAGATGAGGTAAAAATAATTGTTCTTTAGTCAGCTAAGAAGTGCTTTCATAATAAACGACTATTCACAGCAACAAAAAAATGTAAAAATAACTTGAACATAGCCAAGAACAGAAACAAAGAACTAAAAAGAGGTGATTTTGTAAGAGAAACTGGTGCTAACTGAATTTTCACTTGTTGATATTACTGATTTTTGGAATACGAATGAGTGTTGCGCGAGATTTGTGGAGTTGCTAAGGTATTTATAGGAAAAAATACTAAGCATGATGTTTAATAAACCAATGCAGTTTCCCAAAAAGACACAATGATGAGGGAGTATTTCCAACTATCAAAACAAAAAAAATCTTAAATATTATTTTCTGTAATTAATAATATTGGACTGCATGCTTTTAAAAAACGTTTTAAAAATATTTCTCACTCATTTTATGCATAATATATTTACAGGATCGAAATTAGAATATGACTTTAGTAAGGTTAGGCTCATTTAATTTCATAAGGTTATAAACATACAACTCAAGACAATTTTATTATTTATATTTCTAACATATTCTTCTAATATATATACATGTGGCATGTTAGTGAAATAAAAGCCAGCCTACCCCATTAGAACACAACAGCCGCCACTCTCTGCAGCAAAAAAGCCAAGATACACAATTATTACAATCTTCCACAGGTGACATGGCATGCGTGGAAGCTGAAGCAACTATATTTCATGATCAGCAAACAGCAGGAACTAATAATAAGAAGATACAAAAGGTATTATATTCTTTCATTAATATTACAAACCAAATAACTTCCGATTCTATCATCCATGCCAGCATTCCAGGTTTAAAACTTAAAGTTCTTATAATTAATCATACTTCAGTAGTAGTCTTAGAGAAAGATTTAAAAAAGATTTCATGGCCTTTCAATTGATTAGGGTTTAGGGTTATTAAGCAATAAACAAAAGACTTAGATGCATTATTAGTCTTTCATTTCACTATGCTGAAAAATAGGTTATAAAGTTCAATATTTAGATGCATCAAAACATTAGTATTTGGTTTCCAAAAATGAACTTGTGATTTTAATCATTCATATTGTATCAAATAAATGCAATTTTAGAAATCACTTAAAAGTTTAAAAAAATATTAAAGAAAGTAAATTCATGCCTATTGTTTGTTCTGCTTTTAATTTACAGAACAATTTAATTTATATAAAAAATAGTTCACTAATTATATTGCTAACCGTTTTAAATATATTTTTCCATTTATGTATCAGATTTCATAGGAAAGGGAAGATTAAGCACCGATTTTAAGAGAGCCATTTATTGCAGAACAATTTTCGAAGTAGGTATGCAGACAAAATAAATATCATACAGCTAATGAGCTCTGCCACATAGGATAATAAAATAAAAGTTGTGAGCAAATTCTGAATTTAATATAAATTGTGCAAAGACTAAATGAATTTTCATTTCAGGTTGGGTTGTTGGAAGAGAAAAAGACCAGAGGAGAAAAAAGCACAAATCTCGATTTATAATTGTTGGTTCATATAAATATTGTATTATTAGTGTAATTGTGATGTATAATGTGCTATAGGTTAGAAAATAGGTAAAATATAGGCCAAGAAAGTGAAAATAGGTCTGCAATACAAAATATGATTTTTTTTACTTTTCAACTGGCCCCACATGTTCACGCGCCCCTTACCAAAAGTGTAACTATAAAATCTGCGGCAACTGATCTAAAACATAAGCTTAAAAATTAATTAAAAAGATTCTACTATAAAGCCTGCAAAAAGTATTAAAAAAAGAAAAGAAAATGAATGTCAGTTTCCCACCAAAAATAGTATTAGGTGGCAGTAAAAAAACTGGCACTTTATATATTGATAGATGATTTTTATTAGGTTAGATCAGTATATTTGGAGTAATAAAGAAAACATTTGGATAAATTTTGAAATATTTTACAAAAATAGTACTCCCTCCGTCCCTCTGTAGCTGAGTCGTATTCCTTTTTTAGTTGTCCCACTGTAGCTGAGTCATTTCCTATTTTTGCAAAAAGCACCAACTTTTCTTCTCTCTTAGTTTATTATCTCTTCATCTTTCTATCTTTTTCATTTTCTACTTTATTTTCTCCATTCACTTAACTCACTTTTAACACAATTTCTTAAATTCTGTGTCGAAAAGAAACGCATCTCCTACTAAGGGATGGAGGGGGTATTAATTTTAACTGGTGAGAGCCTAGAAAAGAAATCTGTTGAAATAAAAACAAATGTAGTGGAAATTAGTGGCACATGGGTTGGGAATATGCATAGAGATTGCACAATCAACGGATGGGAAGAACGTGCACATGACAAATACGCCAATGTTTTTGCCTTCCCACTAAATCATTTTTCTATTTTATTTATTAATATTTGGTCAAAAAGAAATCCACCTAATTTTTTGTGCTTTGCTCACCCTATTCTATTAAATCCCTATTTTTGGGAGAGAAAGAAATTACGAAAACTAAATAGTGGAGACTAGATTTGTTCGTTCTATAACTTCATATGAACTGAATAAAAGAACAAAATATAGTATTTAATTTGATATAATTTATAAAATGAATGACGTTAATAATAATTTAGGAGGTATTACAAAATAATATAGTACTTATAAAACAAAAAATAATGTTAAGAAAGACTAACTGAGACCAATATTTATGAATACTGCTCAATCATACAAACTTATGTCAATATCTGTACTACTTTAGTTTAGTACATGCACGCATTATTTACTTTCTTTTACATACTTATTTTAATTATAATATCGTAAATATTTTTATTGATGCCACTATTTTTATACATTACTTGAAAACAAAACTTGATTTGTCTATCTCTCCTTAAATTCATAAAAATGAATAAAAATAAAAAATTAAATTTTGATTTATATGTAATTTATAAGATTATCAATAACAATAATAGTTTTAAGGTATAATAACTAAATTAAATGTATAAAATAAAATTACTGATGTTAAACATAAACAATTGAGAATGGTCGTTCAAGAATGACGGTGAAAAATATATTCGAGGGTATATGTTTTGAAGCAGTCAAGTTACAATATCACTTCCTCATTTTTTAAATAAGTTTTTGTGATATTTCCACTTTAGCCTCTAGACTTTCAACATTCAAATTTAAACTTTGTGCAACGACTCCAAAACTAACGGATATGTCCCCACACCATCCGCTTTTTTCTTCTTATAAAAGTAGTAGTAACAATTTTAAAATTGGAGATATAAATATTATGTGGTGTATAAATGTTAATTTATTATTACTTATATAAAACTTAGGAGTATCAGTTAATTTAAGTACTTGGTTTGGAACTACTATTCGTATGCTATTCTTGTTATTATTACTACACATAATTATTAAATATGCTAAAATAATACTATCAACAAAACCATAATTATAATAACCTGTTGAAAGACGCTACGCCGCCATTCATTTTCACGCGTTCAACACTTATTATTTCCGTAAAAAATTCAATTATCTCATAATTAATTGTAAGATCAAATTAAGGACTTTGTCTAAGCACACATGATTCATGAATAACAAATCATACTAACAAACGATATATTCCGCGATATTTCCCAGTGGAGTAAAAATATTTATGTGTCGTGAGAAAATTGAAAAGTTTCCAAATTTTAATATTTTATTCCATTTATAATCAATTACTACAAATGTTAATCATTTTTATATTTAAACCCGCGCTGAACAAAATACTTAAAAATAATACTAATAAATTACTAGTAATAAATAAAATTTGTTATTACAGCAGATAATAAGCTGTCTGTCTTCCTTCTCCGCGTCGCCCTTTTTCCCTTGTTTGTGTCTGTTCACACACAAAAGCTATACATACACACTCAACCTATACATACACACGCCAAAATTCAATTCAATTCTCTCCCTCTCTCCATTCGCTCTCCACATTGAGTTTCATGATTTTGAACTGAAATCATGGCCACCACAATCATCGTCTTCTCCCTATTCCTCTTAATTCTAGGCCCGGCCCGGGCCCAAACTCGAAACCCGAGCGCGCCCCCTCCGCCGCCATCGGACGCCTGCAACGGAGTGTTCCTGACCTACTCCTACTCCACGGGCAAAATAGTCCCCCCAATTCTGAAGTCGGATCCGATCCGCCAGGGCTACCGATTCGAATCCACTCTCACCGTCCTCAACAACGATTTGGAGGAGCTCAAATCGTGGCAGGTCTGGGTCGGATTCCAGCACGACGAGTACCTCGTTTCGGCCTCTAATGCCGTGCTGGCTGATGGGAATTCCTTTCCTGGCAGCGTCGGGAACGGCTCGGTCTTTTCGGGCTATCCCAATCCGGATCTCAAGACGGGTGTGGAGACGGCGGGTGACTTGACCCAGATGAGCGTTCAGGTTCAGCTCGTTGGGACCCAGTTTGGGGTGGCGCCGCCTGATGCGCCTATGCCGGCGAATATCTCGCTCGTTAACGAGGGTTGGATTTGCCCTAAGCCCTCTTTGCAAGGTCTGTTTCTCTCCCTCTCTAAAGTTGGTAAAAATGGTTGAATATGGTTAAAGATTTGATTTTTTTTCAACTACTTTTTGTGGGACTTGATTGCTTGAATTGGATCTTCCACATTGAGAGTTTTCTTGATTTCATTGGACGGATGAAATTTGAAATTTGGGGTGTGGGAGTTGACTGAGATTTGAAGTTTTTTGGACTAACATTTGGATTCTAGCTGATGTAGTATATGAAGATTTGCAGGGGAAAAGAAAAACAAGAATTGGAAAAAGGGGGATTTTGAAATTCTAGTGGAGATTTTTCTTTATACAACATTGATAATCAATGTATGAATATTTGAATGGGGAAATTGATCATTTCACAATCTTGTTTGGTTGTTGAGAAACCAAGCTCTGAATGAAAGAATAGTTTGAAGTTTTTCTTCATTTTCATGACTTTATTGATGATCAATGGCCATTTCTTGTTTGTATCAGATAGGAAATGTGTTTGAGAATGAATTGGTTTTTGATGATGCAGGAAACAGCACAATGGAGGTATGTTGCACTAGAGACCCCAAGTTCAAGGCCAACGAGACCTTGGATGAGGAGTTTCTCCCGCGGAGGAGTGGCGACCTCACCATAATGTACGACGTTTCAAGGACCTACGAGTCTAACTACTGGGCGCAGGTCACCATCGAGAACCACAACCCTCTCGGCCGGCTGGACAACTGGCAGCTGAGCTGGGACTGGATGGAGGACGAGTTCATCTTCGCCATGAAGGGCGCTTACCCCTCCGTGGTGGACACCTCCGATTGCGTCTTTGGCAAGCAGGGCCAGTACTACCAGTCCCTCGACTTCTCCAACGCGCTTAATTGTGAGCGCAGGCCGACCCTGGTCGACCTGCCCTTAGCCAAGACCAACGATACAGTCCTAGGGATGGTCCCGTTCTGCTGCAGGAACGGGACGATTCTCCCACCTGAGATGGATCCCAGCAAGTCGAAATCTGCATTCCAGATCAACGTGTTCAAGATGCCCCCGAATCTCAACCGGTCGCGCCTCACCCCGCCTCAGAACTGGGGGATCAAGGGCCGGCTCAACCCAGACTACAAATGTGGGGCCCCCGTGCGCGTAAGCCCTAGCCAGTTCCCTGACCCAGCTGCCCTACTTCCTGGGACAGCTGCGGTCGCGAGTTGGCAGGTCGTCTGCAACATAACCCAGCCGAAGGGCGCGAGCCCTAGCTGCTGCGTGTCGTTCTCGGCCTATTACAACGAGTCCATCATCCCGTGCCCGACCTGCGCGTGCGGCTGCAGCGGCGGCACAGCTCAGTCATGCAGCAATACGGCACCGGCCCTCTTCCTCCCCTCGCAGGCCCTCCTCGTGCCGTTTGAAAACCGGACGCTTCTGGCCAGGGCGTGGGGGGACCTCCACCATTTCCCGGTTCCAAACCCTCTCCCCTGTGGAGACGGCTGCGGCGTGAGCCTCAACTGGCACTTGTTCACGGATTACCGAGGCGGATGGTCGGCGAGGATCACCATCTTCAACTGGGACGACTTCCCGTTCGTCGACTGGTTCGCCGCAGTCGAGCTGAACAAGGGCGCGCCTGGATTTGAAGCGGTCTACTCCTTCAACGGGACTGCGCTTGATCTCGACGGAGATGGAGTGAACAACACCATTTTCATGCAGGGGCTTGAAGGGCTCAACTATCTCGTTGGAGAGAGCGAGGCTGCCAACCCGAAAAAAGACCCTAGGATTCCCGGGAAGCAGCAATCAGTCATCTCCTTCACGAAGAAGCTCACACCGGGAATTAACGTTCCAGCAGGGGATGGTTTCCCGTCAAAGGTTTACTTCAACGGGGAGGAGTGCGCGCTGCCTAAAGTGCTTCCGACAAGCGATGCTGCTAGGTCTGGCTCGTCGGGGGTCTTGATGTCGGTGATGGTGGTGCTCGCTGTCTTCGTTTCATTGCGGAGATAAGGAGGGTGGATGCTTATTCGTTCATTCTTTTTTGGTTATTTTTGGATCAGTTCATTGTTCCTCTTCCTTGAAGGAATTATGGATGTGAGGTGTTTTTTGTACCTACAATCTTAACATTGGCATTGTAACATACACACATTTGTTAGTTTTCAAACACTGTCTGATATACATCCATGTTTGAGCAAAGTCTCTCCCACCTCTCTTAATTCACCTGCGATACATTTATGATATTTAAACTAGCTTTCAAGTTTGTGACAAATAAGAAAAATAATTCAAGTAAAAGTCACATTTATGATATGTTTAATTAGTTATTAAGTTCATACTATAAAAAACTCATGTAAACATGAGCAAATGTGATTGACTCACCGCAGAAAATAACACAAAATGGTATAGTTTATAGTATTTAAGACCAATTTTACATATTTGTGAAAAATACCAAGTTAAGCCTGAGTTTGTAATTTTAGGAACCTATATCCCTTGAATTAAACATCAAACTCATACAATGGCCACCAACATAACATACTACTACAAAATAAGTGAAAATGAAGAAGATTTGCATTGTTGAAAAATCAAATGAATGAATCTTTATACCACATTCAAGTACTCTAGCATCTTATTTTAATAGAGAGTACATTATCCCACAAAACCTAATAGAAGAGCACACCATCAATTTATCAAAGATAATTTCACTTCTTTCCTCACAAATGCAACCCCCCGGGCCCGGCCCTAAACACTAAAGCAATCAAAATTTTGCACGGTACACTTTGCGTATCATGCAGTCGAATCGAATCGAGCACTCGACCCCCGGATCCACCTTGATCTGCACATCTCCACTTTCGAATCACAATAGATGTAACAAAGCAAACAAAGCACCAAGAACCTGACCCTAACAGTGGAAGCATATATCTTTCGGATAAATTAAAGAGATTCAAGAATTTCCAGGCCTCGTTGACAAAAGGCTAATCTTTAGGATGCAACTATGTACAAACTCTCACTCTAAAGCTATAGAGTACCGGCGTGTTAAACGGGGAGGTTATCCAACTCATAACCGTCGTACCCGAACTCAGTCTCGACGGGGGCAACCATGCCTTCTTGCTGCTGCAGAAGAGAAAAAATGGCGTTAGAGAGTGGTTAGGTCGTCAACACATTTTACATCATACGCAATAAAACCGACCTGCTTGAGAAGTGCGCTCATGAGGTCCTCCTGGCCGAAACGTTCGTTCAAGAGGCCGTTTTGGAAGCCCATTCCAGGTAGTCTTTCTGCCTTGCTCCTTAATGATTTGTCAAAGGCTGGGAAGTTGAGTTGCTGGGAGACGTTTGGTGTGTTGTCACGTCCCTCTACAAGCGAGAGGGTATCCTTGTTAGCAGACAAGATCCTACTTTCTCCAAGAGACGATGAAACATCCAACCCACGTTGTATGCTCGAGTGTTGGAGAAGCGCAAAGCTCGATCCAGCGTTCAGCATGCGCCACTCTTGGTTCCTACTCTGATTCAGATTGTTGAGGATGTCGTAGTTGGGAAGGAAAGCTCTCAAGCCTTTCATCTCAGCACCCGACATTCCAGAATTACTTGGAAGTGGGAAGGTATTATTTCCTGAAAATTCCGTGCCCTGGCTAGAGAAGTCCGTGGAAGTAGATGGCTTGGGATGAGATGTATACTGCGGCCTGCTGATGATTTCGATTCCATTCCGGCTTCCGTTGATATCATTCAAATTCTGAGGCCTCGTCTGCGGTCGTAGCTGAGCCATCTGCATCATCAACGAGCTGCTCTGGCTCGTCTGGGAGTGCATGTGCATATTCATGTTGCCGAGCGCAGACTGGTGCAGAGAGGTCAGCTGTTTCGAGTCCATATTCGTCGGGATTCCATGGAGTAAGTTGACTTGCTTGCTAATACTCTCGTTTTGACCTTCCGGGAACCTCAGCTTCGGATTTTCAAAGTTAAAAACGTTTCTTTGATCGACAAGAGGCAGAGGCATGGGCGACTTTGAAGTGGCCCGGCCAAGTGCAGCTGCCTGGATCGATGCTAGACTATGGTGAGGGATGTGACCAGAGGCGGCTAGAGCTTGAAGATCTACACTGTTGATAGAAGACATCTGGCCAAACTGCGCATCCGTGGGTCCCATAAACGGGCTGCCAAGACCATTATGGTGCTGTGATACGCCACTTAGCCTTCTAAGGTAGAGGCGGTATTTCTGAAAATTAATGGTCGTTCATAGTTAAGTGGCGTAGATTTGACACAGATAATGAAAGAAGCATTAATCATCATAGAGGAATGGATTCAATTCTTGAATCACCTGTAGATGGCTAGCAACATTTTCTCGTGTAAGGCCAGGAACGTTCATTAATTCCAGGATTTTCTTCGGAACAGCCTCTGCAATATTGCAAAAAGTTTGAAATTCGAAATCAATAATTAGTTTTACAAGTACCTGATTGCAAAGTCGAGGGAGCACTAAATTTAGTTATTCCAGCATTCATTCAATTATAAACACAAAGAGCCACAACTACACATATATATGTGACCAAAAATGAACTCGTCTTTGCAAATAAGTAGAGACATAAGCCGGTGCAACAAATGACGTGAATCAAGAAAACAATCTGCCTTATGATTTCCAGGCATAATCTCAAGTTTTTAGACAGCAACCTAAATGTATTTTAAAGGAATAAAATCCTTCACTAAGTTCAATAGATTCTTGTAAACAAACCAAGGCAATCATGAATTCATACTATTCTAAGGTTCATTTCCTATTTTATACTTCAATTCATTTTGCAGTGAATGGAAACATAGTATATAACGACAAATCTACCAAAACTGATGCAAAACCGACAGTGAAGGTAAGGAGAGATCCATACTGTCGATTCCAAGCTGATTAACAGCCGTTACAAACTGCTGATGGAGCTCAACTGACCATACAACCCTTGGCTTCTTCAATGCAGATGTATTGTCCCTGTCTTCCAACTCATCCTCCTCCTCATCCTTCCTCTTCTTTGAGTTTTTCCAGTTCCCTTCATTTGCCGAATGGGAGCAATCAGTGTCTTCATAGGCTTTCAGCTGCCGCTCCCCCTCCTCCACACTCCCCGAGTGCTCCAAATCCTTATCCTTCAACTCATGCTGCTTTTTACGGACTACATGCTGCCATATGTTCTTCAAAGCCTCAATACGGACCGGCTTAATCAGATAGTCGCAAGCACCGTGTGTAACACCCTTCATCACTACGTGTTTGCTATCATCCGCAGACATCACTAAGAAAACCAACCAAAAGTCAAAACCACTCATCGCAAACCATGAAACGAAACACAACCACAGCAAAAACGTGGCAGAAAGATTAGCACACTCACTGATAACAGGAAGATCCATCTCGAGGCCAACGTGCTCGAGGAGCTTGAAACCATCCATATCGGGCATATGAACATCACTTATCACAATGTCACAGCCATTTTTGTGGTCTCGGAGAAAGTTCAGAGCAACCTCTGCTCGATTGCACGTCGTAACTGAAATTATTTCCCCAATTCTTTATTAGAGTACTACTCTCAAGAATTTGGCATATAACCCTAATATTATGCATCAAGATCTGAAGTCAAACTATTAACACCAAATTCCATAAATACTCAAACCTTAACTCCATGGACATAATTAAAAAAATCCCTAAATCAGTCGACATGCAATTACAATCCAGAAATGTAAAAAATATCCCAAATTCTGCAACAACAATTGTTATTTATGCATAATTGCATATATATGAGTCCAGAGCCTTTGTCCTAGCGGCAAAGAGCTTAGACATTATTGCATGAGGTGCCGAGTTCGAGTCATACTTATCATCCAATCATAAACCAACAATGTTAATAATATCCCAAATTCTACTGCAAGATCTATTATTTATGCAAATACATGAAATCCCACCAAACACACACACACACACACAAATTTTTTTATCGATGCAAACATATGAAATCCCACCAAAAAAAACAGACAGTAAATTAAAATTATGAGTTGAAATAATACCTTCATAGAAACATTTTTTGAGCATCTTCTCCAAGATTCTCAAACAAGTGGGGTCATCATCAACAACAAGAACTTTCAAGCCCGCCGGAAATTGGCCGGGAACGGCGTCGGCGGTGGACTTCCAAGAAGCATTAGAGCTTGTATAAGGCGTGGATTTCACTCCAAGATCCATTCTTTACCCTCAAATTTGACCAACACAACTCAATATATGCATGCAGACAGAAATCCCAGATGGATAATGAAATAAAATACTTGAAATAAAGAAAAAAAAACAACAATCTCAAGTAATCACTAGGCAGAATCTATGTGCAGGCCAGTGCAAAACCCAATCATATTCAAGATTCGGGAGATTTCAGGCTTGATGTAACTACAAATTCAAAAGTGGAAGAGGAAATTTGTGTACTAGCAGTGTGTGTGCGTGTTGGTATATTGTGTTTGTGTGCTCCTTGTTTTTTCTTCCTTCTCTGGGCTGTTTACTGGGATTAAATCTTCCTATTTTTTCTCCCTTTTCCGAGTAGTACAATATTCGAATATATATATATATATATGTAAAAAAATTCATTTGTGGGGTTGGGTTTTTGGTTTGGCAAAGGGTCAATCCCATGAGTTTGGATCCAGCTCACAAATACACGCTTACCCAACCCCACGTAAGAATTAGGAGTACCTCCTTCTACCATTTAACAGTTGTTTTTTCTCTTATTTTAGTTCATTTACTGAAATTAATCGCTTTTTATTTTTAGTAAATTTTTTCTATATGTGGGATATATACTTTACTAATAATAATATACTGTAATCTTTTAAATTATGCATTAAAATTTGTATTAATACTAATTTATATGACTATTGATGGTGAACCTCTCATATATCTCTCTCAATAGTCTTGAAAAGGATATACTCTATAAAAAATAAAAAATAGAATAAAATATTTTAATTGAAGATACATAGGTGTAAGACCATCAGCAGTGGGGCGCCCTAAGGCGCGCCCTATGGCGCGCCACGTCAGCATTTTTATCCTCCTCCTTCTCCACCTGCAGTGGGCGCCGTAAGGCGCGCCTTATGGCGCGCCACATCATCAATTTTGTAATATTTACAAAATACATACGAATTAAAAAAAAAACTAAAATACATTTAAAATACGAATTTTAAAAACTTCATTCATTTAATAAAAATTAATACATTACAATGCGAAATAATAAAAAACGCAAACTCAGCGACGGCGGTTACGAGCCCATACTTCTTCAATCATGTCGCTCATGAGCTGCGCATGCTCCTATTGGTTGTGCATTGAGGCCTGCCTAGATAAAACCTCATCGAAACCTAACGTTAACCCTCTATCGGGTGTCTCGGTCGATGTGCCGGCAGAGCTAGATGCACGGTCGTGGTCATTCCAATCGGTGATGCTTCCGCCTTCACTCTCGACTATCATATTGTGCATGATTATGCACGCATATATGACATCGGCGATGACTTCCTTGTACCAGAAACGAGCCGGCCCTTTCACAATTGCCCACCGTGATTGGAGCACCCCAAATGCCCGCTCTACATCCTTCCGCGCCGCCTCTTGCTTTTGCGCAAATAAAACCCCCTTCTCACCAATCGGGCAGCTGACTGTCTTTAGGAAAACTGGCCACCGTGGGTAGATGCCGTCGGCCAAGTAGTACCCCATATGGTATTGGCGTCTGTTGGCAGTAAACTCTATGGTCGGGCCGTTGCCGTTACATTGGTCGGTGAAGAGAGTGGACGAGTTGAGGACGTTGATGTCGTTGTTCGACCCGGCTACGCCGAAGTAAGCATGCCAGATCCAAAGCCGATAGTCAGCGACGGCTTCGAGTATCATCGTCGGGTGGCTGCCCTTGTATCCACTTGTGAATTGGCCTCTCCACGCCCTCGGACAGTTCTTCCACTGCCAGTGCATACAGTCGATGCTCCTGAGCATCCTAGGAAACCCGTGCACCGTCTCGTGCATCTGCATCAAACCCTGGCAATCAGTGGCAGTCGGCTTGCGCAAATATGTGTCGCCATAGGCCTCTACTATCCCCCGACAAAAGTACTTCAGACACTCGCGGCCTGTAGTCTCCCCACAGTGGAGGTACTCGTCAAAAAGGTCCGCCGTGGTGCCGTATGCCAACTAACGAATAGCAGTCGTGCACTTTTGCAATGGTGTAAGGCCGGTTTCCCAATGGCGTCCTCCCGAAACGTGAAGTATTCTTCACGTGAAGACAATGTACGAACAATGCTGAGAAAAAGGTACCTTGACATTCGAAACCAGCGGCGGAAAACAGTCGGGCCCAAACGTGGTTGATCGGCAAAATAGTCTTCAACCAGACGCCTGTGAGCTTCCTCGTGGTTGCGTCGGACATACGTCCTAGGTCGAATAGGACGATGGACTTGCTCAGCCGCCGCTGCAGCCGCCGCCTTCTCGCGCTGCATTTGCGAATAGCATGCCGCCATGGCCTCTTCAACGGCTGCATCTAATGCTTCGTCAATCGAACGACCGGAATCAGACGAACTAGAACTATTGGTGTCTTCGCCGGGATTCATTTTCGTTGGATGTTGAGAGATTGTCGATATGTTCGTATGCACAACTGAATGAGAAACGAGATTTATATAAAAAAACGAAACCGCGTGCCGTCGTCCGCGTGCCATCGTCCGCGGCCTTCACAATGGGGCGGACGATGGCCATCGACCGCGACCATCGTCCGCTGCGTCTGCAATGAGGCGGACGATGGCCATCGTCCGCGGTTTAAGTCGCTCCCGAAGCATAGGCCGCGACTATCGTCCGCGGCCTATGCCACACACCCACAGTGGGGGCGGACGATGAATGGTGCGGACGATGCGCGCCATCGGGCGTGCCATCGTCCGCCCATTGCGGATGGTCTAATAGAAAATAAAACAGAGAAAATTGATAGCTCAAATGATCGAAAATAAAAAAGGACTAATTTTTTTGTGTGAATCAAAATGAAGAAAATACCTACTATGAGTTAATTATTGAGGTATATTTTTCTTTTGAATCTTAATAAGTTTAAGTTCATATAATGTTATTGAATACTGCTATTATCAGTTTTTATTTTTTATAAAATATCAAATTTTTATCTATTCTTATATCTATATCTTTAAAGGGAAAATCCAAAGAAATTTAGTTTCGAATTTATGGTGTAAATTTCACCCATGCTCATACATTACGAGCATGGGTGAAATTCCACAAATTTCACAAATGCCTCAAACTAGTTCTTTTTATATTTAATTCCACCTAAGATGTGATTTATAAGATTTCAATGACTTATCTAGGGTATAATGTGCCACTTTCCATTGATATGATTTTGTGTTTGAAGCAAACAAAATATTAGAGCTATCATATGTATATTAATACTACTACATTGTTAACGACGCTTTCAATTTGTGAGCACTCTTTCCAAATTAATAGGGTCATTTAATCAATATTATAGTATTTTTTAATGTTTTTATTATTTTTATCAAAATCATCAGATAATCATATAGAAACTCGATTTATTCCGTTGTTACCTTTAACTGCATCTCCTCGCATAGACTACAAAACGAATCATATAAATACAGAATCAAGCTTTAAAATAAAATATTAATATAATATGGAATTAAGGGGATGTAGAAACTAATTAAGCTAGTTTAGTTGCAAATAGCCTTGTTGATTAGCGGTTAATTACGTGTTAAGCACATGATTTTATTTATTAATTGTAGAGTTAGTGCTACGAAGGAGGTATTAAATTTTACCATATGCATGTGCATTTATTGCTTCAACCTCTTAAAATCCACCCACTTTTTTAGAGATAAGGTGTAATTCATTATATATTATTTATCCAAAATTATTGGATCTTCCTCTTTTAGCCCTTTTAAGAATAGTGATGGTCAATTTGCATGCCACGTATCAATAAGAGTTTTTTACATCAAAATTTCCAACTATCCAACACAATATTAAGTATTGAAAAAGTAGCCTCCACATAATTTCTCTCATAATTTGAGATATAATTAGATAGAAATGATATTACAGATCATATTTGTTACTCCACTTGTCCCATTAAACTCTAATATTATTGCTGATTATTTTGATATATTTTAGAGTGCTAAGTGCAGTAATTAATTCATTAAACACATTTGATTATTACGCTCTGCAAAGCTTTCTGTAATTTCACTTTCTTTGATGGTCAAAAGGACATGAGAATGCCACTCTTTGTGTTTCCCATAAATTCCTTTAAGGAATATTCCTCAAAATTGATTTTTAATGGAAACAACCCTTTTGCATGAGAAAATATTTTAGAAATTCGAAATATTGCTTACATAATCGTTTTCAGTATTACTTTTAGGATTCTAATATGCGACCATTCTCTATTCAGGAATTCACAAATGTATCTAATGATGCAAGAATGCTCAATGCTTACTTTTCATATTCCATCAATTATTTATGTAATCATATTTTTATATCCTTTAAAAGAGAAAATTTCACAACTATATTGATGGGGTACGTACTAAACAAGCCCAATAGCAGTGACGGCCCATCAGCCCAAAGCCCAAGGAAGAGTATCAGTTCGGCATTACCAAAGAGTTCGGCCCCAGCCTACAGCTCGGTAAAAGCCGACCAATCAAGCTCTACTCTCAGATCGGCAAAAGCTGCTCGGCAATAGTTCAGCAGTTCGGTCTCAGTGTTCGACCGAACTGGGAGATAGTGGACTCATGCAGAACCTCCACGACCTCCACTACACGATCTATTTAGTGGTGTCAACTCATGCAGGATCTCATGCAGGATAGCGGACCAAACAAAGAGATAGTGGACCCATGCAGGATCTCATGACCTCCACGACATCCACAACCTAGTTAGTGGTGATGTAAGCCACGACCTAGTTAGTGGTGATGCGAGCCACGATCTTAGTTCAATGTATAAATAGAACTTAGATCAGATAGACCAGGGAGAGAGCTCTCTAGACATCAAATATCATATAGCAAGTCTGTATTTGTAAGCTGTAAACCAGATCAAGCAATACAATCTTGCCCTCCTTTCTTCCCGTGGATGTAGATTTACCTCAGTAAATCGAACCACGTAATTCCTTGTGTCGTGATCTATATTTTCTTTTACCTGCATTTACTACCATCAAAAATTCGCCCAACCATCACTGGCGCCGTCTGTGGGAAACAGAGAACCAAATCTGTGATAAAAGCGAGTTTTTGATCCTCTTCCACCAAAAAAATGCATACCAGATCACATAATACCCGTGCTTCCGTCCGTGATAACCATGAGGAAGCTAGTCCAGCCCGCAGGTCTGGAAAACAGCCTCGGGAGAAATCTACTTCCAGTTCTCACGGAGAAGGAACAAGCTGCTCAAAGACTCATCGCACCGAGTCTTCCCAGCAGCCCGATTTGAACGAGGCTGTCAAGTTGTTTTTGGCCGAGAAGCAGGAAGAGTTCTTAATTTTCCTGCAAAAGGGCCAAAAGCCAGAGACGAAAACGGTGGATTCTCCCTCCTCATCCAGACATGAAAGTCACTACCGCAGTAGTGCCGTGTCTTCCAGGAAGAAGAATCCTCAACCCCGACATGTTCCTGTTCCTCCTCGGTACCGGAATCACAGGAGAACTCCATCTCCTCCATACCGAAGAGATGTCGGGTTCGCCATGTACGGAGCATTGAAGACTCCGTTCTCGGACGATATCACCCGAACTCCCTTGCCACAGAACTACCGAACTCCGTCAATGACTTATGACGGGTTAGTGAATCCTCATGACTTCCTGGGACGCTATCAGTATAACATGGCGAACCAGGGTCTCAATGAGGTCCATATGTGCAAGCTGTTTCCCGAGCTGCTTATCGGGAACGCAAGAAGGTGGTTCGATAGCCTCCCCCAAGGCAGCATTAGATCTTACCGAGATCTAATGGATGCTTTCCACAGGAGGTTCTTTCAGAAAGCGGAAGCCCGAATCACTTCGGCTCAGCTGCTTTCTACACGTCAAGGTCGCGACGAAAAGATCAGCGACTTTATGACGAGGTTCCACAAGGAATGCCTACAAGTAGATGATCTCAATGATCTACTTGTCATTTCGGCATTCCAAAATGGAATCCTGCCCGGAGCTCTCTACAGAAAGCTCGTGGAATGCAGTCCGCAAACAGCTCAAGAGATGTGGGACATTGCGGACCAGTTCTCCCGTGCCGATGAGGCAGACCGTCGCAAACGGTCTTTAGACAGCTCATCCCGAGGAGACGGGAGGAAGCCCGATCATAGCGATCAGGGACATCCTCGCCGAACTCCTTTTGGCGATCAGGGACATCCTCGCCGAACTCCTTTTGAAAGGATTCAAAGGACTCCGGTGCAAGACCGATTGGGGCCACGTCTCAATCCTGAGAAGCCGCCCGCCCGCCGTGATTCCGGTTGAGATCGGCGTACCCAGTCCCCGAACTCTAAATTTCTCCTCAGAAATGAATGATGACGGACTGAGAGCCGAACTAGATCTGGCCGAAGAAAGAAGAGAATTGGCCTGCATAAAAGCAGCCAAGTACAAGGAGCAAGTAGCCCGGTATTATAACCAAAAGGTGAAAAAGCTGCAATTTCAAGTGGGAGATCTCGTCTTGAGAAACAACGAAGTAAGCCGAGCAGAAAAGCTGGGCAAACTCGAACCCACATGGGAAGGTCCATATCGGGTGTCAGAAGTCCTCGGCAAAGGGTCTTATAAATTGACTCACATGTCAGGAGAACAAGTACCCCGAACATGGTACATTTCCAACCTCAAGAAGTTCCATTTGTAAGAGACAGTCCGGTCAGTCAGTCTTGTGTCTAGTTCGGTCCTAGGGGTATGTGCTTTCTTTGTTTTTTACTTGTTTTTCATGTTTGTCTATGTGCGTTTTGTTTGTCTATGTGCGTTTTGTCTGTCTATGTGCGTGTCGTCTCTTACAAATGTTACTGAGGTATCTTGTTCTTCGAAGGCTGATCCCCTTTTTAGAACATATATAAGCCAACGATTGTGAGTCCAAGCTTCTAAGGAGGATACAAGACCACAATTCAGCTTAAGAAACAAGCAGTTCGTCTGAAACGAACTGCAACAAAGGGAAAGTCCGATCCCCAAATTAGGACAAGGGAAAGTCCGATCCGAGCGATAAAACTCGCCAAATTAGGACACCAGCTTAGTCCGGTCAAAGAAATTTACTTCATAAGACCAAAGACGAGTCCGGTCAAAGAAGTTTATTTCATAAGACCGAGGACCAAGTCCGGTCAAAGAAGTTTACTTCATAAGACCAAAGACGAGTCCGGTCAAAGAAGTTTATTTCATAAGACCGAGGACCAAGTCCGGTCAAAGAAGTTTACTTCATAAGACCAAAGACGAGTCCGGTCAAAGAAGCTTACTTCATAAGACCGAGGACGAGTCCGGTCAAAGAAGTTTACTTCATAAGACCGAGGACGAGCACGATGAAATTTTTTCGCTGAGCTGTAAATACGCAGTGATAGAAGCGAAATGAAGATTTCATTTATTAAAACTTGTTCGGCATATAATTCTGCTGCCCTACGAGAAGGCGTTACGCCATTACAAAGGACTATTCTACTGTCCATGGTTGCTAAAGTTGAGCCATCTATTCAAAAAATCCTCGTGAAGCCGAGTTCGGGCGTTCCGGGCAGCTGAAGAATAAGCAGGTCGACGAGATGCTCTGATCGACCTACCGCCTCTTCCTTGAGTCCGGGAAGTTCTGGCACCTCGGCGGCGAAGAGTCTCTTCACGAAGCATTTGTTGATCTTGCTCACTCATAATCACAGCTCCTCTACGAACTTCAGTCCGTCCTTGTCTTGACGTTTCCGGTTGCTCCTGAGTCCGTTCTCGTCTTGACGTTTCCGGTTGCTCCTGAGTTCGTTGCTGATTTGGAGTAGGATTTTGAGCAAGTGGATCAGAGGTTTGAGCTGGAGTATGAGCATCTGTTGGCGGGAAATGCCTAAGGAATTTCTCGATTGAGGGACGCCGGGAAAGAATGATGTCGTACCGAGAAGCCCAGCGCCGCAATGATTTCACGACTTGTTGGCAAGCCGAGCTCTCCAGCGCATTGTTCCTCCGGAGTACATGATATTCCTCCCACAGTTCGTCAACTCGTTCCTGAACTTCAGAGATGGTCATTCCCCCGCGCCTGCAGATGAAATCCTCATACGCAGTCCTCTCAGCGACGGCAGTGTTCAGCTCGGCCTCCAGATCTTTCTTTTCGGACTCTAAGTCCTTATTGTCGGCCTCCAGCTTCACTAAACAAGCCAAGAGTTCGTCATTCTTCATCTGGTCAGCTATGGCTTTTTTCTCAGCTTCGTCTAAAGCGGAAGAGTACAGCCGCTTCCAGTGAAGTACCTCCAGCTCCTTAAGAGTTAAGAATACAAAGCAGCTATGTCAGTTCGGCATTTCAGTTTACTGAGCAGGTAGTAAACCACAACAGGAGTAAAAGAGAGTACGAAAAGCTATACAAGACACAAGTGTAGAAAGAAGAATTTTTTCATTCATAAGAAAAAAAATTTTTTACACAAGGAGGGCTTCAAGGCCATTTTACAACAAGGAAGAAACTAAACTAAGAGAAGGGAGACGAAATCATACTCCGCCAGCTTCGCCTCCGGCTCCTCGGTGAGGTTCAGCTTCCTTCTCCTTGTCTGCCTCAGCTTCAGCCTCGGCCTCCTTGCTCCCCCCAGCCTGCTCGGTGCCCCCATCATCGATCAGCAGCACCTCTTGCTCGGCCTGCCTGTCTCCGGTCTGCTGATCAAGCTGCTCGGTCTCGCCCTCTCCGTGGAAAATTGGAGCGGGTGAAACTGGCCCTAAGGAGGCAAAGATAGCCTCCATATTCTCGTCCCGGTCAGCTCGGCAACTACGAACTCGGTCAGCAGAAAGCAGGACCGAGGACGAAGCAAGCTCCTCAAGGAGCGGCAGACTCTGGAGACGAGCTGCTATCTCTCGGCCGTACAGCGGCAGGACGACTTCGGGCCCCTGCTCGGCATTATCGGTCATCAGTTTCAGCAGATCACCGACAAAGGCCGAAAATTGATGGCTCAGAAAGAGTTTCTCCGCGAAAGCACGGAGAACCTCCCCTTGGGCAACCACGGCGGCAGCATCCCTCCGTTTCGTCTGCTCTCGCTGGATGATGAGCTCGTTTTTTGCCCGCTGTGCTTCATCCTGAGCCGAGATCCTAGCGGCCCTTGCCTTCTCAAAGTCCGCCCGAGCCTGTTCGGCCTGGTGACGAGCAGCATTCAACTTCCTCTGCATCTCAGCATAATCGTTGGACGCTTTGGAGAGTTCAACGGCGACGAGCTTGGAGAGCATATCGAGGGGCCACAAAAAATACAGGAAAAAAGCAAGGCCAGAAAATCAAGAAGAGAATTCACCTCGGCGAAGTCTGTGGGCCATAAAAATGGCTCACAGATATGTTCCGAAGGAGGAGCCAAGACCACGTCTTTCTCCGGCGCTCTTGGGGGCTTCTGGGTCTTCCCCTTCCTATTTGCCGAAGTCGACTCCGGCTTCTTTGGATCCGAAGAGGTCTTTTGCCTCTTCGGATTCTTCTCGGCATCAGACGCCGAGCTGGTGGTTTTCGGCCTCTCCGGTTCCTTAGATTCGGAGGATTTGCGACCGAGCTTGTTTAGCAAGTTCACTGCCAAAAAGCAAGAAAACAAGGTTAGTTTTCGTCGTCAAGGCAGTAATGCATAAAAAGAAATCCTCACCCTCAGTCTCTTCGTCCGAAGACGAGGAGTCGAACACGAAGTCGCCCTTGACGAGCTCAGACTCCGAGTACTGCTTCCTAATCATGGGAATCTTATTGAGCTCGGCCTCGAGCTCGTCCAACGGTTCTACCCGAGGATGAGGAATAACGGACTTCGGCCCTCTCCAGGAAAAGTCCGAAGCCGAAGTCCTATTATAAAAAAAGAAGCGATTTTGCCATTTCGGCCATTTGGTTTTACAAAAGGCTCTAAAGGGCTGTAAAGGGATCAAGTAAAACCAAGATCCCTTCCTCTTAAACTGGAAGAAATTAAGGATTGCCCTCAGAGACAGATCCTTATCTAGCCTACGCAGTTCGGCAGCAAAGGCCGATAAGTGCCTCCAAGAGTTCGGAGTCACCTGACCTAAAGGGAGTTGAAAAAAATCTAGCAGCTCTACAAAGGCAGGGGGAAGAGGGAAACGAAGCCCGCATTCCAAGCCGGCTTCATAAACGGTGGCGTAACCCTCCGGCGGCGAGTCAGCCCTATGAAGGTCGTCGGGAATCGCAACCTTCCCCCCAGGAAAAAAATATTTTTCGTGTAAGGATATCACAGTATCCTTACTCAAGATGCTGTGAAAATACTCTACGGTCTTCTCCCCGGATTCTTTCCGGCTAGAAGACCCCTTACCCCCTTTCCTACCGCTACCTGACTCAGAAGAAGAAGAAGAAGACATAGTTCTTACTCTTTGAAAGTCTGAAGAAATTCTGAAGAAATTCTTGAAAGCGGAAGGAAATTTTTACGCAAAAGAGAGAGAATGCAGAAGAAGCAATAGCAAAAGTGTTCAAATGATGAAGAAAGGACGTATTTATCAGATTCGGAGAAGATTTCAAAATCATCGCACCGTTTCGAATCCCACCTTTTCAGGATTCAACGGCCGGATTTTACTGTCGCATTTAATGCAGTCACGCGCAAGGCACGTCCCCTAACGTCAGCCTCCCCCGTACCTTTATCCAGAATGCCGAAGTGACTCGCTTCGCCGAAGTGATTCACTTCGCTTTTCGGGGGGGGGTAGTGATGGGGTACGTACTAAACAAGCCCAATAGCAGTGACGGCCCATCAGCCCAAAGCCCAAGGAAGAGTATCAGTTCGGCATTACCAAAGAGTTCGGCCCCAGCCTACAGCTCGGTAAAAGCCGACCAATCAAGCTCTACTCTCAGATCGGCAAAAGCTGCTCGGCAATAGTTCAGCAGTTCGGTCTCAGTGTTCGACCGAACTGGGAGATAGTGGACTCATGCAGAACCTCCACGACCTCCACTACACGATCTATTTAGTGGTGTCAACTCATGCAGGATCTCATGCAGGATAGCGGACCAAACAAAGAGATAGTGGACCCATGCAGGATCTCATGACCTCCACGACATCCACAACCTAGTTAGTGGTGATGTAAGCCACGACCTAGTTAGTGGTGATGCGAGCCACGATCTTAGTTCAATGTATAAATAGAACTTAGATCAGATAGACCAGGGAGAGAGCTCTCTAGACATCAAATATCATATAGCAAGTCTGTATTTGTAAGCTGTAAACCAGATCAAGCAATACAATCTTGCCCTCCTTTCTTCCCGTGGATGTAGATTTACCTCAGTAAATCGAACCACGTAATTCCTTGTGTCGTGATCTATATTTTCTTTTACCTGCATTTACTACCATCAAAAATTCGCCCAACCATCATATATGAAATAAACAATTTTTAAAGATGTGTAACTTATTCGAAAACTCGAGATCTATTTATACATGTAAGTACCAACAATAATTATGTAGAGAATCATGACAAGCTTCAAATGTATGAGCTTAGTAAACAAAAATACTATAATACCACAAAAGTCAAGTGTCAACTCCACTTTCTTGTATAATAATACCCCAAGATTTTGAACCATTATGAGTTTACTGTCATAGAGATCCCCTTTTTACCTTTAACTCAAGTAGTTAAATATTTAATTACATCTTTTAATAAAAAGGAGAAATTGGGGAAATAGTATAAATAATGCAATTTGTTAGCTTTTTAGGAGGAAGAGATGCTTTTAAGGTGGTGTATATATAAATAACCGAGCAAAATATGTCACGCGAGAGATAAATAAATCAAGAACTTGTACTTATATCCAATCAGGACTCGCCACATGGCGTTCGAGGGAGTTTTAGAACGTGACGCTTTATTGCTTTTTGATCCCTGCAGTTTTGTGCCCTTTCTGCAGTTGCCCCTTCAATTTGAATGATTAGTGCCATCCCACCCACATACTTAACTAAGCATTTTTAGTATAAAAATTAGATAATTAAAGGAAAACAACAAATTTGAGATCGTTTATATTCAACTTAAATATTTGGTGGAAAGTTATGCAAATAAGCACAATTAACATATAGGTTATGTTGGTTATTTTCTTCATTTTCCGTCGCGTTCTCTATCTTAAACCTCTAAAACTATGACATGTCTACGTATAATTTTCAAAATCAGATAAAAGTTTCAAGATATTTATTTTGAGTGAATTTTAAAATTGATAATCCCCATCGTATTTCGAGCTATAAGAGAAACAACAAAATTAAAAATATTAACACGGACTACATATATCATTGATACTCCAAATAAATATTCCCAAAATGTGAGCAACATATCGTTTATCTAATTATCTACTCATTGATAGTTAAATAAGTATTTAGTAATTAAGTCAAATAATTTATGTATTGAAATTTGTTTTAATTTCGCGCATGGTTTCGTGACGTGTAGAATGTTTTATTAGTAAGGACATAAATCCATTTCTATAAATGGAAAATATTTATAATAAAATAACTTTGGGATAAGGAGTGGATGATGGTCGATTTATGTGTATAAACATACAACTACGTGACAACTTGTTGTTTCAATTCTCTTTTCGTTTAAAAAAGTATAATGGAAATCATGGTGTGCATGTATACATGATTAAATTAAGAAAAGACACATCTTTTAATTCTTTGTATTCCTTCTTTTCTTTAGCTATAAGTATTCTAGATTTCTAGTAACTAATTTCACTAACTATTTTCACTCTTATCATACGTCTTCAAATTTTTCAAAACCCACGTTAGAATGGACTAAATAATAATCCTAGCAATATAAAGATAACATTAAACTTAGTAGAATAAAAAGATTCGTTAAATTAGGATTTATTGAAAAAAAGGGTAAATGTATAGTGAAATAGAATTATAGTATAAGAATATAAAAATGAAGTTGAAAATAAAAGGATTTGACGATGTATCTTATCTTAAATTAACAAGTTCAATGCACCAGATCATGTGAAATGAATCATATCGTTTCCAGTCAACTCATCGTAACTATGGATGTATCAATTAATAAAATATATTAACAAATTAATTGAGAAAAAAATTGGTATCCTTGGTTGATCAGCTTTTGAAATCTTAAGTGCCACGTTTTCTTCCTTATTTGATATAATCTTCTTTTTGCTTAGTCAAATTAATAACAGTGTGATTCCACTATCTAATCAGAAGAGAATAAGGAATAAAGTTGGGGAAGAAAAAGGGATTCTAATGTTCTTAATGTAGATAAAAGAATAAAATTGATTATTATTTATTGATGGAGTATTCATCTTACTATTTGAGTCTCTGAAAAGATGAATATCTGGAAAAAATATATATATAGTATGATCGTATATACATGAAATCTCATTATATAGTATGATACATGTGTAATTATTTAAACATTGTTGCATCTAATACAAATTATTACACGACAGATTCGATAATGAAGATTATCTATATATAGTTTTCATCCAATTTATGTGATTTAGTATAGTTGCGACTTGCGACGCCACTACTTTAGCATCACATATAATATTATTTCACATTAAAAATATGAATCAATTTATAATATCAATATTGTAAAGCCAACGTTTGAAATTTGAACCTTAAACTGTAATCATGAAAGAGAAATGTAAACATTTTACGCAAAATCTAATACTATTGTAAATATATTTCGTTCAGTATGCGAAAAATTGGATGATTCCATTATTGATTTAGTTAATTAAACAAATCGTCTTTTACTTTTGTGTACGTTAAATATATTATAGTATTCATTTAAATTAAATAAAATTCACTTACTGATGTCACAATTTATCGTATTAACAGTTTAACACAACTGATTTTGAGTGCTTATTTAGGTTGTTGTGACATAATTATTTAATTGTGTAACCGAGACCAACAAAAATATAAAGAGACACAGATTTACGTGGTTCATCAACATTGTGTTGGATACGTTCACGAGCAGGAAAGGAGAACATATTATATTCAGATTGTGTTTTCAGATTATAGAGTTACGTGTCCTACTTCTATATAAATAGGCACACAGACGACGGCCTAAGCTCAATATAACAATTAGGCAATAATACAGAAACATACGAGACCCCATTTAGCTAGCGACAAACAATACAAATTCAAGACATATTAGTATAGGATTCAATACCTTTTTATACGTATTTATTTATTTAACAATCAATTATTTTGTGGGCCTCTAATTGGCTAGTTGATTCATTATACTGATATTTGAATGTACTCGATCATTTCCAGAAAGGAATAATTAAAAGTTAATGGTCATCATTATCAAAATCCCTAAATGAACATTCAATTCCAACAAAAGACATAATTATCACACCTTTTCTTGATTTTGAACCTCAAAATTTTATTCCGTGTACAATAACATAAATTTTTGAATATGTCACCCTCTTCTTTATAAATTCTCAAGGATATATACCTTTGCTCCTTTCTTTTAATACATTCCTAAAAATTATGAACATTTAGTTTGACAAAATTTTTAATATATAATTGATAAAACTTGAGAGTGAGAGATAAGTAATAGTGTAAATAGTGTTAGTAAAAAGTGGGCTCTTATATAATTAGTGATGTACTGGAATGATATAAGTTGTAAATAAAATAATGTAAATGAGTAATGCGTTGTTTAACTATTTCAAAATTATAAAGTTCATACTTTTCAAAAACAGACCAATGAAAAAATAATTTATCGATAGTACTTTTCAAGGAGGAAATATCTTTTTAAAATTACGACCGGAGTGTTTTCATGTTAATCACTTTGTGATATCATGATTAATTTACAATGTTTCTATAATCATAACATGTAACATAGTTAATTATTTATTATCAATAAATATACATTTATTTTTAAGAATAAGAAACGGTAATATTTGTTTAAAACAATCGATATGAATTATGCATTAATAAGTAATAACGTCTACTTTAATTAATTGATGATTATTAAATACATAATTTAAATATATATTGTAAACGAATAACATTGAAAATAAAGTGAAATATAGAGATTCTATAGTGGCACATAGGAAAGAGAAAAGATAGAATCCTAAATTTATTATATATACGGAGTAGTATAGATCTACAAGGAAATTTCAATAACAGTATAACAATATGAAAATAACTTATTCTTTTCTTTTTCTTTTTGGTTTAACCAAAAGTGTATCGAATCTGCTAAATAACTTCATGCAGATGTATCGAATCATCTGTGTATCGAATCCGCCTTTTGGCGGAATCCGACTAATCCTGCTCGACCGGGCTTGCGGATTAAGGCCGAAGGTCTCCCAGCGGGTGGCGGGGTTTGAACCCGTGACCTCAAGGTCACCACAGCTCCGCGCTGCCAACTGCGCTGCAACCCGTTGATTCCTTCTTTTCTTTTTTAATTACACTTCATGCAGATGTCACAACCACCACATTCCACACACTAGATAACCCGTAGTCCCGTATCACCATTAAGTATTTAAGTTTGTGGTTTTCAATTGTAAATCTTCTCGATATAATGGAATGATATAGGTTTGTGGTTTTCGATTAAAAATATATAGCCTCTTCCTTTTTTTATGATTAATTGAACATAAATTTAAAGATCATGCCACGATGGACTCGAACCCGAGACCTCTGGCCTCAGGCCTCTTCTTGATATAATGAAATGTAGAGGAGTATTTTTTAGCTTGATATAATGGAATGGAATTCTAATGTGTAGATAATCCTCGCTCCCTTGAAAGACTTCATAAGGGAAGGGTTATCAACCTATCACACTTATATAGATTAGAGGAGATCTTTACCAAATCGATGTGAGATATAATTTAAGATATTTTAACATATACCCGCATGTGTGGGCCGAAATGACACAATCAGACTTCCATCAAGTGATTAGATAAAACCAGGATAAAGAGAGCCATCATCCGGAATGAACATCGGTCTTCCACTCATGAGGTAGACAAAAGACAAAGAATATCCATCTTCGACTTGGCTCGCTTAGATATTATATTAGAAATGAGGCATCCACCCTCTTAAAAAGCCCCATAAAGGGGAGAGTTATCCAAACTTATATAGATTAAATGAATATTTACTAAGTCGATATGAGATAGAATTTAAGAGATTTTAATACTGCCAGATTATTAAGAAGGAGCCTTTCTATTCTAGTACTCCCTATCATTTAAGGTAGGTGTTACCGGTATTAAAGATGATAAGTGGATTCTCTCTAAGAAGGAAGAGGAATCTGTGAAGCATCTCATTTTCAACTGCAAGATTTTCTCCGGTCTATGGCACTATTGTAGTTGCTAATAGAACGTGTACATGTGTTCACCCAGAAAGTACTTTTTAATAAAACAAATATATACGTTTTAAAAATCAGTGTTTATTATCCATCAATAAGAAATGATAATGAAAAAAGTTTTTTAACATTATTTGACAAGGTGGTGATGTTATTTCCAAAGCGGTCACTGGAATTGAAATATTATTGTTGAACGAATCAAAATTCATTCGTGAAAGTGGTTCATTTTCTTGTTCTTTTTTTTAATAAATTCATGATTAATAATTAAAAATTCGTATTTATTTCTTTTTGCATCTATTTCGTATAATTTGAAACGAGTTGAATTTGTAGTATGTTTTTTTAAGCCCATTGTACCAATTTTTAAATATATTAACGACTTTTTTTTTACAAAATTAAGCGGAACTAGTTGTTATTTTCATAATTTATTAGCTAAGAGATACATCGATGGAGACAAAGAATTAATTGAGTTAGACTTAAGGCATCTTTCGAAAATGAAAGGGCAAAGCATAATGATTAAGTCCTCTTTTGGAAAATGAAAGGGCATAGCATAACTAGAGGAACACATTTCCAACAAATAATTTAGAATTATTATCTTCTAAAAAGTACTACTATAGCTTTGGTGACATCAATATTTAACCAACACCGATACTAATCTTTTTAATTTATTTAAATTCTTTATAAAATGAGTAACGTGCAACACGATAACATCATAAATTATCCTTATATTTCAGTGACAAACATTCTAAGTTTAATTTTTTATGTAGAATATTAACTGCATATAGTTGGTTTAATTATTTGATTGATAATACGATAATTGCAAGCGAAAATGATGGATAAATTGGACAACAGCTAATGATATACTAGTTCCCACTTCCACATAACAAATGAGATTTTATTGACTAACTTGACAGTTTGTTTTCTAAAATATTAATTAAATTAAATCTCACAATTCGAATAGTCTATTTACATTGTATTTCTATATATACATAAACACCCTTAAATAGATGATGAAGATATAAAAGTGTTTTTAGTTAGCGTCTAGTGTAACATATATTTTACTCATTGATGGTATCTAATTTTCACATGCTTAAAATGATTAATGTGCGCCATATTAAATTCCTTAATCTCTGATATCTTAATTATTTATTGGAGCATATATGTATTGACATTGATTGATTTTTAGGCCATAATAAAATTACTTTCGATCAACCATTAACATCAACGTCCTCTAAAATGCATAGTTGAAGTTGTGGAAGAAGCAATTAATAAATTCTAACATGTAAAGTAATGTTCTAAAATGCATAGTTGAAGTTATGGAAGAAGCAATTAATAGTAACATGTAAAGTAATGTTTCGCAAGCAATAATCAACTCATATAATTATATCACGAAAAGAAAAAAATAGATGAAACTTTAGACATGAGTCGACTTTGTTACATATCACATGTTCCCTTATATGCCTAAAAGAGAGACAAACATCTTCGATTATATTGTTAAATTAGTCGAATTATTACCTTTTCTTGTCAAATTGAGTTGGGATATTATGTGGAGTTTGAAAAATTAGTCTCATACCGCTGTTTGGTATGATCATTGGCCGTTATGGATTATATTCATGAACTGAACTTAACGATCTTTTAATTTTTTTTAAAAGAAACTTACCAAATTTACAATATTTTGCTATCAACCATCTGCGTTTTATAAAAAACGTCAAATTCTTATTCCCGGTACCATGTGCATGTTATAAGATTCATATATCATATAGCTCCTGATGGAGTACGTACTAAACAAGCCCAACAGCAGTAAAGCCCATCAGCCTAAAGCCCAAGAAAGAGTATCAGTTCGGCATGACTAAAGAGTATCAGTCCGGCATGACTAAAGAGTTCAGTTCGGCACAACCAAAGAGTTCGGCCCCAGCCTACAGCTCGGTAAAAGCCAACCAATCAAACTCTGCTCTCAGGTCGGCATCAAGCTCTACTCTCAGATCGGCAAAAGCTGCTCGGCAATAATTCAGCAGTTCGGTCTCAGTATTCGACCGAACTAGGAGATAGTGGACTCATGCAGGATTTCCACCTCCACTACACCCACGATCTATTTAGTGGTGTCAAGCAGTCATTAACTCATGCAGGATAGTGGACCCATGCAAGATCGCCACGATCTCCACGACATCCACTACCTAGTAAATGGCTGCATGCCACGATCTGGGTTCAATGTATAAATAGAACCTAGATCAGATAGATAGGGTTAATTTCTGTTAAGCTCTCTAGAGATAAAAGATCAAATAGCAAGTCTGTATTGTAAGCTGTAGAAAACAGATCAAGCAATACAACTTTGCCCTCTTTTCTTCCCGTGGACGTAGATTTACCTCAGTAAATCGAACCACGTAAATTCTCTGTGTCGTGATCTGCATTTTCCAGCATTCTTCACCATCAGAAATTCGCGGATTCATCAGCTCCATATATTCATCAAATGAAGTCGTATGGTCGAGTTACAATTGTAATTATCTTTTAAATATGGTTTTCAAACATATTCTTTCTAGAAATTTGATCACAACTTGATCCATTGGTTTACGGATTCGTTAAGTTATTATTCACTTTACATAATTAACTGCAATTACGTCTATCACACCACAACCCCTCTGACATATATTCTTAACATAAATAAATCTAAAATAAAAATTTGAAACTCTTAATCCACATGTCAAATAAAACACTCATATCAAATACATTCAAAAACCAACATCCAACATCAACATCCATCTATATAATTGATATCTATGAGCCACAATCCAGTGTATATAAATTTCACATTTAATTTCATATTACAATTATCAAACATATTTTCTAACCAATACATATAATCATAAGCATTAATAATCATAAATAATTTCACATCCATATGCATATGTCTCTATGTCCAATTTATTATTCTGTACAAATCAAGTCTGGTATCTGCCCGGGATTTTCAATATGCCAATATAATATGACTCGTAGGTCCCACTGTGATTTGACCCGAAGGTTCCAATATGATTTTAGATCCTGAGCGAGACTGTCACAGATCCTCTTTAATTCAGTGATTCAAATAGTCCAAATGTCATATAAAAACATATCCATTACTGTCACACTCCAACCCTTCGACGTATATATTGATAATAAACAAATACTCCCTTTAATTTCACACTACACAAATAATATCATAACAATTTCATATCTATATGCATATGCCTCTCTGTTCAGTTTATTATTCTGTGACGGATCAAACCTGGTATCTGCCCGGGATTCCTCTATGACCCGAAGGTCCCCCTGTAATTGGACTCATAGGTCCCTTTGTATTTGACCCTTAGGTCTCTCCGTAATTCGATCCGAAGATCCCTCTATAATTGGACTCATAGGTCCCTCTCTCTTCGACTCGTAGGTCTCTCTTCGACTCGAAGGTCCCCCTATAATTTCAGATCCAGGGCAAGACCGTCACAGATCCTCTTTAATCATGTGATTCATGTACTTCAATGTCGAGTGTATCCACCGCATCAATCAATATCCACATTATATTCTATGAAATAATTTCAACACAATATATAAATATATCCCTTGCACCAATCATGCATTCACATTATATTCCATCATATAATCCAAATACGATATAAAAAACATATCTATTTCGTCAATCACATAACACGTGTAAAATTAAAAGGCATGGGTTATACATACCCGATTATAATATGTAGTTTATTCGGAAGTAATTTACCTGAAGGCTCGATTCCTCTTCTTATTTTAGAGCCCAAGACCCTATGCAATGCTCTTGCAAATTTTATTCAGTTTCCTCAGTGATCTTGTTCACTAATTGCTTTCCATTTTGCTTTCCCTCTCCTTATTTATAACCTTCGATCCTCAGGTTTCTATTTTTTTTTCTTTCCTCCTCTTTGTTCTGTTGCGGACATTTCCAATTTTCTATTTCCTCCCTTCCCCTGTCTTTTTGTCTTACCATGCAAATATATATTAGTCGAGTTTTTTTTAAGTCGGCTAAACCGACTTTGAGATCTTTAATACAGTATAATATTATATATGTTTTGATACCATTTCTTAATATTTAAACATTTGGAATTATTTTATAACAATGACACATCCTGTTTATAACACATGTAAAAGTTTTAACTTGAACACGTACGGTATCCATATAACAATAGAGCATGTCTTCATTTCTTTTTCTTGCAAAGTTGTCGTGTATAGTATACTTGTATACATTTCATGTATAAATATTCTATTTATATATTCATGTCATGCATGCACACGGCACACCACTATATATATTCATATCAGATAATGACACTAATTTAATTACTAACTAAATATATATTTAAGTTTCGTTCATATATAGATACATATAAAAATAATTCAAATACTAGGCATAATTATGTCAAAAATAAAATAACATCTTTTATAATATCCGAAAAACATATTTGTAGAGCTAATGAGAATATGCAATAACAACACAAAAACAAATATATTGCTATGCAAAATTTATGTTTTGTGTTAGGGATGTTACAACATCACTCGGGATCTATTGTCTTACAGTATTATTTCATTGATAAACTCATTATTTGTAACTTTTGCTTAGTGTATTGACGTGTTTATTGTTGCGTTTCATAGCTTGAACTACACATTTGAGTCAATTATACATCAATTGATTGTTTTGATATGTTTATTGAGTTTTAAATGTAAAAGAGATAAAATTCTGACTCCTAATTAGCCTATGAAGAATACCAATCTCTTCGTCTTCGAAAAAGCTTTTCGTGGGTTTCTTGCATGCTTCAACCGAAGTTTTTTAAAGAAAGTTATGCATTTTTACTAAAACTGCGCGTGTCCAAGAAGTCTACGCGGGCCGGGTGTATGTGTTGTCCCCTTCCAAAACCTTTACCCGGGTTGGGTAGTGTCATCCTTAATTAGACCTACTTGGGCCAGGTCAGACCGAAGGCCGGGGAGGAAGATGGAGCTCCAAACATTTTGTGGCGGAACCATAGATTCAGAGATTGGGAATACTTCCTCCGTCCTTTATTAAATGTCTCATATTTGACCGGCACGAGTTTTTAAAAAATAGTTTGACTTTATGTAGTAAAGTGAGTAGAAAAGTTAATTGAATGTGGGGTCTACTTTTATATATTGGTTTTATAATAAAATGTGAGTGAAATGAGTTAGTGGAATGTAAGGTCCACTTACCAAATATAGTAAAAGTGAAATGAGACATTTATTGGCGGACGGAAAAAAAGGAAAAATGGGACATTTAATGACAGACGGATGGAGTATTTCTTAAAGAACAACGATCAACGTGTTTCTTGATTTCAAGCCTAATTGGGAATTCGAGAAGAAGAGGCTCTTGGCGGCTTGGTCTATGGATATGTGGATGGTGTTGGGACTTTTCATTCTCGCTAGAACAAGTGATGGATAACTTACGCAACATTAGAGGATGGTCGAAATCAAAGAGTGCATGGAAAGAGAGTCACATTTTCTCAATGAAAGTGGCACGGAGTGGAATGCACACATGAGAGCTAGACTACGATGTCCACATAGGGTTAGCTTTCTTCTTCTTCCATGTTTGCAGGAGGTGCACTGCTGATGTGGGTATGTTGGTTTTCTAAGTTTCATGTGGTTGTGGTGTTTGTGCTAGTATATGGTTTGTCCAAGTGTTGTTTCTTTGTTTTCATTGTCTTAGCTTGATGTGTATGGTGCTCCAAGTGAATTTGATCCACTGTTTTGTTTTTTTGTTTGTCTTGTAACTCTTTGTTCACCTCTAGCGAGGGTTTGAGCATGTTGATGCATTTATTGCACATATCGAAAAAAATAGTCTTATGGCAATGAGTTATTTTCCATAATTGATTCAATATTATTTTTCATAATTGTACTTATTAATAATACCACCAATTTTATATTTCTTTTTCGCGATTACAGCCTTCCGGAAAATCCACACGCCCATAAGTTATTTTTCATAATTTATTCAATATTACTCCCTCCGTCCCTGAATTTTGTCACATTTTTCTATTTTCGTTCGTCGCACAAAATTTGTCACATTTTACTTTTACCATTTTTGTTTATGGACCTCACATTCCACTAACTTATTTCTACTCAAATTTTATTATAAAACTAATACTTTAAAAGTAGGATCCACATTCTACCAATTTTTTCCACTCACTTTCCATTACATTTCTTAAAATCCGTTCCCGGTCAAACTGTGACAATATTTAAGGGAGTACTATATTTTGTCCAAACAGCACGTCTGGGCTAGACATAGCTTCCACCAACGACTTTGGTTCGTCATGCAACATAATAATTATAAAAATTAGACCAAAAGTCTTAGCAACTCTGATATTTTAATTACGTCTTGATTCTACGTTCTCATGACTTAGAAATTGTTCCTTTAGCCATGATACACAATTGATCTATTGATTAAATGTGTAAATATATTTATATATCTATGATATAATATACTCCTAAAGTTGTGACAATAATAACAAATAGTATACATTAATTATATATTACCCATGCAACATGCGTAAGCTACATGGATCGTGGGTGATCCCCTTTTATAATTATATCCCTCGACAATTTAAGATAACACCAAAATATACATTGTGCAACTTGAATGTCCAAATAATTAAGGTTCCCTCAACTTGAATGTTCAAATAACTAAACACAATAAGAGAGCCAAACTGAGTATTATAGCCAAATTTCATCCATACATTTATTTGACAATATTAGTCATCTATTAACTCATATTGACGAGTATTATATAGATATTGTTTAATTCTTTAAATTAATATCACATGCGTATTACACTATTTAAATAAAAAAAATATAAGTAAAATTATTTATTCAAAGTATATAGAAATATGTGACTATAGACAATCATTCATGGTAAATTTTAACTATGTTTTGCAAAATAAATACTGCTACAATATTATACTCCCTCCGTCCCGCACTACTCGCACTTATTTCCTTTTTGGGTGTCCCAAGTTACTTGCACTCTTTCCATTTTTAGTAAAAAATTTCACCTACAGCCGTCATTTTTGACTTTCCTATACACTCATCCCTTAATCTCCGAGCCGAAAAGGAAATGAGCGAGTAGCCCGGGACGGAGGGAGTATTATATACCAGAAAAAGTAGAGAAATAGTCGCCACTGAACCGACTCCAAAACGAATTGGCACGTGGCGGTAGCGTCGGTTTGCGCCCCTCAAAGCCAGCATATGGAAATAGACCATTTAAGTAGAAATTAAACTGAGCCCACACCGCAAAAATACTTGGGTTTGGGCCCACAGTACTGCATTTTACGGTCGGGAGTCGGGACCCACTTTTTATTCATTTTCCTAAAACTATGTAAATGACAAATTATTATCATAACATAACCATTTTTATTTATCCTCCAAAAATAGAGAGTTGTCAATAAAACACATACTTGTGTCATTTTAAATTTAGAGCACCCGCAACGCGTTACCCGGGTGTCTCGTATCCCATCCCTCCGAGACGAGACGACAGCGAGACGCGTTGCAGCGACCCGTTTCGTCCCGGTCTCGCCGAGACGCCCGTCCCACCGAGACGGATGGCGCGCCATCTCGTCACGAGCCCGCGCGACGTGGCGCGCGCTGGCGCTAGGCGTGATGCCCGCGAGTGGGCTTCGTCACTCAGACGCAATAAATTAATTTTTTTTAAAAATTCGAATTTAATAAAAAAAATTGAAAATTCAAACGGTAATGTTACCGTTTTCGACCATTTTTATTTATTTTTTTTACTCTATAAATACTCATATTTCATCCTCATTATATACACAAACACACATCTATTCTTCCCAAATCAACTCCATTCCCTCTCCAATTTTCATCTAACCTCTCCAATTTTCATCACAAAATGTCCGGCAACGGAAACTCTTGCGGCTCCGGCAGGTTTGACATCAACGCGTTTGGCGACTGGGGGGCATGCACAATGTCTTGGGTGGTTCCGGTTCGTCGACGCCGGGCACCCAAGGCTCGTCGACGCCGGCGGGGTACCAACCACCCCATTTTGATGTGGATGCATACGCTCATCCCTCCGCCCTGAGGTATTCGCAGGGATTATCCCAAATTATGAAGGATTATCCGGATGATCCCAATCCGGAAGGAGGACGAGGCGGTGGAAGCTCTAGGGCATTCGGCGTCGTTGAGGAAGAGCAGGAGGCGGCCGAGGAGGAAGAGGATGTAGGTCGTCATCCGTACAGCCGCAAGGACACGATGGCTCTATACAACGCCTGGATCAGCGTCTTGTACGACCCCATCATCGGGAATCAACAATCCCGAAAGTGCTTTCGGGAAAATGTCACTGAGGCCTACAACGAGATTAAGCCGAAGGGGTCCCGCCGCCGCACATTGAAGATGCTCCGAAGTCATTTTGACCGAGTCGATAGAGAGGTCAAAAAATTCTGCGGCATCTACAAGAATGAAGCGGCTCATTACCAAAGCGGAGCCATTGGAGCCGACATTCTGAGATCGGCTTTGCGAGTCTATTTCGACGACAACGACAAAGAATTCAAACATGTTGATGTTTGGGAGACCGTCAAAGATGTCGAAAGGTGGGCCGACGGTGTCCAGTCCAGCATGGCCTCGACCTCGAAACGCATGAAGCACAAGGCGGGTGGCCAATACTCGTCTAGTGGGGGCGGTTCAGGCAGCGCCGCACAAGAGGTTGCCTCGCAAGAGGTTCAGGGCACGGAAGACGATGCAGGGGGGTCCTCCCGTGGGCGCCGTCGGCCGCAAGGGACCAAGGCGGCGAAAGCAGCTAGAGGAAGGAGGGGCCGAAGCGAATCAAGCCAGACGGGTTCCCAAGGGCCGCCCTCCTCCCTAATGCCCATGTACTTCACCGCCACGATGGCGGGCACTTCCCGGATGACGCCCGCCCAATACCAAGCCCATCATGCCGACATTGTGTATTGTTGGAGATATAGCTATAAAAACACTAACCGGGCGTAATACAACCCGAGAGAAGATCGGAGAAAAGAAAACAGAAACGAAAATTACAATAAGAAATTCGAAACTGTAAAGATGAACTTAGCCGAGTCGAGGAAGGCCTCTTTCCGCAAGACGAGATACGCCCCGGTAGTGTTCTCAGTTTTGGCGCGCCGTCCCCAAAGATAAAACGGCTACGTCTCGTTCATTGCAACACCGTAGTTGGAACGAGCTCCGACGAAGTGGAAGAGGAAGAGGGCAGAGCTTCGAAAAGACTATGCAGAGAGGAAGTATGCTTGTGATATTCAGTGTGTGAAATGCAGTGGAATGGCTAGCCTATTTATAGGCCAAGCCACCATGCAGGGTCAACCAAGCCATGAAGGGTCATCAAGGCTCATTCGTAACCGTCGACGGTTACAAGCTTGTGGCAGGAGTGTGCCTTTCGCATGTGGAGCGTGTGGATTTCTCACGTGGCAGCCATGTAGGCTTTGACTGTGTCACGCTTGACGATGTGTCAAGCCACTTGGATTGCTGACTCAGCGATGGTCTAAAAAGATTACTATGGGTCCAGACCCGAGCCCAAAGATCAATTGCCAAGATCCAAGTCCAAGATCGAGACAACGGGCTCGGGCGGGCGGCGGTGGTGGCGGCGCGCGCGCGTGTGGGCTCTTTCACCCATCTTGGTCCACTATAATTATTAAGTAACATTAAGTCACTTAATTTAAGTACATTAAAAGATGTGTCACTTCTCATATGTGGGAAAATTAACACTAGTTAATTATTCCCTAAGCTCAAACTCCAAGCTTTAGTTAAAAGCTAATTATGCCTAACTTTAATCCACTATTTCTCACTCACCGGAAATCAGATTTGAGAAAGTGATATACTACATTTATCTACGTAAAATGTAGATCGACGCTATATTATTTAATTTTATAAAATTAGATGTCTTGTCACATTTATTATTTGGTCAAAATCCATTGACAGTGCATATTTTATTCCATGATTTCTACATGTATCTGGCGGGACAACTTGGTATTCCGTCTCCATTCGGTGCACCGCCACCGCCTTCGGGGGATGATTCGCCGGCGGAGTAGTTTTTATAATTTCTATAAATTTGTATTTTAAATTATGTCTTTTTTTATTTATTTTGCCACGAATTTAATTATGTATTTTTTTAGGATTTTAAGTTGTAATTTTATTTTATTTAATGAAGTGTGTTTTTATTAATTGAATTAAAATAAAAAATGAAATTGAATGAATAATTAAGGGATGAGATGGTTAAGAGACGGATAAGAGATGGAGGGTTGGAAGTGTTGTATCTTAGTTAAGAGATGGAGTGAAAAGTACAGTGGGACCCATGAATAGTTAAGAGATGAGACGGTTAAGAGATGGATAAGAAACAGCGTTGCAGATGGCCTTATATTAGTGATAATCGGAATAGATGTGGTTCGACAAGAATCAAAGGAGATGAGGCAAAGGATGACGTGGGTGGGGTGCATACAAACAAAAAAAAGTACTCCAAAATTAAACTAGTTTTGGTAAATGGTTGCTTTCCAAAATTGAAGCCATTTATGGCTAAACAAAGAGAGCTACAAAAGAAAGTGATGGATAATGTGGTGGTGGGCAATAGAATTTTGCTTCCCCACATCCAACCTAGTAGCTTTGTATTGATTCCTCGTGACATTGAAACTACATCCTATGAGTTTGAAAAGCAGTAGTCATATAGTATTTTTCTTTTTATAAAAAAGATTAAGATAGATAGAGATAAGCCCCCTTTTGGGGGCGATGTATTAACCTCACATTTGTCGAAAGTGTAAATGGTGAAAGTACTATGTATAAGAATTCGATATTGACATTCCATGGATAGACACGTAGCAACTAACAATTATTTATTCTTTTCAAAAGTTGCGTGCAGACATTATATATAGAAGTATAACATTTGTACCTACGATATTAATACTCCCTCTCTCTCCAAATAATATGCGGTCGACGCAAGTTTAAATATAAAATTGATAAAGTAAAAGAGACGTAGAGAGAAAAGGTAAATAAAGTATTGTTAGTGGATAATCAGTCTCACCTCATTAGAGAGAAAAAACTTTCCAAAATTAGAAAGTACATATTCTTGTGGGACGAACTAAAAAGGAAAGAGTGCATATTATTGAGAGACGGAGGGAGTACAATATAGCACCCCTCTGTTCTATACTAGTGAAGTCATTTTATTTTCTGATCTCATTTGGAAAAAAATATGGAGAAAAAGTAAAGTAAAAGAGAGAATAATAGAGAGAACGAACATTTTTTAGCACGAAGATTAATGGATAAATATTTAGTGAATTAAGAGGAGTACAAACAAAGTATTAAATACATATAAGTAATAATACGATAATATAATATGAGAGAATAGAGTAAATAAGTAATGATAGAATAACGTAGATGGTAGAATAAAGTAACAACATAAATGAGAGATTAAATATGTTAGATTTTATCAAAATAAATAATGACCCATTTTAATAAGAATATGACAATTCAAAAGAGAATACACCTTAGCACTAATGAAATAAAAGAAGCATATACAATGTGATATAAGTTGGTGTTGTCATGAAGCATATACAATGTGATATAAGTTGGTGTAGTTGTCATGGTACAATCAGTCATATTTTATGGTTATATTGGAATAATGAGGCTATGATGACTACTCTCTCAATCTTTAGTTTGAATAGTAAAAGCTTTACATAAAGCTATAAAAAGGAAAGTTTTCCTTACTAAAACTTGTCACTAGTCACTACAATGAATTTTGAGTCTATCTTTATGGCAATAATCCCATCATGCAAAATCTCCCAATATTTCTACGGTAATGTATTTAGATGCTGAAAATAAGATGAACATAGACCAACGTAGAACGATGCTTTCAAATGATGCTTACTATATGTAAGATAATATTTCTCTCTAAAAGTTTACATCTTCTAATTTATCATGACTGATTGATGCAAAGTTAGTCGATGCTTAGAAAAATCAACACACGTAAAATATCTACTGCTGTTACTGTATTATAATAAGATCTCAAGTCTATCCAAAAGCTCAATTCCAAATTTCTTAAAACAGAATAAAAATTATCAAGGTAAAAACGCAAACAAGTTGAGGCCCAAAGTACATATATTGGGCTTTTATTGATTCAAAGCCCAGCCCATTTTAGCAAAATCGTTTATGCCTCAATCAGGAACTCAGGTGTCGTAATCACACTGGAATTTTGTCAGTTTTAGTGCAGAGAGACTTTTTTCAGGCTGAAACGACAGCGTTCTAGTGTTACGTCATTGGCTACTGTTTAGCTATTGGCACGTGCGGGTAGCTGTCACGTGGCTAGGCAGCAGCGAATGTACATCCACTACTTCACTACTCACCGCTCACTTCAATCTTGTGACTTTGTGAAAATAATACAGGTTATTTTCCGGTGATATCCATGTCATTCGTGTCAATTTTTCGGCATGCCACGTAGGACACTTATTTACCAGAAAATACAGGGTCGGGTCAAAATGAGAGATACCAGTAACCGGCAAAATTTGTGACTTTATTCGCCAATTTTATAGATTGTGGGAAAAATTAGAATTTGATAAAAGTCAGTAACTTTTAAGGCAGTTATCCCTAAATATAATTAACTCGTACGAGTACTAGTATTTATTATAGAGTATTTTCTCTACTACTCTTTCGTTTGATAATTTATTTTATTCCTTAATTCATTAAAATCACTTTTTCAGTTATTGCATGGCTCAAAAAATATCTTCTTGGACTTATTTTCTACTCCATCGTCTCTCAAAAAGTGATAAACTCTCCGTTCCTTATTCATTGAGCCTTTTCTACTAACATACTTTTTTTCCATCTCTCTCTTATTTTATTAATTTTACATTAAAATTCGTATTATTTCAAAAGTTTTTATTTGTTAGAAAACGGAGGGAGTATCTTATAATCAAGTATCGAATGATATTTGTTGTAAGTTCGAACTAACTCAGCTCATTCTTTATTATAACTTCGCCATATCATATACTCACTCTGTCTTACTCTAAGTAGAATATTTTTGGCACGTGATTTTATGTAGTGATGTTTTGTAAGTAAAAGTGAAGAGTGTAAAATAAAAGAGATGTAAAAAGTAGAGATGATGATGTTTCTATATTTAGCAATATGTCATTAAGAGTGAGACGTTCCAAAAAGAAAAATATGTCACTTGAAATGGGACATAGGGAATAGTACGAGCACCCACAACCGTGCTATTGCCAACAAGCACGGTTGTGGGCCCGGCGCCACTATTCCTGCCTGCTCTTAGGCAAGAGCACAGCACCCACACCGGTGCTCTTCCACAAGAACGAGCACAATTCATTTTAAATAAAAACATTCCCATAACATTAAAATTCATTAAAAAACCGAAATAATATTACAAATTACAAATAAAATAGAAAAGACATAATTACAATCCTAAAAAATAAAAATTACATAATTAAAATCCTAAAAATTAAAAATTACATAATTAAAATACTAAAAATTAAAAATTACATAATTAAATTCGTAAAATTTAAAAAATCCACTACGCGTTGCCGAATTTCGCCCACATGTGTTTGATTAGGTCTTCTTGTAGCTCAACGTGGGTTCGGGTATCACGCATTGTGTGCCTTGTTTGGATCCTCTCACCCACCGTCGTATGCACACCTCGGCGTGGGGGGAGAGCTCGCGCTTGAGCTTCCGGCTTCATCCTCGTCGTAGAAGCTAGCCGCCCTCGGTCCTTCGTCGGCTATAATCATGTTGTGTAAGATAATACACGTGTACATGATGTCGGCGATATTGTTCAAGTACCATAGCTGAGCCGGGGCCTTCACAATGTTGAATCGGGCTTGAAGGACCCCAAAGACTCTTTCGACGTCTTTCCGCGCGGACTCTTGACGCTGCGCAAAAAGAACCCGTCTCGGGTCTTGCGGGTTGCTGGGCGTCTTCAAGAAAGTCGACCACCTTGGGTAGATACCATCGGCGAGATAGTAACCCATGTGGTATGTATTTCCATTGACAGTGAAGTCGATCGCCGGTGCTACACCATTCAACATATCATTGAAGAGGGGTGAAGAATATAGCACGTTCAAGTAGTTGTTGGATCCGGCAATGCCGAAATATGCATGCTAAATCCATAGGCGGTAGTCGGCGACCGCCTCAAGGATAAGTGTTGGGCCGCCGCCTTTATAGCCGCTTAAGTGTTGCCCCCTCCAAGCAGTCGGTCAATTCTTCCACCTCCAATGCATACAGTCAATGCTGCCAAACATTCCGGGAAAGCCATGGACTGATTCGTGAAGACGAAGCAACCGTTGGCAATCATCGGTGGTGGGTGCCCGAAGGAATTCATCACCGAAAGCTGTACGAACGCCATAGCAAAAATTTTTAAGACAAAGGATTCCAGTGGACTCACCGATATGCAAATACTCGTCAAAGAGGTCGGCCATTTGCCCAGTAGTGAGTTGTCGGATGGCACACGTACACTTCTGCAACGGCGTGATACTTTGCCGGCCGGCTGCATCTAGACCTGTTTGGAAGAATTCAACACGGACGGACAATGTGTTGACAATACGCATAAACAGACGCTTTGACATGCGAAAACGACGCCTGAAGTAATCCGCCGGCAACCGCGGCTAGTCGGCAAAATAGTCGGCAACGAGCCTTTCGTGGGCTCCCTCCCGGTCACGATGGATGTAGCGGCGAGTTGATCTAGTTGGTTGATGAGGAGGGGCAGGGGTATTCGCTGCGACATGCATTATAAGCGGCACGATGTTGTTCGTAGTATTCTTGTTCTTCGCGCTCCGCTTCCGCAACAAGATGGGTGAAATCCATTTGAGGTTTTGAGTGAGAGATGAAGGTGTAGATAAGTTGTATGAAAAATATGAATGAGAGATGAATGAGAGATGATTTGATGTGGAAAATGGATGATGAATGTGTGTATTTATAGATGATTTTGGGGAAAAAATAAAAAAATCAAAAAAATACAGAAAAACGGGCAAAAAAACTGCCATTTTTTTGGGATTGGAAAAATATTTTTTTTATTTTTAATCGATTTTTATAATTAAAAACCGAATTTTTGAAAAAAAAATATATATATTAAAAAATAACGGCTATGTCGTTGCCCAATCAGCCGTCGACACGTCACCTGCTCGCTGGCACATATATAATATATGAAACGTTCATAATATTATGGTCACATATTAATAATTTGTCTATAATTTTTTTTACTTTTTTGGAACCATAAAATGTAATTAGTGCATATTTTAATTCAAATTTTAAAAGCAATAAAGAGGTAATTCAAACATAAAATTAAAAATTAAAAATGAGACCAAAGACTAATAAAGTCTTTTAACTTGTGTACTAACCACATTTATTATTTTTATATATAATTAATACATCAAATTTACTAATATAACCTTATTTTGGTTGTGCAAAATTTAGTTGCTCATCATCACTTAGTATAAAAACCTCATTCTATTATTTTTATTTTCTCTCCTTTTAATCTACAATATAACTGACATTGCATACTATATTGATATGTCGAATATGAAATATGCACATGTAATAGAAAATGGATGAGCATTTGCACCACTGGACATTCAAACCAAACATTTATAGGTATTTAAATCAATAGACATTGATAAATAAATAAAAAACCAAACATTTATAGGCTAAATAGTAATTTTGTGTATTCCACCAGAAAAAATATTCAAACCATTCTTCAGAAACCTTATATTTAAATCCACTTGTATAGATTAAATATATTAATTCATGAAACAAAACATGATTAGATATTCCAACTCGACTGTATTTCAATTAGGAATTCGAACATTAACGAACCTAATAAGTTACCTAACCAAAAATAATAAAGTCCCAAGTCCTAACCAAGTTCCCCAATCTAGCCACCGTGCCTAGCAGTACGCCACGCTCTATAGGTTGTACCCTACCATAAAAAGGAATGGCAATTTCGCAAATAAAACAGAAGTAGAGTCCTCTTTCCACAAAAAAAACAAAGTTTATATAAATATTGGAAATGGGCGTGAGACCATAGAATATTTGGTAGAGAGCTTCATTTCTCTGGCTCTCTGTCTTCACTGAATTCTCCGAAGCTTCTCTCTTTTGCACCCCTTTTTTCCTATCCCTTTTCTTAACCGATAATACTACTGTGTTACGTATTTTTTCTTGAATCTGAGCTCAGTGTGTGTCCTTAACCGAGTGGGTTTTGTGTGAGAGAGAGACTTTTTTTGACGCGAATTCGGGAATTATTTTGGCGAGAGAAATGGAGTCCGATTCGTGGTCTCGGATTTCGAATTATTCTAGGCGTTATCGATCTCGATCAGGTGGGTTCGGTGCGGTTGTGATTTTTTTTGGAGTTTTTAATGTGCGAAAAGTTGTTTTCTTCAAGAGATTTGGTGAAAAGTTTTGATTTTGTTTCGTGGGACTTTTGAGCTGGATTGTGCTTTTTTGGGAGGATTTTCTTGGTTGCGTCTTGGGGAATTTGATGGGATTATGGGAGGAGTTTCGAATTTTGATTGGGATAATCGGTTTAATCTTCTTTTTCAGCTGTTTTTTTTTTGTTTTTGGAAGCACGTTTAGGTAGCTGGGTTTTTCTTCTTCGAGTGAAATTTCGGATTTCATCTCTCAATTTGAAGATATTTGAATGTTTATTTTTCCATTTCTGTACATATCTCACGAAAATGGAGCTGGAAATTGTATTAAAACTATTGGACATCAAGATGATACTTTTTTTTTATTGTTTCGTTGAAATGCGATGCTCTTTCACGGATTAAAGTTTAATTTGTGAACAAAATTGAAAAGTTTTATCAAATTTCCCCGTAGTAATGAATTTTTTATTTAGTTTTGCTTGTAAAATTCCCAGATTTTATTTGGCATATGACATGAGCTGGTTAAAAACGTTTCTTTTTTTCTTTCTTCATTTCTTGTTTATTGATTTCTTATCATTAGGATCCATTTTGATGTTCAGAGTTCCTATCTATACGTGTTTGTATGATGTTCAGAAAATTGTTTAAATCTCTTTAAGTTGTCTCAGATATTTGCAAGTTCGATTTTGTTAATGTAATGGTGAGATGTTTTATTGATTATGAGTTGCAGATGCATATCATGGAGAAGAGTTTGAAGGAGAAGAAGAGCATAAGTCCGAGTTTCTCTGCCCATTTTGCAGTGAGGATTTTGATGTGGTAGGGCTTTGTTGCCATATTGATGAGGATCATGCTGTTGAAGCTAAGAATGGGGTACCTACGTTGCAACTTTCGCTCTCCCATAGGTTTTATTGGTGTTTGTTTGTATGTAAATAGCTGCGTTTTTTATGTTGAGAGCATGTGATCTTGTCTTAATCATGTTTGCTTATGACCACATGGAATTAGTTTAGAGCTTTGGTATAGAATTGCAATTGCATATAGTTGTTTCATGTTTGCTTGTAGGTATGTACGCACATGCTACGAAAACGACGGTTCATTTAGTTTTATTCCACTTGCTTATCTCGTGTCACATCTTGGTTCTTGATTTAAACAATGCGTAAGTAGATTAATAGATGATTTCCTCATGTACAGTGAGCCTTCTATACCTTTTTGCTGTATAATCACGGTTTATGCTATTAAAACTTCGCAATTAGTGTCTTGATCAAATTGTTGGAATGTGTATCGGTGCATTTACAATCAGAAAACAACTCAAGATTCCCACAGTGCACTTGTTTCCATTAATTGATAGATTTAAACATTAATGCTGCCTACTGCCAGAAAGGCGCTTTGTCCCTCGAAGTTCTTGTGCAATGTTCTGATTTTTCATCATTGCGAGGATACTTATATATTCCCAGATTGGAATCTTGAACGTTATGCTTAGACTTACCTGCCTTTGTAGTCATGTTTCGATATGATTTGGCACGCAATCAAATACGTTGATATGCTGCATCACGGCCATTAGTGGTTAATCTGAATTTATGGTTTGGTTAGCATTCTGATAGTTTTTCCCCCCAAATGCAGGTGTGTCCCATTTGTGCGAAAAGGGTCGGATCAGATTTGGTTCACCATCTCACCATGCAGCACGCGAGTCTATTAAAGATATCCTTTTGATAAATGCTAAATACTTCTCTGTGTTATTATTATACTCACCATCAATTATCTTTTTCTTTTTCTCATTTGACAAAGAAATGGCGAACCATGTTTTTTCCTTGACCAGAACCTCACGTGCAGCGAAGAAGAAGACTGCGAAAAAGTGTATCAAATTTCCCACTGTCCATCTTCAAAAGAGAGTTGAGGGATGGAGGAAGCCTGCACTCCCTTCTCGCTGGATCTTCAGTTCCAGTTTCTTCCTCACAAGCAGAACCTGACCCTCTGCTAACGTCGTTCATTTACAATCCACCCGATGCTGATGAGTCCTCGAGTGTCCAGCCCCTGTCATCAGTCGTGGAGTGCACAATGGACGATAACCTCACAGGGGATTCACGCGACAGGTGAAGATTTGTTTTTTTTTGGCCCTATATCTTTATTCTTGTTTGCACTCTTCTTGGATCTTCAGTCGTCTTAGTGATGTTTTCCGGTCCAGGGTGGCGCAAAAATGCCCGTTGTCGGATGAGGATCTGAGGGAGAAGACCCGTAAGTGCGAATTCGTGCAGGGCCTTGTGATGTCTACTTTTCTTGATGAATTATGAACTAATGAGAGTGTATGGGAAAGGGGGGTTGAAATGGAGACCTATTTTCGGAGAGAGAAGTGAGGAAACAGCTTGAGTGAGGAAATAGAGCCTAAGTTGGTTTCTTTCTACTTAGTATGTGATGTATCATGTATGTGACAAGATATTTATGTGCAGAATAAAGCTAACAATCTACCACTTAGTATGTAATATGTATCTTGTTTTCAAATGAAGCCAATCTATATGGGATGGTGTGATAACTGGTAACCTCTCTCTCTCCCAAAGGGTAAACTGTGTTTTGTCCTGTGTGTGTTTGTGTTTGAATAAATTTGACACAGTTCATGTGCAAAAACTAGTCCCAATTTCAATTTCCAAGAGAAGCGAAATTTTCAAATTATTATAGAGTAAAAGTTTCAATTGTACAGATGCACAGGATTTCATCTTTTATTTTAAATTCTATTGAAATTTTGGGTTAAGCACGAAAAAACAAAGAAGAAGCTCAGGGTACTAAAACGAACTTATAATTGAGTTTAAAAAGGAAAAAAAAGGGAAGACAGGGAAGGGCAGTAAGACAAATTATCCATCATTCAGAAGTTCAAAATCCATCACCAAACATCTAATATCTGCATTTGGTTGTAGGAAAGCCACTTACTGGTGCAGTTGTCAACTTCCGCATCCCCTGCAATAACTCCACCATCATCTGACTGCTATGCAGACACATATGCTCGCTATCTCCAGTAAGTATTGTGCGACATGAAGAAGTTGTAGTCAGGATGATCGACTTGCAGTACTCGAAGCCAGGTATCAGCAGCTCGTGAGAGGGAACTGACCTTCTGGGCTTCGTAATCTCCATCCCCATACCAGTCCAAGGCTTTGTACTTGTATGTAGCAAGTCCAAACGTGGGTAGTGAGAGCTTGCTACTAGCTTCGTAGCCACCTTCACATGAGCACAGTAATGTGAATATGTCTAGTTGCAAGCACAAAATGAGAAATGTAAAGATACGAAGGAAAGTCACCTTTAACAGGGTTTGCAAGTGAATGGAAAGTTAGGAAACACGCATCAACATTTTGTAGAGTTGGCCCAACATGTATCCTATATATGGGGTACCTGCAAAACAAGTCACCAACTATCTCGATGAGAACAAGATACCATCATGACCGAGCCATCTGACTCATGTTTAAGAGAGGGCTTACCAAGCAACAGATATCCAACTTGAAGGAGTCAGATCACAACTATTATACGTTTTTAACCCAGGAACTAGAGAGGCAAGTTTTGACATCTGTTGAATGCAAGCAAACACAACCTTTTAAGATAAATACTACTAGTATAATTCTTTTAGGATGTTGGTAAATGGTCAATAAGAGAACAAGACTTGCCTTGTCAGCTAGTGGTTCACGATGAAATGGGAGCTCCGTTTCAAAGTATTCAAAGACAAGTAGACCAGGGGGGTTGCTAACATCGGCTCCCTCAACAGATGGTTTCATAGAAGGGTTGTTTTTCCCTGCAAATCTTCTAAATCCATGATCAATATTGTGCTTCTGGTTCCAAGATCCCTGAGCATCACTGGCTCCTCTGTCAGTTCCTTCACTTTCACCATCAGTACTCGATCCCCTGGAGGAATTAGCATCACTTTCCTCACCAGGCCTCCTGTAAGTACGTAAAGTCAACACAAAAATAATGAACTATTGCCTCCTTTGACCATGTAATAGCAATACCAATTCTACCAACTACAAATATCCAGGCTTTCAGAAAATGTTGATAAGAGTAGATAAACATATTGTAGCACAAGGCTCACCAAAATTTTCGACATTATCAAATAAATCGCCAGAGACTTTTTTCATTATTTTCAAAATTCATTCCACTCAGCACATATGACCTTAAAATGACTTGCAAGACATCACACACACAATTAAACAACTTTCTTGATAGATGGGCAACATTCAAACAAACTTTTGCTCTCAAGAGCTCAAGACAGGATGAAACAGATTGCAAGCTTGGAAGAAACTGCAAAGGGTCCTATAGCTAAAATGCAGCTACAAAATTCAATGGGACCAACTCCAAATGGTCCTTTAGTCATTCCTCACAGTTTCTGTGCACAATGACATGTCTCAAATAAAATATTCGTAAATAAAGTGGCAATGAAACCAAACGATTTAGTAAAATTAAAACTTTGAGTTAGTGATGCTTACAATTCTAACACCTCAAAACAAAAGAAGAAATGAAACATAATAAAAATAAGAACTCACCTTTGTTCCACGTTGCGGTGTGTTGGATCTATATACAATTGGATGCCAGAGAGGGATGGTGCATAATATTGAACAACAGAATCACTCTCATTGCAAAGGAGGGGAACACCAACTCCATAAACACTCCACTCCCTGAAAGATTCCCAAAGATCACCGAGAATGAAATATGGATGGAACTGAGTACCACGATTTTTCCAAGATTTCATACTTGTCTGCGAAATTCCAAGTGCATCAAATTAGACAGCTGATCTTTCATTATAGTAGCAATGTTGAAATTTACATGAAATCCTAATGTTAGGATATCAATGACATTGACGTGAGTAATCCACTGTGGTTCAGTTAAGTTGAGATGGAGGTTGGAATGCTCAAAGAAAAAACACCAATAATGCAATTGCTTCTCTATCAAATTTCAGGCCTTGAACTATTATTTCAGTAGAACAACCAAGAATCTTTCGACTTTTCTCTCTTCCCTTCAGTTTGTAGTAAACAAGCAATTAAAAACCCAACCCTCCCAAAGTTTATCTAGTCAGCCAATGGTATAAAGTAGCACAAAACACAACACACATAGACCGTGCAGTATAACAAAAGTAAGAAGTAACAACTCATAACTTTAACCCATATCCCATAAGCAGCCTCTTATAAACAAAACAATGCAATGAGCAAGTAAGTACGGTTTCGACAGACCTAGAGTCAATACCAGAATGGAAACCTCCAAGAGCTTATCATTTTCATAAGCCAATCTAATTCAGGGAGAATGAGAATGAGATCTGAGGCAACAGGGAGAATGAGAGATCCCAAGCAAAATCTTATTCATGGAAAAAAACACATTGTTATCATCATCTCGCTATCTGTTCAAGCCAAACTACATCGAAATTGCCAAATACCTAAATTCCCTATATCTATAAGGATAAAGAAGTCACAAATTAAACCCAATAAAGAAATGCCGCCCTCACCAAAATAGCACAATTTAAGCACCTACTAATTTAACAACTGACGAAACTGGAAAAATTACCCTAGCAAAATGCTGAGCCGCCACAACGGGAGTGGTGTGCTCCAAAAACCGATCCAAATACGAATCCGAAACGGATCCGTTCCTCTCCGGCAACGACGAGGCCGACTTGAGCTCCGCTTGCTCTTGCTGGCGCCGCCTCATCGCCGGCGGACTGTAGTACAATCTCTCCTCCCCTGCTCTCCTCCTCGTTGACATTCTTCCAAACTAAAAAATCAACACTGAAAACGACAGCAATTACTGCCAATTGACGTCGTGCAACAATCGCTTCGCTGAAAAATTGAGTCTGTTGACTTGATCTGTCGATGATTGTAGCAGGAATTCAGTTTTTGAAGAGTTTTTAAAGTAGAAATTTGGGCCAAAGGGGGAATTTTTTGTTAATTATGATTATAAAGAATGGGTTTTTATAATAAATCTCAATCAAGAACTCCCTATTTTTACTTTGGAATGGATCATGGAGTACCAAGTTTTGAAGGTGCACGTAAAGCAGGTGCACGGTGTTCCAGAGGATTCCAGAAGAAAATGACGGAATTGTATTAATAATAATAATAATTATTATTATTATTATTATTATTATAATCATTTATGATTATAAATACTCCATGTAACTATAATTATAATTGTATTATTATATATTATGATGGATGATCCATATTTACACTACTCATCTTAATAATAAATATAATAATATAATTATTATCATTTGGAATTAATAATTTTATTAAAATTTTATTATTATTCTTCTTTATAAATGAAATAATAATAAGTATATTTTTAGTTTGGTGTTTAAATCAAATATAAAATTTAAAATTTTGATATTTTTCAAACACGGAAAAGTAAAGTTATTGGGAATCATATTCTCAGATTCATTTTTTCAGGAATCATTTTCCTTGTCAATTTTATTTTCCCGCCAACCAAACATGTAAAAGATATACTCAGTTAAGGTGGAGCTTGATTAAAACAATTATTCAAATTATTATTATTATATTTATAAGAAAAATATAAAGAGAAAAAGGTTTCTGACGTCGACTCACGACGTGGATTTATTTGTCATTGGGCAATTATTGCTTATGAGATTGGGTCCATTAAAATTTCAAACCTAATTGTGGCCCAAAATATTGATTGGATAACCTTAATTGCTGTTTGTAGTAAATCAAGCTATTTAAGGCCCCAATTTTACAATGGGTTTAAAATATGAAATTAGTTATCATAAATCTAATTTGAACTTAAGCCCAAAAGGGAAAATTATTTAAACCTTGTTTCGTTACTCTATAATCAAGGAAGTCAATGGATACTACTAGTATGGATTTTTGACAATTATCTATTTTGGAAGTCTTCAACATATTTTATGTGATGTAATAGTCGAGACTAGTTTTTGTGATTAAGATCATCTCCAACCATACTCCAAAAATGAGTTTTGGTGTAGAAATCTTCTCCAACCACACTCCAAACTCAAATCCATTTTTGGTGTTTTTTTGTGAAACAACCACAAATACGGTGTTACTGCAAAAATTTTGTGAGACAAAACCTAAAAAATGGTGTAGATTTTGAATTTGATGTAAATAGTTGGAGTAAAACTAATTTTTGGTATGACGTATACTCAAAAATGAGTTTGAGTTTGGTGTAAATAGTTAGAGATGGTCTAAGAGCAAACACGCATGTAAATGTTGTTCCAACATTCAAAGAAAATCTTTTTTAATGACTTAACTCACCTGTTTATTAGCTAATTGAATGAATTTTTGCCTACTATGCCTTTGTTTTGGTAGATCGGACCAAGTACAGTTGACCTTACCTACTCTTTTTTTAATTTTATTTTAATTTTTAACAAAAATTTCTTGACAAAGGAACTCAAAATTAATATTCCTAGCTAGTTTTTGTTTTCATTTTCTATCCTGTCAAAGAGAGAAACCTATGACCACTATATTCAATTTTTAGAAATAATCAAATATGTCACCTAATAAAAATGATTATATAGTATGCTACAATAGAGAAAATAAAGTAAATAATAGTAGTAGAATAAAATGGAAAGAGGATATCACTTTGAGTGGAATATTTCAAACAAAAAAATGTACATGTAGATAGAGTATAAAAGAATTAAAACGTTATGAATTCATGGTATTGCAAAATCCAAAATCTACCTCTTTTTCTCTCTTAAAATCTGATTTTTGCAAAATAGATTTACCAACTAACTTTAATTTAATCAAAATTCCTACCAACTATTACCTAATCCTGTTTAAGAAATGGTCTTCGTCAACAATTCGAAGGATGCATATATAATTTGATTAATAGTGACTGATAGGATTGAGCTAGTTTTCGAATTTAATTGCATGATAAAAATAGGTGTATATTTGTTAGTTTGATTAAATCATCCGATAAACTAGTTTAAATATTTATTCATATCCCTGGGTGGTTTTCACTATGTTGCTTTACGCATAATAAAAAAAATAGCACTAATTGATTCTTTCATCCGCCCTTTTCTGTTTCAATTAGTAAGTACTAATTTATCCACTCACTTTAAAAAAGCAAATTTATTTTACTTTTTTGACTTACCAATTTTTTTTTATAAATATATGTGTCTAGTAACTAATGGCTGGATTACATTTGAGATTTTTATATTTTTTAGCTGATTAGGATTTTGCACATTAGTCGTAAGATAAGATATGATAGTTTGATAACGTCCTATGAATCGAAAAGTCTTTCTATAGTTACTAACTACGTTCTACTTGCATTTGACCATTTTATTTCTACACAATTCACCCTAAAATTCGGGCCATAAACTATAGTGACCCATAATTTTAATATATCAAAAAATAGTTTTCTTTTGTTGTCCCATAAAATTACTTTCGTTCTTTATTTTTGGAATCCTTTTCACCACATTTTACACAAGTAAGACCAAAGGTCTCACGTTCGAATCAAATCTTTCGTGACACGAATTTTAAATTAAATTAATTAACCCATAAAAAAAGATAAGTCATACTATACACTAACACTACTTTAATTATTTTTCATATTAAAATCTGTATCTTCCACATCATACAACCCGACCCCTGCAAATAGGAATTGTATTTCCCTCGTCGTTGGTCAGCTACTACACACACAAAAATAACTAAAAATTATATTATCTTTGTCTTTGAAAACTTTTGAAATGATACATATATTAATGCATTAATAGGTAAATTAAGAAAGAGACCAAAAGAAAAAGTGATTGAAGTATATTAGTGGATAAGGGGTCCATCTCATTAAAGAGATCTAAGAAAATAACTAAAAATAAATATTTTTTAAGGATAAAAATAGTAGAAAATCTAATTCATAAGTCCTACTGTAATAAAGAGAAGGAAAATGTCTAACTAATCAAAACCGACCCATGACGACTATCAATAAAAAAAATAGAAACAAAATATTGTTGAAAAAAAGATGATGACAAAATATGATCCCAATTCTTCACTTATAAATAGGAACTCCCCTTGTTAATAATTTCATCAATTTTTATTAATCATGGCACCAATCACGGTTGATCAAGAAATCAGCTGCTCACTCCCACCACAAAAATTGTTCAAAGCTTTTGTGGTTGATGCACACGACCTAATGCCCAAAGTTATACCCAATTTCTTTAAAAGCTTCGAAACTATAGAGGGAGATGGAGGGGTTGGGAGTGTCACCCTTGTTACTTTTGCAGAAGGTAAATTAATCATTTCTTTCGAGTTCTGTTTGATATATACGTGTCGTTCTTGTTGTTTGTTGCGTGTTTTACTATGATAAAAACGACTTTTTCTGTATAGTAAAAGTAAATCTATATGCTTTTTTATTTCCCTTAAAGAAATTTGAATTCTAATTGATAGGAAGTGGTATCAAGTCAGCAAAGCATAAGATCGTAGAATTGGACGAGGAAAACCATGTGTTCAAGTACAATTTGATCGAAGGTGGTATTTTAGGAGAAGATCTCGAATCTGTATCGTATGTTTTCAAATTCGATAAGGGTGCTGATGGTGGTTGTGCCATCAAGATTGCCTCAACATACCACCCCAAAAAGGAAGACCACGAGCATGGCATAAAAGAGATCATCGAGAAAGGCAAAGAGGCGACTAAAGGGTTCATTCATGCTATTGAGGCTCACCTCCATGGACATACCTAGAACTAAAAAGGAGAAAAGTAATTAATTATTGTAATTTTCATATGATGATTTCAAGAATTTCAATTAAGTTTGAGTGTTTGAGTGTTTGAGTGTTGCGTGTATTGAGTTTCTATGTATTGTATTAAAGATGTCGAGCAAATGTTATGTATCTATAAAGGTTGGAAAATTATGTTTTACCTTTTTTATTGTGGAAGTATGAATTTATAACTATAAACAATATTTTCTTTGTTAATAATAAATGTCTCACTTTGAATTGACACACAAATTTTAAAAAATGTAAAGGAAATAAACATATAAAGTAGCTAGTATAATATAAATTTTATTTTTATTATATATTATTAATTTATTATAAAATAGATAGTAATAAAGTAAGTTGGTGAAATAAAGTCACTTATAAAAACAAAAAAAAGGAAACATTTGATAGTTGATTTGTATGAATTTTGTGAAATTAAATTTTTTAATAATATTTTTTAATGTATTAAAATCAAACTAAATATATAAATTTAAATAAACAATGCTAAATGTACGTCAAACGAGCATGATGCTTGCAAAAAAAGCTCACCTAAAATATGTAGCGTACCATTCCACTTATTTTAATTATTTAATTTGAAAAGTTTAAAAAGTCTACAACGATTTCGAAGCATTTGGATATTTAAGGACAAGAAATTTTTTATGATTAAATGTAGACTAAAGTCCCAAAATAGTCCCTAACATTTGATGTTTTTTTGATTTTGGTCCAAAACATTATCTTTTGAATTATTCGGTCCCTCACATTTGAAATCGGACCGCATTTGGTCCTAAATTGACGGAATGGTTAAAATTTGACGGAATTTAACAGTCAAACTCGATTTTAATCAATTTTGACGTGATTATTAGTTATAATTATGTTTTATGAATGGCTAATACCTAATTAACCTAATTAACCTAAAACTTAAAAATGTAAAATTTAAAGCGTGAAAATAAAAAAACAACGTAGTTGCAGGAGATGATACCGAGGAAGCACGCCCCGCCGTCGAACTCCCGTCAGCTGAAAACTTCATCGCCGGAAATTTCTACTCGTTATTCAAAGACCACCACCGCAAGAACCCCAATTTAGCCTTAAACCCCGTAAACCCTAACGTGGTGCTGCCATCTCTCTCTTTTGAGTTTTCGAATATCTCCATGCCACGGTATTCCCTTCTCCCAAACTAATGGTCGATCTCAATTGAATGTAAAGCTCCACGCCACGGTGTTCCCTTCTCCCAAACTCTCGCCTTCTTCAACTGGGCCGCGCCGGCGCTGGAGCCTTCGCAATCTCCCGAGCTGTTCAATGAAATGGTCGATCTCTCCGGAAAGGTACTCCAATTCGATGTCGCTTGGAGCTTAATTGATTCGATGAAAGCTCAAAATATGAAGATTCCGATTGGAACATTTTCGATTTTGATTCGGCGGTATATTCGTGATGGTATGGCTGCAGAGGCGGTGGTATATTCGATTCGGCGGTATATTCGATTTTGATTCGGCGGTATATTCAATTTCGATTTCGATTTCAATTTCAATATCTAAAACTAATTAACAATGGCAAAAACCCACCCGAATCTATCGGCAAACACTTGTTCATCATCATCTTAGGGTTTGGATGGTGGGAGGGCTTCAAATGGAGCGATTCGAATGTTATGACGGAGAAGGTGTGTTTTCCAGTGAGGAGAGATCAGAAGAGATGGGTGTGCTGTGTGGTGAGTGTTGATGGTTGCTGCAATTACACATTGAAGGGTTTGAGGGAAAATCAAGTTTGAAGATTAGAGATTTTGAGGGAAGGGTTATGGCGGAGGCAACACAAAATTTTCATTCCGTCATAACAAATCGAGTTTGACTGTTAAATTCAACCATTCCGTCAATTTAGGACCAAATGCGGTCCGATTTCAAATGTGAGGGACCGAATAATTCAAAAGATAATGTTTTTGACCAAAATCAAAAAAACGACAAATGTTAGGGACTATTTTGGGACTTTAGTCTTAAATGTATGTAACCTCTATCTAGCATGTCTACTTTTATATCAGTTCTTTACTCCATCTGTCGTCTCATGTTATTTGTACTTTTCATTTTAGATTATAAATTTGAGATTGATTTTTTAGTATAATTAAATTAGAATTTTAAATGTAATGAGACATAACTTAATAACGTGATTTTTAACTGAATCTAACATATTAATTAAATACATTAATTCTAACTTAAACTAGAAATAATGTAAGTAGTTTAAGACGAGCTGAAATGGAATAGTGCAAGTAACATAAGACGAAGGGAGTACTTGTGACGCCCCGGAATTTCTTTCCTTTTGTTATGGATAATCCGAATTTATTAGACTAATTAATCCGAATTTCCATTGTAATTTCCATCATGGAATAAAACAAGTTTTGTGAAGGAAACAAGTACAAGAATTGTCCTCAAGCATAGAAGTAAAAGATATGTTCTCATCAACAAATTCCATGTGGAGATGCAAATTACATGATTAAGGAAGGTGCTAATAGTACATGCTTACATGCATGAAAGGGACAATACAAATCTTGGAATTTCCTAAAGTAATATAGAAAACAAGAGCTTCAAGCAGAAGTCTTCTTTCTCTCTTCCCCTCATCCCTCCCTCTCGATTCTTGCTCCACAAAACACCAAGGAGGGACAACTTGCACCTACAAGTGAAACATCAAAATAGGTATGAGAATTTTGGATTCACAAGACTCAAAAGTGGAGGACTTATTCAAAATAGCAAGTATGCAACCTTTGTGACACATCACCAAACTTGCAAAAAGAATAAGAACAAGAATGAGCAAAGGATAAGCTCATCACGAAGGGCCTTTTAAAGGCAACAATAGATTTCCACACCCTCCAAACCGAGACTAGGAGGCAGCCAAGAGGGGGCAGCCCCAAGGCTTGCATCAAATAGGTAAGATTCCCTTAATCAATAAGCTCAAAAGGGGATGAGCTTGAAGCTAAAAATGAGAGCTTCAATGCCCCAAATCCTGCCACAAGAGGCCAAGGGATGGCCTATAAATACCACCGTCACCCCCCTCCCATCCACGCTTTCTCTCTGCCCCAAGGCTCTCGGATAACAGAGGCGACGGAGGGAGGAACGGGCGGCGCAAGGAAGTGGCAACACAGAGACGATCACAAGCCACAGAGGGTGCACCGAGTGAGGTATTTTCTCCCCCAACCTCATTACACTATTGCATCATAATAGGGCAATAGATAGTCTTAACATAAAGCCTCAAATAGGATATTCCCCCACTTTGAGCAAACATCACTAAAGCAACATGAACATTTACCAAGCAGATAATAGCTAAGCAAGTTGAGTAAGTTCACTGCCCAGAAACCACAATCCATAGAGACGACATAGTCATCCCCTAACATCGCCAAATTAAGACAATAATTCTCAATCAAATAACACCCAAGCTCGACAACAACCAACAACCAAGAACTCCATAATTACGAAATAAATAGACGGGGAAAAGGGGGAAGGATGACTTAGCTTTTAGGCCGTTCGACGACGAGCGTTGACGGCGGAGAACTCATCGAAGGGAGTAATGGAGGACGCATGCAGCGGCGCTGGGAGAGCCGACGGAATGCTTGACGCCGAGGGCTGAGGCGAGACGCTCCCGGAGCAGCAACGCTGAGAAGAAGGCAGCGGCGGCTGCATCATTGAGGCGGCGCCGAGAGACGCCCGACGCTACCCGGCGCTCGGTAATTCGTCGGAGAAGGAGCCGGAGGGAGAGAGGCAGTGGAGATGCTGCGGGATCTTAAAATGGGGGATTTTCATATCAGAAGAAAAAAAGGGGAGAGAATGTGCGAATTAGAAGGGTACAACACCGGTAGACCTCCGGCGAAGCCAGACGACGAGAGTGCCGCGAGGGAGGCGCCGCGGTGCTTCTTCTTTTCTAGAAATTAGAATAAGGATGGGGGAGAGAGAGAGAGTCACGGTGGAAGGGAATATATGGATGTATTTGGGCCACCTAATGAGATTGGGCCAATGAATTAATCCTTAAAGGATCTTGGACTTGGGGAATTAATTAATAGTGGGTCAATTCCAATTCAATAATCGAGAGGTGCTTTTAGTTGGGCCGAGAATAATTGTTGGGCTTGAGAATTTATTTTTTGTTTGGATTTGAAATTAATTTAAGGAATTGAGCTTGGAACTTAATTAACTTAATTCCCGAATAAATTATTGAGTTTCCAAAGATGGAAAATATTAAAGTTGAGACGCGAAGGGCCGACCGGCGTCGCCCCGCGACGCCATGGGCGGCCTTAAGAAAAATCCTATAAAAGTCGAGACTAAGACGTAGGTGCTATCCTATAGGATGCATGCATTTTTTTTTCAGAAAAATAGTTCAAGTACTAATTAGCGTGTTACGCTATTTATTTCTAAAGGAGAGTTTATTCAAGGGCAAGTGAGGCCAAATGAGGATTTTTAATAGAAGATAAGCATGCTAGGTGGACTTTCTTTTAATATCCAGTACTATAATGTGGATACCAAACAAATGTTTTGAAGTTATGAAATACTTTTTTCTCAAAAATGAATATGTGATCATTTCTTTTAAAGTTGTTATCATGCCATAAAGTGTTTATTTTCGAGACCTGCCTGTTGGAGATATTTGTCTGTTGGAGATGTTTGTCTGTTGGAGATAACTGTTTGTTTGTTTTGGCTATGCCAAAACGTTTCTATTCGGATTGGGGTGCACAAGAGTCGTGAGCCATCTAGAGGTTGGCCGGCGAGGGTACTGTTGAAGGTGGCCATTGAAGCACGCTTGTCGTTAGTGTGAGTGTGTGTATAATAAACTTCTAGATCGAGCCGCCAAGTCCAATGAATCCACTAAAGACTAGGTCTAAGAACTCAAGGCGACGCGGAAGACTCTGTCGATGGACACACAAACTCTCGCGTTTCAAAGATCCCTCAACTCGTTATACTATAGACTAGTATAGAGAAGCAAGGGGTCGATCCCACGAAGATGGACACGTAAGAAAGCATCCAGAGATTTTTGGTTAGAAAACGGCTGCTGCCACGCAAACTTGGGTTGAGATCTAACTACTTCTAGACCTAAGCACGAAATTAACCATTAGACCTAGTAAACTGTAAACAGCATGCAGACATCGAGCATCCTTAGATCTACGTAATTTTGAACTTACCTCCTAGACCAAGCAAACAATTACCAACTTTAGCTAAACAGAACACAAATAGAAGTGTGGACCAACTTCCAGAAATATCAAGTATGGAAGAAAGGCTACAACTAACAAACAATGAACCTAACTAACAATGACATGCTTAACTTCTGTTGAATCAAACACGAAGATGAAGAAAACAGAGCACATACCGGGATTCGAACAAAATGTAAAAATTCAGACGTCGGAAACTTGCAAACAATCGGAAATAAAACAGATCTACGTTTACTAGGCGAAATGAAATGAAAACACGAAAGCTAGGCATAAATCTCAATCAGTCTTCAGATCCAACGTCGGAAACTCAATCCACTCCGGATCTAAGCAAACCGAACCCAACAGCAGCCAAAATCAACTCCATAGTTCCCGATTCACCCAGATCTACTTCGATCAACACCAGATTCCAATGATTCTACCCAAACTCAGCAACCAACACAAAACTCAAACATCCAACTCAGTAATCATAACAAACTCAAAATAATGAACATCCATAACCAAAACTCAACAGCAGCTCAAATATGAAAAATAGAAATTGCATAACTACGGAAATTTAACTGAAAACAGAGCCGAGCTTCGAACGGCGAAGCTCGGGGAAATCCTTAGCAATAACTAAAATAAAAACGGGAAATTGTTTCTTCGCCCTCTGCAAGGACGGTATTACACCACAAATGTCGAGAATTTAAAAGCAACAGTGACGGCAAACGCAACCCCCTTCGAAACTCCGAAAATCCCCTAAGTATGCAGAAGTGTGTGAGCTAAGAACCAGAGGCCTAAGTGCCAAAAGTCCCCGAGCATTGCATGCTCTCTTCCTTATATAAATGCGGTAGGATCTTCTAGAAACCTTTGCAGAAATTTTCATTCTGCCCTTCAGTTTCACGATCCCTCCGTCTAGTCATTTTCCTCCGAATTTGCTCACTTATTCGCCGTATTTGCATGGTCCTTGTAATTCATCTTCTTTGTTCCTCGACCTGGCGAATTCTTCTGCACACCTGGCTTAAAACATGTGTTAGACCCTATAATTGTATTAATTCAACCCCTACACCTATGCATGAAATTAGCCTTATCAGCCACCTTCACGGTACACTAGATTATCAGACATGGCGGGATACACCAAGAACTTAGACTGCAGTCGGACTTTTAAGATCACAAAAGAATTTAGTATGCTCGGACCTTTTTAAGAAAAACCCCCCGTGTGATACTGTTGATGGATGACAACTTATATATATGTATGTTTTGTTTTCGTCACGTGCCCACTGAGTACTCCTGTAATCAGCCCTGCATGTATTTATAAATGTGCAGGTTGATCGTCAAGATGGAGAAGAATTGATCGGAGTCGATGCTATTAAATAAGCATGTGGATTGGGGTGCACAAGAGTCGTGAGCCATCTAGAGGTTGGCCGGCGAGGGTACTGTTGAAGGTGGCCATTGAAGCACGCTTGTCGTTAGTGTGAGTGTGTGTATAATAAACTTCTAGATCGAGCCGCCAAGTCCAATGAATCCACTAAAGACTAGGTCTAAGAACTCAAGGCGACGCGGAAGACTCTGTCGATGGACACACAAACTCTCGCGTTTCAAAGATCCCTCAACTCGTTATACTATAGACTAGTATAGAGAAGCAAGGGGTCGATCCCACGAAGATGGACACGTAAGAAAGCATCCAGAGATTTTTGGTTAGAAAACGGCTGCTGCCACGCAAACTTGGGTTGAGATCTAACTACTTCTAGACCTAAGCACGAAATTAACCATTAGACCTAGTAAACTGTAAACAGCATGCAGACATCGAGCATCCTTAGATCTACGTAATTTTGAACTTACCTCCTAGACCAAGCAAACAATTACCAACTTTAGCTAAAACAGAACACAAATAGAAGTGTGGACCAACTTCCAGAAATATCAAGTATGGAAGAAAGGCTACAACTAACAAACAATGAACCTAACTAACAATGACATGCTTAACTTCTGTTGAATCAAACACGAAGATGAAGAAAACAGAGCACATACCGGGATTCGAACAAAATGTAAAAATTCAGACGTCGGAAACTTGCAAACAATCGGAAATAAAACAGATCTACGTTTACTAGGCGAAATGAAATGAAAACACGAAAGCTAGGCATAAATCTCAATCAGTCTTCAGATCCAACGTCGGAAACTCAATCCACTCCGGATCTAAGCAAACCGAACCCAACAGCAGCCAAAATCAACTCCATAGTTCCCGATTCACCCAGATCTACTTCGATCAACACCAGATTCCAATGATTCTACCCAAACTCAGCAACCAACACAAAACTCAAACATCCAACTCAGTAATCATAACAAACTCAAAATAATGAACATCCATAACCAAAACTCAACAACAGCTCAAATATGAAAAATAGAAATTGCATAACTACGGAAATTTAACTGAAAACAGAGCCGAGCTTCGAACGGCGAAGCTCGGGGAAATCCTTAGCAATAACTAAAATAAAAACGGGAAATTGTTTCTTCGCCCTCTGCAAGGACGGTATTACACCACAAATGTCGAGAATTTAAAAGCAACAGTGACGGCAAACGCAACCCCCTTCGAAACTCCGAAAATCCCCTAAGTATGCAGAAGTGTGTGAGCTAAGAACCAGAGGCCTAAGTGCCAAAAGTCCCCGAGCATTGCATGCTCTCTTCCTTATATAAATGCGGTAGGATCTTCTAGAAACCTTTGCAGAAATTTTCATTCTGCCCTTCAGTTTCACGATCCCTCCGTCTAGTCATTTTCCTCCGAATTTGCTCACTTATTCGCCGTATTTGCATGGTCCTTGTAATTCATCTTCTTTGTTCCTCGACCTGGCGAATTCTTCTGCACACCTGGCTTAAAACATGTGTTAGACCCTATAATTGTATTAATTCAACCCCTACACCTATGCATGAAATTAGCCTTATCAGCCACCTTCACGGTACACTAGATTATCAGACATGGCGGGATACACCAAGAACTTAGACTGCAGTCGGACTTTTAAGATCACAAAAGAATTTAGTATGCTCGGACCTTTTTAAGAAAAACCCCCCGTGTGATACTGTTGATGGATGACAACTTATATATATGTATGTTTTGTTTTCGTCACGTGCCCACTGAGTACTCCTGTAATCAGCCCTGCATGTATTTATAAATGTGCAGGTTGATCGTCAAGATGGAGAAGAATTGATCGGAGTCGATGCTATTAAATAAGCATGTGGATTGGGGTGCACAAGAGTCGTGAGCCATCTAGAGGTTGGCCGGCGAGGGTACTGTTGAAGGTGGCCATTGAAGCACGCTTGTCGTTAGTGTGAGTGTGTGTATAATAAACTTCTAGATCGAGCCGCCAAGTCCAATGAATCCACTAAAGACTAGGTCTAAGAACTCAAGGCGACGCGGAAGACTCTGTCGATGGACACACAAACTCTCGCGTTTCAAAGATCCCTCAACTCGTTATACTATAGACTAGTATAGAGAAGCAAGGGGTCGATCCCACGAAGATGGACACGTAAGAAAGCATCCAGAGATTTTTGGTTAGAAAACGGCTGCTGCCACGCAAACTTGGGTTGAGATCTAACTACTTCTAGACCTAAGCACGAAATTAACCATTAGACCTAGTAAACTGTAAACAGCATGCAGACATCGAGCATCCTTAGATCTACGTAATTTTGAACTTACCTCCTAGACCAAGCAAACAATTACCAACTTTAGCTAAAACAGAACACAAATAGAAGTGTGGACCAACTTCCAGAAATATCAAGTATGGAAGAAAGGCTACAACTAACAAACAATGAACCTAACTAACAATGACATGCTTAACTTCTGTTGAATCAAACACGAAGATGAAGAAAACAGAGCACATACCGGGATTCGAACAAAATGTAAAAATTCAGACGTCGGAAACTTGCAAACAATCGGAAATAAAACAGATCTACGTTTACTAGGCGAAATGAAATGAAAACACGAAAGCTAGGCATAAATCTCAATCAGTCTTCAGATCCAACGTCGGAAACTCAATCCACTCCGGATCTAAGCAAACCGAACCCAACAGCAGCCAAAATCAACTCCATAGTTCCCGATTCACCCAGATCTACTTCGATCAACACCAGATTCCAATGATTCTACCCAAACTCAGCAACCAACACAAAACTCAAACATCCAACTCAGTAATCATAACAAACTCAAAATAATGAACATCCATAACCAAAACTCAACAGCAGCTCAAATATGAAAAATAGAAATTGCATAACTACGGAAATTTAACTGAAAACAGAGCCGAGCTTCGAACGGCGAAGCTCGGGGAAATCCTTAGCAATAACTAAAATAAAAACGGGAAATTGTTTCTTCGCCCTCTGCAAGGACGGTATTACACCACAAATGTCGAGAATTTAAAAGCAACAGTGACGGCAAACGCAACCCCCTTCGAAACTCCGAAAATCCCCTAAGTATGCAGAAGTGTGTGAGCTAAGAACCAGAGGCCTAAGTGCCAAAAGTCCCCGAGCATTGCATGCTCTCTTCCTTATATAAATGCGGTAGGATCTTCTAGAAACCTTTGCAGAAATTTTCATTCTGCCCTTCAGTTTCACGATCCCTCCGTCTAGTCATTTTCCTCCGAATTTGCTCACTTATTCGCCGTATTTGCATGGTCCTTGTAATTCATCTTCTTTGTTCCTCGACCTGGCGAATTCTTCTGCACACCTGGCTTAAAACATGTGTTAGACCCTATAATTGTATTAATTCAACCCCTACACCTATGCATGAAATTAGCCTTATCAGCCACCTTCACGGTACACTAGATTATCAGACATGGCGGGATACACCAAGAACTTAGACTGCAGTCGGACTTTTAAGATCACAAAAGAATTTAGTATGCTCGGACCTTTTTAAGAAAAACCCCCCGTGTGATACTGTTGATGGATGACAACTTATATATATGTATGTTTTGTTTTCGTCACGTGCCCACTGAGTACTCCTGTAATCAGCCCTGCATGTATTTATAAATGTGCAGGTTGATCGTCAAGATGGAGAAGAATTGATCGGAGTCGATGCTATTAAATAAGCATGTGGATTTCTCGACGATTCGTGTCTTCATACACGAAGTCGTTTAAAAGGGACCTATTTCCGCTGTATTTTGTTAAGTGAGAATTTCAAAGTCTCACATTCGAACCCTGATTTAGTTAATATGATGAATTATTCATTTTGAGATCTTGTAATCAAATACTTGGCTTCTAATTTGTGGTATCAATTGATTGGCCTTTCGGCAAGTCCCTTGAGTTCTTTCCTCGTTTCGTTAATTCCACTTATTAATCACGGATTTCCCGCTTTTGCTATCATTAGCAAAGTGCGGTCGTGACAGTACTTATTTTGTCCCATGAAAATATGTAAATTTTTATTTTTGTATGTTCCATAAAAATATGAATATTTTTATTTATGAAAAGTTATCCTTAAATCATTACCCATATACATTAATTTATTTACAATTTATATACCATTATGACCTACCATTACAACTTATTAAATACTAGTAATAATAATGTGGGTCTCACTATTCACTAATCATATTTTAACTATCATTCTCCTCTTCTTTCTTACTTTACCATTTGTCTTATGTTATTTTAAATGCATATATTTTTACCATTTGTCTTATGTTATTTTAAATGCATATATTTTTATGGGATAGAGAGAAAATTTATAATGACTTTGTTTGCTTAGTGCATTATCGCTTATGTTAGTTTATTATGAAGGAGAATGATGTCCATTATAAATATGCATAATATTATAACTATTAGTCAAAATATGCGGATATAAGGTTATTAAAATATTGTCTTAGTGTTGAAAGAAAAATTATAATTAATTGTCAATTATCTAGAATACTTAATAAAATAATGAAATATGGTAATCGGATTCTTTTTATTCAAAGCGACCGAATTAAAACAATTACTAATTTTTTGTATACGTACGCTTAATTATTTTATTCAAAGCTTGTATTTAGTACTATATGATTATTAATCTGTGTATAGTTGATGTATCTATTTTGCTCACTTAGATAATAAACTTTCTTTTAATATTTCTTTGGATATTAAATTAGATAGCGGTCTGCTTAGATTATCTTAATTCTTATTAAGATATCTGTTTTTTAGTGATAAAGAATGCAACACTAGTTGACAATTTATCCTTATCTTCACTATAAATAGGAGCATAGTTTCTCATATTGAACACACACAGCTCAATTAGCTTTCTTCTCATTTGATTTTTTATCATCATTTAATTTCTTCGAAAGAAAAAAAAAATCATGGGTGTAATAGTTGATGAGGAAGCAATCACATGTTCAATTCCACCTGCTAGGATTTTCAAAGCATTCATCGTTGATTCACACAATCTAATTCCCAAGATTTTGCCTACTGTTTTTAAGAGCATCGAGTATACAAGTGGAAATGGTGGACCTGGATCGATTAAGGTCCTTTCTTATTACGAAGGTACATAATAACTATAGTATTATATAATATGTTTGTCGCAGTCACTCTCATGGCCATATAATATACATACATGTAACAGGAGGTGAAGTGAAGACCATGACGCATAGAGTGGACGAATTGGACGAGCAAAATCTTGTGTACAAGTTCAGTATACTTGAAGGTGCTAATATGGGTATAGATTTTGAGTCTGCCTCGGTCGTGAACAAGGTTGAAGCTGGTCCCGATGGAGGTTGCATCTTTAAATCCACCAACACATATACCACGAAAGGGGATAACGAGAGTGCGATTCGAGAGGGTATAAAGAAAGGTAAAGAGAGTGTTGTTGGATTCTTCCAAGCTGTTGTGGGACACCTACAATCGAACCCCGATGCATACAAGTGAAAACGAAATTTAAAAAAATTATGATGGCATTTTGGTGTATTGAAATAAAAAGATCAGGTGTGTGCAATTGTTGCATTTGTGTGTGATTCCAAGTAAGTGGTGTGATTTTCAAATAAATTTGGTGGCCATCTTATTCCTTTTCATGTTCGTGTGATCAATTGTTCATGATTTGCTATGTTGTACTTTTGGATTTGACATATTATCAATAAATTGTTTTGCTTATAGAATTTTGTACCTCATACACATGACATGGGCACATGGCCATATATATTTCTCCTAAATAAATAGTTATATACCTTTTATATATTTCCAAGTAAAAAGAATTCCTATTTAAGTGTTAAATACATAGATAGAGAAGCGATACGACATAGTCAAACGAAGAGACATGGCTGAATGTTGGTTTCTTCGTCTGTGCTGTGTTTTTTTTAGTTTGGTTCATCCGCAAATAAAAGTCCGGTTCATTATTTGTGTTATAAATGATAAAAAGAGTCACATTCCATATACTCATCTGGATATCTTTTAATTAAAACTAACTTTGACCCCATATTATTACTAATATATATATAAATTGTAAAGAAACTCATATTTCACTAACTTTTTTCATTCATTATTTTTAAATATTTCTTAAATTTACACCCGAAATAAATGAGACTCATAATATTGGTGAATGGAGGAAGTATCAAGTAAGTCACTTCGTTTCCCGCTCCTATTTTAGTTCCAACCCTTCAAAAGTGATTTTATTTCGAATATTCCCAATTAATCAAGAGATAACATAAAATATGGAAATCCGCATCTTCTTATCAAAGTTAGGACATAGTATAGTATAGCCATGATTAAGTACGCGATGGGATTATTGGGAAAGCACATGAAATATGCTTTTGATTGCAACAGAAGAGTTAGAGCATGCGCAGCGGTGGCGTCCGTCGCCATCGCCGTCCGCGCCGCTGGCACGGACGCCATCCGCCGCCGCTGCGCTCGCGCCGCTGGCACAGCGCTGCTCAATGTATCGAGCACGTCCGTGCCAGCGGACGCACACGTGGCGCGCTCCCATTCGTCAACGGCATAGCCGTTGTGTTTAAACATTTTTTATTTTTATTTTTAAAAAATCAGTATTTAATTATAAATAATGCTAAAAAATAAAAAAATATATTTTCCAAATCCCAAAAATATGGCCGTTTCTTCCCGTTTTTTTCTGAATTTTTTTGATTTTTTTGATTTTTATTTTTTTTCCCAAAATCATCTATAAATACACACATTCATCACTCATTTATCACATCAATTCACCTCTCATTCATCTCTCATTCATAATTCTTATACAAACTATCAACACATTCAACATTCACTCAAAACATCAAATGGATTTCACTCATCTCATGGCGGAAGCGGAGCGCGAAGAACAAGAATACTACGAACAACATCATGCCGCTTACGAAGCATATGTCGCGGCGAATACCCCCGCTCATCCTCCTCAACGCACTAGATCAAATCGCCGCTACATCCATCGTGACCGGGAGGGAGCCCACGAAAGGCTCGTTGCCGACTACTTTGCCGACCATCCGCGGTTTCCGGCAGATTACTTTAGGTGCCGTTTTCGCATGTCAAAGCGCTTGTTCATGCGAATTGTCAACACATTGTCCGCACGTGTTGAATACTTTCAAACAGGTGTAGATGCAGCCGACCGGCAAAGTATCACGGCGTTGCAGAAGTGTACGTGTGCCATCCGACAACTCGCTACTGGGCAAATGGCCGACATCTTCGACGAGTATTTGCATATCGGTGAGTCCACTGGAATCCTTTGTTTAAAGAACTTTTGCGAGGGCGTTCGTTCTGCTTTTGGGGATGAATTCCTTCGGGCACCCACCACCGATGATTGCCAACGGTTGCTTCGTCTTCACGAATCAGTCCATGGCTTTCCCGGAATGCTTGGCAGCATTGACTGCATGCATTGGAGGTGGAAGAATTGCCCGACTGCTTGGAGGGGGCAACACTTAAGCGGTCACAAAGGCGGCGGCCCAACACTTATCCTTGAGGCGGTCGCCGACTATCGCCTATGGATTTGACATGCATATTTCGGCGTTGCCGGATCCAACAACGACTTGAACGTGTTCTATTCTTCACCACTCTTCAATGATGTGATGAATGGTGTAGCACCGGCGATCGACTTCACCATCAACGGAAATACATACCGCATGAGTTACTATCTCGCCGATGGTATCTACCCAATGTGGTCGACGTTCGTGAAGACGCTCCACAACCCGCACGACCCGAGACGGGTTCTTTTTGCGCAGCGTCAAGAGCCTTCGGGGTCCTTCAAGCTCGATTCAACATTGTGAAGGCCCCGGCTCGGCTGTGGTACGTGAATAATATCGCCGACATCATGTTCACGTGTATTATATTACACAACATGATTATAGCCGACGAAGGACCGAGGGCGGCTAGCTTCTACGACGAGGACGAAGCCGGAAGCTCAACAGCGAGGTCTCCCCCACGCCGAGGCGAGCATACGACGGTTGGCCAGAGGATCGAGACAAGACACACAATGCGCGATACTCGAATCCACAATCAACTACAAGAAGACCTAATCAACCACATGTGGGCGAAATTCGGCAACGAGTAGTGGTTTTTTTAATTTTTAGGATTTTAATTATGTAATTTTTAATTTTTAGGAGTTTAATTATGTAATTTTTCATTTTTAGGATTTTAATTATGTAATGTTTAATTTTATTTGTCATTTGTAATATTTATTGTGGTTTTTAAATGAATTTTAATATTATGGAAATGTTATTGTTTAATTGAATTTTAAATTAATTGTGCTCGTCCTTGCGGAAGAGCACAGTTGTGGATGTTGTGCTCTTGCCAGAGAGCAGGCATGAATAGTACCGCCCGGGCCCACAACCGTGCCGCTGGCAAGAGCACGGTTGTGGATGCTCTTATACTACTTATGTAGACTACTTGAGATTTTACAGCTGAACATGATGTCCTCTGATGTATCTATCTGGTTCCTCCTTGAAGAATTCGCACCTGTCATATTTAAAAAAAAAACAATGAAATTAATTAGTTTGAAGAATTATGGAGAATTTTGGGGAATCGGACCGAACCACATCAATTTTGGCTAATTAGAAGCGAAGTTAATATTTTTATATAATGATTAAAT